>NW_023425541.1:3770315-4147815 GCF_014108245.1 Pipistrellus kuhlii
TACTCTTACTACTTCTATATATTCTTGCATAATTTTCAAGCTTTATTAAACATTGGGGTGAAATAGATTGCTTATAGTTCCTTTATTTTTATTGATAATCGAAAGCAATAGGCCATTTTGACCAAAGACATGCTACTACTTAAAGGAAGCAAAGAATGAATACAGTTTTTCATTTAGATTCTGGGACTTCTCACTTTTTTCTTTAATAATATGATGCAGTGTGCATAATGTCTTTGTTTTTACTTGCATTCAGGAGCAGTATATACTTACATCTGAATTATGATAGAAAGCATATATTCGAAGGATTGTATGTTTATTTTTTTTACTTGTGTTCTGGGCCAGTAAGTGCATCTTAAGGGGAGAAGAGGAGTGATGTATCAGGCATTGGGCCTGAGGAGAAAGGTTCTGTTTCTGCACTTCTCACCGGGTGAGGCAGCTGACAGCAGCCTGGCTTGTTCTGTACTAGAAGGCCCCCTTCCAGCAAAGTTTCTTCTTTGGATTCCTAGATACACATTCAAGCTGCTTTGCCTATAGGAACGGGTGTTTTTGTTTGCTTCAAGGTTGCTTGGCTGGACAGTGTGACAAAAGAAGAAAGAAGCTGCCCCTTTGTCATTGTCTTCTGCTTCATGCAAAGGAGACTAGTCTGTTTAGGCTCCTCAGTGTTGCCTTGGTACTTCCTGTTTCAGTCTGTAGGCTTCCTGTTGTGCTTAGCATTGTTCCTGTGAATGCTGCTTACTGGTCATGGTGTCTAATGTACCCATTTTGGGTCTTGTTAACTCCTTTGATGTAGTGACACCTAGCCTGCAGTAAAATGGCACAGGCATTGAGGTGAAGGTATGCTAAGCCACAAGGCCTGCTTGCTGTGAGCACAAATACATGGTTCACAGTCTCTGCTGAGGTCTGCAGATGGTTCTGGTCTTCATCTGCCACCTTTACTGATATAAATTTGCTTTCAGAACTAAGTAATTTGAGGCAGGAATGTTAGTCATATCAGGCTTTGTGATGAAGATCCTTACTTTAGCTGCATTTGCCTGGTCTGGTACTTTATCCCCTCTCCCTAACCCCAGCCACATCACATAGGGTTTATTTTGTGACTTAAGAGTTAATGAGTGCCCTGGTAAGTCAGAAACTCACTTCCCTGTGTTTGCTCCTGTTTTATCTTTCCAGCTCTGTGGGCTTGTCTTTTTGGACTTGTGGATTGTTCCAGCCAAGATAAAAATGCTTTTGTTTCAATAAATAGTTATCACAAGGGTGAGGCCTTTATGTGTTCAGCACTGTTGTTTGTGCATTTGAATTAGGCCTTTAAAGATGGGGCGGCAATACTGGTCATGTGATTTCGTTCTCTGTGAATTTTGGGTAAGTTAAAACCTTTGAGGTTCAGTTTTCTTATCTGCAAAGTGGAGATCATAAGACTAGTAATAGTTTGTGTTTTTTTTTTTGAAGGGTAGTTGTGAGAATGAGCTATGATAATGCAAAAGGAAGTTCTTGGCAAATTATAAAGTGTTACCCAGGAGGTTGTTCTCAGTGGAGATGTGGCCATTCTAAGCCATGGGCAAATAGGTCATACTGAGGCATGAATGAACTGGGAAATCACAGTTTCCATCAAGGGAATATTTAAGTTGCTCACTTTGACCAGAATGGGAATGGAAGTTAGAAATAGAAGTCAGGAGCTCTGGCTGGTGTGGCTCAGTTGGTTGAAAGCCCTCCCATGCACTGTAAGGTTGCCAGTTGGATTCCTGGTCAGGGCACATGTCCAGCTTGTGGGTTTGATCCCCAGTAGGGGGCATGCAGGAAGCAGCTTATTGATGTTTCTCTCTTTCCCTTCCACTTTCTCTAAAAATCAGTTTTAAAAATCTTAAAAAAAAGCAATACAAGTCAGGGCTAGATTGACCTCGGCCAAGAAGTCAGTGGGACATAATTGGAACATGGCCTAGAAAATTAATCTGGAGGTATGCTTGTGAGTTACATTAGAAAAAAGAGCTTGGAGGCAAGGAACACAAAGGGATGCTGTAATAGCAATGTATAAAGGGGAGGTGAGGAACTAGGGTGGTGACAGTGAGGTGGAAAGGACAGAAGAGGTGGTACGAAAGAGATAGCGGTCTACCATTGTGCCTAACCCTAACCCTAAGAGACAAATGATCAAGAAATGTCTTTGAGGTTTGCAGCTTGTATATAACAGAAGTTGGATAATTAAACACATTGAGCTGGAGACATGCTCATGTGAGCCAGTTGGTAATTTGCATTGGACAATTAATAGTAAACTCAGAACTAGATCTTAGGAGAGAAATTGAGACTGAAGATATAGGTATAGGATCATTCCTGTTGAGATTGAAACCATGGGCTTCACAAATCTGAGGATATGCAAAGAGTGAAGAGGAAAAGGCTATGAATGGAACCTTGAGAATTGCCCTCATATAAGGAGCTGGAAAGAGAAGGAACCAGCAAGTTTTCCAAGTCTCTCTTTACATGTATGTATTTCTTCAATTTATTTTTTTAGCTATACAAGACTCAGTTGAATTTCCTTTTGCAGGAACACTGACTGCAATATAGCTGGATGTTTCTTGGGTGACACTGAAAAGTTAAAGCAGTATTCTGGAAGGAAATTCAAGAGAAATAAGGATGAACTGGTTCAGAAATTATATGCCCTGATGAACAACACTGTCTTTGAGAACAAGGTAAAATCAATGAAGAAGCACTGATTGAAAACCTGCTGTATGCCTGGCACTCTTGGGTGCTGTGAGGTGTGCAGTTGTGCTAATGGTATATTTCCTGTCCTAAAGAAGTGTCAATTTAGATGGGGAGATGAGACATGCTTATGTGAAAGAAATAGAGAATGTTTGTGGATTATAATATATGGTACAGACTGTTACTACCACAGGAGATCAAAAGAGGGAGAAATCACTAAGACCTCAATGGACAGGAAATAGGATTGCCTAGAAGAAGTGAGACTTGTTCTGGTTAATGAAGGATGGTAAGTAGAGATAAATCAGTGATGGGAGAGAGGACATATTTTGAGGCTGAACTGTCTGGAAGAGAGTATTTGTGTTAAAGAATAATGTGACCTCGGGCAAGTTACTTGAGTTCTCTTTGCCTCTGTTTCCTCATCTATAAAATGGGGACAATCATAGTACTGTTCCTCCTACTTCATGGAATTATTGTTTGGCCTAGGTAAGTTAATACACCTGAAGTGTATTAGAACAAGACTTATAGCATAGTCAGTAATACATGTTAGCTCTTTTTTGATAGTGTAGGACCAGATAATGGACAGCCTTGGGAATCAGGTTGGGAGAGCTTAAATTGAAATTAGTAGGCACCACTGCACAGGGATATGCTATGAAGCGGCTGCTAAAAGAAAGAAATCAGAAGCATGGGTTCAGACTAGATTGGGAGGAATCTGGGGGCAGAGAGACAGACCCATTGGCCATTAGGTTTCTCAGACTTTATTGTCTCTGCAGTGAAAGTTCTGTCATTTTAACGGTTCCCCATTTTTTGGTGTCCTTCTTGATGCCACATCAGATGACTGATTAGCGGAACTTTAAGTTCTGAGTTGTGTTTTCAATTGTGCCTCACCCTCTTACACAGGTCACATCTACCTCAGCTGGTTTGTCCTCTCCTGGCTACCCCTGACTTGGTCTCCATGCGAGGGAGCACAGCCCCTGCACTACCATGCTCTCAGAGTCTCCCTTGCATCCTGATGGCCTGTTAATGGTCTTTGTCTGAGTTTTGACTTGCCTTTTATTCTCCCCAGAATGTTTAGATTTGCAAAAACTTTTTTTTAATAAATATATTTTATTGATTTTTTACAGAGAAAGAGAGAGGGATAGAGAGTTAGAAACATCGATGAGAGAGAATCATCGATCAGCTGCCTCTTGCACACCCCCCACTGGGGATGTGCCTGCAACCAAGGTACATGCCCTTGACTGGAATCGAACCTGGGACCTTTCAGTCCCCAGGCCGACGCTCTAGCCACTGAGCCAAACCGGTTTCGGCTGCAAAAACTTTTGAGTTAATATTTTCCGGTCTGCTTAGAATTGCTTTCTGCTTCACTGTTTGCTTGTCTTTCTCAGCTGCCAGAGAGACTGGATATCCACTGGAATAATAAGATGCTGAGAACTGCTGGCTTGTGCAGCTCTGGCCTGTTTCATTACCGGAAGGAGCACTATACTAAGATTGAGATTTCTCTGAAAGTCTGCGATTCTGCAGGTGACAGCAGCAGCATGGCAGCTTTCCTTCTGGGCTTTTGTCTTCTGACACAGTGCCTGTTAAGTTACTTTTAGGTGCTGATATTCTCTGGCATACTATGTCACAGCCTTACCTGTCATTTTAGGGTGGACAGACCTACTGTGTGTTGCTTAGAGGAGATTATTATTGGATGTCTCACCATCTTGAGAGTCCCACTTGCCCATCTTTCTAGTAAGCCTAGCTTTCTCTCTGCAGCTTCCTGTTGGCAGCAGCAGCATATTTTTCATTTATTTATTTATTTATTTATTTATTTATTTATTTATTTATTGTTTAAAGTATTACAAATAGTAATACATATGTTTCCTTTTTTCCCCATTGACCTTCCCCCAGCCTCCCCTACCCCCTAGCACATGCCCCCACCCCCCCCCCCCCCCAGTGTCTGTGTCCATCGGTTATGCTTATTTGCATGCATACAAGTCCTTCGGTTGATCTCTTACCCCTCACAACTCTCCCCAGCCTTCCTACTGTAGTTTGACAGTCTGTTGGATGCTTCTCTGCCTCTAAATCCATCACCAGCAGCAGCTTTATTCTCCCCGTACCTGAGGGTCAAGGCTCTCTACATCTAGCCGATCACCAGATCTTCATAATCACTCTCCTGTTATTCCTTCTCTATCTTTGCTTCTGCCCAGGTATGGACCCTCATCACCTCACTCTTCTCTCTGCTAAGAAACCTGGGGCTTGCCAGTGCCTGAAGCCTGGCTTTCAAGGCTGTTGTTGTCTTGGCTCCCACTGCTCCACCACTAGCCTGCGCTCCAGCAAGGCTGGTTTCCCACTGGCTTTCAGAATGGACCCCAGGCTTTCCTGGACTCAATCTTTGTGCATTTTTCACACCTAGAATGGCTTTTCTAATTTTGCAAATCCAATCAATTGTTAAGGGCCTAGCTCAGATCCCAGTTTCTCCATGGTGCTTTTCTGACCAAATGGCATAGCTCTGGTGATTGTTCCCCACCTTGTCCACTTATCTACCTGGAGGGCAGAAACCAGGTCTTGGCCAGGTGTATTTCTGGCAGCGCCCCACGGAAAGATAAGCAAGATTGAGCTGCTCCAAAAGATTCATCATTCAAGGTTCTGCCATTTACCATATCGGGTTGAAATGGGTAGAAATTTCCCTTTCAGAATCCTGGGAAGATAACACTCATGCTCACCTGCCTATGTTTATATAAGGTGGTATTTTGTGTGGTGGGGATGAGAGTCCAGGGCTGCTTGGATAGTGATCAGAAGGGAATTGGGTTAAGTGCTCATGGTTTCTTTTTATTCCTTTTCTAAGACTGAATCCGGGATACTTTGATCCATGAGCTATGCCATGCAGCCTCCTGGCTGCTTGATGGCATCCGTGATTCTCATGGTCAAGCATGGAGAAATTATGCCAGAAAATGTAATATAGTGCACCCAGAGCTGCCCTTGGTCACCCGTTGCCATAACTACAAGATTAACTACAAGATTTATTATGAGTGTGCTCGATGCAAAACCAGGTAAGATCCTTTTTCCAATTATGTTTTTACTAAGGCTTCCAAGTGGTTCTTCAGTGATTACATTAGTAAGTACATGGCTGTCTGACTTGAGGAGTAAAACCTCTTTACTCCTTTCTGTGTCCTCTTTTCTCCAGTCTTCCCTACTTTGAGCCAGTCTGACCACTGCTGCTTCTTGGTGTTTCACTCTCTGAGAATCCCCAGAAAATCTGGCTTTGGGCCCAAAGCTAGCTCAAAGAAGAGGCTGAGTTATAGTAACCAACCCTTTGTTGTGTGATATGTCTTTCCTTCTTAGGATTGGCCGCTACACCAGATCGTTGGATGTTGGGCGCTTTGTCCGTGTTGAATGCAAGGGACCTCTGGTCCTGCTGCCGTTAACTCGGAAAGATGGGACCCCCATAAAGCCCCATGTGAGACCCTTTGACAAATATGTGAAGCTGCATTACAGATTAGTCAGGGAGCAGATGGCAGGCATCACCCATGGGATGTGATGAGAACGCTCAGCAAAGATTACTTTATCTGTAAAGAAAAGAAAAACCTTTGAGGTTATGTGAGAGGGTATCTGTGTGAGCCGAGTCCTCTACTGTGAAGAAGTTTTAGAAAAATACCTTTATTTCTATAAAGTTATGAATAATATAATTTAAATCCTTTTTATAAAGCTTTTATTGTTGATAATTGTTCTTTAACCAAAGATTATATTACCCAGCACTTTGTGCCCTTGACAGTGCGCAGAAGCCCTTTGGGCCCACCTTGTGTCTTACTTACACTCCAGAGTTGTAACTTGTAGAATCAAATGCGAAATCAAAATACATTTTTGAGAGTGGCCAGCAGAGAGAATGTGAGTAATGCTGGAAAGGGAACACATTTAAAAATATATATATTTTTTACTGATTTTTCACAGAGAGGAAGGGAGAGGAATAGAGCGAAACATTGATGAGAGAGAAACATCGACCAGCTGCCTCCTGCACACCCCTACTGGGGATGTGCCCATAATCAATGTACATGCCCTTGTCCAGAATCGAACCTGGAACCCTCCAGTCCGCAGACTGATGCTCTATCCACTGAGCCAGACCAGTTTCAGCAGGGAACACATTTTAAAGGTATCAAGGACTGCTGGCAGATATAACCAGTAACACCTACCCAGAAATAAAAAGCATGTTTCATGAATTTAGTTTCTCTTGCCAATTGTTCATAAAAATAAATAAAATGTTTTCTGAAATTCACTTGTTAACGAAGTCTGTTTATTGACAACCTGTGCCAAGAGCAGAACAAGCTCCCGATACCTGAAGCTCTCCTGGATGTGCCAGAAAGAGCATTCTCTGTTCCGGGTTTTTCTCTGATTCTTGTGACTGCTCACAAGTATGTCAGCAGCCTCCCCACATCTGGGAGCTATATGGGATATAGATGGAACCAATGTATTTGTTTCAGATTGCTGCTATAACAAATTACCACAAGCTTAGTGACATTGTTATCTTACCACTCTGTAGGTTGGAAGTGTGGCACAGGCCTCACTGAACTGTAATTCAGGTATCGGTGGAGCTGCATTCCCCTCTGGAGGCTCAGGGAACCATTTCTTTGTCTTTCCCCAGCTTCTGGAGGCTGTTGCAATCCCAAATTTAAGTCTTCCTCCAACTTCAAGTCTTTAAAGCTGTCAGTGTCTGCTTTTCTGACTCCCCTTTTACCTCCCTCTTTCACTTTTAAGGACCCAGGTGATGACAGTGGGCCCACCTGGATAATCCAGGAGAAGCTTATTTTAAGGTCAACTGATTAACTGCCTCAGTTCCCTTTGCCATGTAAGGTAACATATTCCAAAAGAATGTGGCCATCTCTGGGGACTCATTATTCAATGTCACTAAGCTTGTGGGAATTTGCCACACACATCTTCACTAGTCTGGCATCACTGTTCCGGTTTAGAGGCTGCTTGTGCTGTCATTCCTTCATTCAGCAGGTACTTAGTGTTCTTTCAGTGGCCATAGACGGAAGCCTCGCCACCAGTCTAGATGGGATTGGTTGTGTACAAAGCATGGCATGACCTTCCCCAGCTATATCCTTCAGTCCCTTCTCTCCATTCCTACCTCCAGCCATATCTGTGGTCTCAGTAAAGGCCCTGCTGGCCTGTAAGACTGGATCATGACACTCCGGGGATTTAGGGGGAGCTGACTGTGGCGATTCTGCCCTACAAAGGGAGGGTTCTGGCCTCTCCCTTAACTCAGTAACCCAGTCAGCAACCATTTTGGGTAGCCCTGGTCATTTCTCCCTAGCTATAGCGTGGGACAAAGCTCCTCACAGCCCACCCGTGCCTCCAGATGGCCTTTGTGCTAATGACTGTCAGCTAATCATCTGCCATTTCCCAAGGAAAAGCCTGGCTCACCTGACTAACCATGACAGCCTTCTCCACTGGTCTCTAGAATACCACCACCTGACCCCAAACTAACTTGGTCTTATTTTCAACTCTTTTCCTAGATGAATCCTTAACTCTAGCCAGATGAGACCACTTATAATTCCTCCAATAAGCATTGCTGTTTTTAGCCTTCCCAGTTTTGCTTTGGCCCTCCCTTCCTGGAAATGCCCTTTTTCCTTCTTGTCCCAGGAAATACTACTAGCTCTTTAAGGTCTGCTCATTTCTGTCTTCACGAAGCCATCCCAAATGGCCCTAGCCACAGTGCTTTGAGCCCCAGGTTCACCGTGTGTGCCACATGTTTGCTTTATGGCCTAGACTGCTTGGTATTGTTAATTCTCATCATATCTTCCCTGATGGCCTAAGCTTTTGGAGTTCAGGACTGTGTCTTATTTATGTCTGAAGGCCCTTTCCCTAAAGTATACCTATACAGTGTCCAGCCAGCCAGTTGGCTGCTTATCCTGCACCCATGTACCTAGGTGCTTCCCTGAAAGTGACAGGAGTGCCCAGGAGGGCGGAGAAGAAGCCAGACATAAACATGAACAGGCAGCATTGGTTGGCCCAGTCCCAGGGATAGGGAAGGAGAAGCAGGAAGTGCATCCCAGAGCCGGGACAGGGCTGGCTGGAATGAGGCACTACTACCACACTTTGATCCTCATTATCTTGTTTATTGAAAAATTTTAAGCAGAATTTTAGACATAAAAATGAGCAAATAGATAGGTGTTGGGGACAATAGCTAGTGACCGCTGGGCTGGAGGCCTGGGCTAAGACCCCATAGGGACAGCTTCCACCATGCTTGCTTGCTTCATGCTCTTTGCACATGGGGAAGGCCAAAGTCTAGTTACTGAATTAAGAGGGTGGTGGGGTTTCATGCAGCCAAAGAAAGAAGGGCATGAAGGCAGCCAACTCTGAATCGGCAGGATAAGGCTTGGTAACTAAGGAGCAGCGATGGCGAAGTCCCAAGAGTCAGGAGGGTGGCTCCCAGGAAATCCCAGGAGTGTGCACCTGGGGAGCCAGGACCAGGGAAGAGAGAGGGAGAAAGGAACCTAAAATGTGGGAGGGAATCAGGCTGCATGGCAAAGGGGTCACCCTCAAGCCCAGCCTCACAAGCCCGAGTAGGAGGCCTCTGTGGTCTCAGACCAGGATGAATCCCGGCGGGAAGATGGCAGCTGCCGCTGGTGCCCACTCTGGCCAGGGCAGCCCAGGCGCAGAAGTAGCGTCCACATTCGCTCTCGGAACTTGACACCCACGAAGGCATAGAGCAATGGGTTGAGGCAGCAGTGCATATAGCCAAGACCTGAGGTGACAGACTTGGCCACGTCCACACGGCTTTCTCGGGCACAGTCGCGGGCCAGAGCCCCCATGTCCATGAGGGTGTCTACCATCACCACCAAGTGGTAGGGGGTCCAGCAGAGGGCAAAGGCGACCACTACCACTACCACCAGCCGCATGGCTCGCAGTCGCCTCTGGCCCCTGGAGACCAGCAGCACAGCTAGGATGCGGGCATAACAGTAGGCCATGACCATCAGTGGCAGCAGGAAGCCAGCCACTAGTTGCAGTAGGCGCAGTGCCGTGCGGCCCCCCTGTTGGAAGTTGTACTGGCAGTGGGTGGCATTGAGGCGTGCGTCATGGTGGGCTGACAGGAAAATGAAGTCAGGGATGACAAAGAGTAGACATTGCCCCCAGATAACTACACAAGTAAAGGTCACACGAGCTGGGGGCCCCCGGCGGTAGAGCTGAGTAGCATGCACTATGCTCAGGTACCGGTCAAAGCTGATGCAGGCCAGCAGGAGGGCCCCTGCATAGAAGTTGATGTTGAAGAGGGCACCTGCCACTTTGCAGAGCCCAGAGCCAAAAACCCACTGGATCGCAGCGTCCACTGCCCAGAGGGGGAGGGTTAGCACCAGCAGGGCGTCAGCCACGGCCAGGTGAAGCAGGAAGGTGTCGGTGCTACTCAGGGCTGCTCGTTGGCTCAGCAGCACAGCCACCACAGCGCCATTGCCCAGCAGCCCCAGCACAAAGAGGAGGCCATAGAGGGCTGGCAGGAAGGCGCGGTCAAAGTTCAGGCTGACGTCTTGTGGGCAGGGTGGGGAATTACAGCAGAGGTCACTCTCGTTTTCTCCTCCATAGTCAAAGGAAGAGCTATAGTTTGCCAGGAAATAGTCAGGGTCAGTGATCTGTGGAGGGAGGGAGAAGAAGGAACAGACCATGTAAACCGACTCCTTCAGAGATGTAGCCTTTCTGGGAGCCTCTCTGCGGTAAGGCAGGTCTTGAGGCATGGGCCACACCCTGTAATTGTCCCCACATTTCTTCCAAGGCCACACCTCCTGAACTGCACCTGCCCAGCCTTGGTGCTGGTATGTAATTTTCCTTCTCAAAGGCTGATTCTAACGCACCCTTTGGGGCCATCCCTTCAGCCCAGGGATTATGGGCTGGAGGAAATTTGCCCTGTGCCAAGAGCCTTCCCTGCCCCTCTCTATTTTCACCTTTCTCTTCCTTCAAGGCTTGCTGTTCTCTGTGTCCTGGCCACACCTAATTCTACCACCTTCCTCCGCAGGCAGCACCTCACCATCCCCTCTCCCGGTTACTGGCCCTCCTCTTCACTACTCACCCCCATGGGGGTGCCTCTGCAAATCACTGTGCCCCCTATGCATGCTTTCTGCCATTCTTTTCCTCCCTTACACCAAGGATGCCACCAATGGGGGCTCCTCTACCAAGCTGTAGCAGAAATAGTTCTTCCAGCCTTCTCCCATGAACCACCCCAGAGCTGCAGGCCTCCCCAGTGCCAATTCAGTCCAGCACAGAGGAGCCAAAGTTCCAAGTCAGAGCCGAAGGGAGCCTTGCAAGCTCTTGATGGTGAGCTACCACCTCCTGCATTTTGCAGATGAGGCACCAGCCAGAGAAGGGAAGTGACTCGCCAGTGGTCATTCACACTAATCAAGGGTCAAGGTGGGTTCTCAATTCCCCATCCAGTGACCCTTCTACACAACCCCTGCATTCTCTACCTATTCACCCAACCCTCTGGTGGTGCTGGCTCATGGGCCAGCCCTGCCGGTCCCCTAGTGTCCTGGGCTCTCCACTCAAAGAGTGGTCTGGTCTGGCTGGACAACAGCACTTACCTCAGTGACCATGGCTGGGTTGGTGCTCCGGCTGCCTGGCGCGTGCTGTCTGCCCCTCTGCTTTGGCGCTTGTGGTTGCGAACTTGCACTATACAGAGGAAGTAAGGGTTTCATGTGGTTCTTGACAGCTGCCTATACCAGACGTTCCTAGACCCAACGCCATTCCCCTGACCAGGGAAGCTGCTCTGAAGTATCTGACACAAGCCTGGGGCCAGAATGGCTGAGTCCTAGGGAAGGGTAGAGGCCGGAAGGGGAGATGCCTGAAGGAGAAGCAGGGAAGGTGGGGAGTGAAGCCCTGCCTGGTGCCAGGGAAAGAACTGCTTCTCTTGCACCGGTATTTCAACACTCAAATAAATGAGAATGTGTGGTCATCTGTCCTGGTCGGGAGTCAATTTTTGCCTGATTATAGACTGATTCGCTAAACATGTTATGTCTATAAAAGGAGATTAAACCTCTTTTAAAAATAAAAATATTTTAAAGAAATTGACTACACTGCTAGTAAATCTAATCCTTTACTATTGCTTCTATGTGCTAATCAATGGGGGGGGGGGGGGGGGTCGGGGATGGGCAAGGAAAAGGAATTGCTATGTGCCAGAAGTTGTTTTAGGTGTTTTCTTTGTCACCACCTCATTCCAATCACACAACTCCCTCATCAAGTGGGGATTATCCTTATGACTAACCTAGAAAGGAGAAAGGTCTTCAGCAGACACAGCAAGTAAGGGTGGGTGCTAAGGATAGACTCATGGCTGTCTGACTCTCCTTTTGCCACATATCACACCACCTTCAATTTTTATAAAGAAACTATGATATATAATGCTGTTAAAACCAAGTGAACTAGAGTTCTATATCTTAATGTGGGTGTATCTGGAAAAGCCATTGATCACATGATGGAAGAGGCAAGTTACAGAAAATGTGTATAGTTTGTCACCACTTAGGTAAATTCTGAAAACCACACACACACACACACACACACACACACACACACACAAAACACCCCAAAACAACAACAGCAAAAAAACACCAAAAAAAACCAAAAAACAAAAACACTGTATCACCCTGGATACAGATGTTTGTTCTAGAGTTTGGAGGGACTGGAGATGTCACAAATTCGTGAGAGCAGTTGCTCCTGGGGCAAGCAGAAGGAGAATAGAGTTGTGGAAGAGTACCTGGGGTCTGATTTTAAGGAACATCTATAAACAGCATTTGCGGAGTCAATCAGTCCTTTTTGGCTGTCCACTGTGGGGGAGTTCCACACCCACCCTGCCCTCAGCTCTCTCCTGTCCTCTGCTCCCCTCCCTGTCACTTTGTTCTCATTAGCAGCTGGCAAAGGTGGCCATTAACTTGCCTTTCCCAAGCATTTCCTCTTTTCCTCTCTTGCCCCAGATGAAAAGGACACAGACAATGCTAGCCCATGGTCTTGGGGTCCAGTTTTCAGCCAGAGGACTTCACAAGAGCCTTCCTCCTAGGGCCTGAGATTCAGTACACACTGATTGACAAGATGCACACTTGATAAGCCCCAAGGCCCTTCCCTCCTCCTGTGGATAGAAGATGTGACTATACCTGCTCCAAGCATCTTGTCACCTGGAAGCTCCAGGCCAGAAGGAACTGAGAGCCAGGAGGAGGTCAGGAGCAGTGTAAGTAGAGGGGACTGGGAGGGTTACAGAAGACATGGAAGTAGGATGAACTTGGTAAGGAACTGCCTGCCAGGTGAGGAAGAGAAGTGGGGGCCAGGACCAGTTTCATGATGCTGGTGCAGGAAGAATTTCCATTCAGTGGGCTTCTACACATGAGAGAAATGAGGACAATGAAAAGGGACAACAAAAACGCTGTTTACAGATTTTCTTTAAAGCCAGGAAATCCCCAGGTACTCTTTCTCCAACTCTATTCCACTTCTGTTTGCCCCAGGAGCAACTGCTCTCACACATTTGTGGCATCTCCAGTCCTCTTTATTTGTTCAACTTAATGGAAGGTCTTCTATTCTGCAAGTTTGTCCTTAATCACCTTTGTGGTATTAAAATAATTTTTTCTTTCTTTATGAGATGATGGTAGAAATAGCTGATGGTTTTGGAAGTATCTCCTGTTGTCAGAAGTTGACAACCTACTGTGGGTCCGCTAAATATATATTGGAATGTTACTGGTCCATGGGGAATTTCAAAGTCTAGGGACCCTGGTGTCCTTCCTGTGCCCCAGTCTCCTAATCTGTCACATGGGGACGATGTTCCTCACCTTCTTGGACTACTGGGATGAAGAAACGACAGCACAAGCATGTTAGATAAGAGCTTTGCAAAAGTGCAGCTAGCTTTCCTTTCTGAGTTTCAGGGCCGCATCCTGATAGGCCAGCCTGGGGGCAGGCTGCTCTTCCTGCTCCCTGTGTGGTCGAGAACATTGAACTTGTCTGGTTCCAGCTCTAAATCCACCCTGTTCAAGCTGTATGACCTTGGACAAATGACGTAACTATTTTGAGCTGGTCTTAGCAGGGTTGTTACAAGATAAACTGAGATAACCAAGGCTGTAAGGCCCTGGGAATAGGGCCCCGCACTTTGTAGGCACATAGTTGAGAATGCTGAGTGGGAGGCAGTGGCTACAGACCTAGAGTTACTGGGAGTCTTCGTGTTGGGGGAGCCCTCGGAGACAGTGTGCTACCTCATGGGGTGGGCAGGCGAGTGTTTGTCAAAGGGTTGCTCCTCCAGAAAGGCTGCTACTCCCCTTAGGTGGGAATGTTTGGCCAGCCCTAAACTAATGCTCTGGCTTCCCCGCTGTGTAATTTCAGGTAAGTCATTTCACCTCTCTGCCTCAGTTTCCCAATCTGAAAAAAGGGATAAAGATAGTACATGTGTGATTGGCTTGCTCTGTGGACTGCAAGTGCTACTGTGGAATGCGTCTGACACAGGGGAGGTCCCAGTGAGCAGCAGTTTCATGCCTTCCCAGGCCTCAAAACAGCAAGTGTGTGCTGGGCTTCTGTGGTCTTTCATGCCCAGGTGCCTTGGAAGGTGCCTGTGTCATGGTACTGAGCCAAGCCCTTGTTTGGCCCTCTAATTTGGTCCTTTCCTGTCCCAAGTAGCCTCCAGACCAGGTCAAAGGAAGGGCCAGTCCTTGGGGAGACACACTAGCGGGGAACCTTTGCTCTGAGTTCTGGTCTCCCAAGTGGCAAGTGGGGAAGCTTGAGGAGGAAGTTAGTCAGAGTGAAGCTGCTCTGGGCCCCACCTGTGGTCAAGGTGTGAAATGTGCACCTGTCTCTTCTCCGCCACCCCTCCCCCTGTTTTTTTTCTTTCTTTCACACCTTTGGGCTGTGGTTTGGGGAGATGGGAGATTCGGAGGTCTGAGCTCTGGGCCCAGTCCCTCACAGGAAGGAGGGCCTCCACAGCTGTCTGTCAGAGCAGCCAGGGAAGGGGGCCATTTCCTCCTCCTCCCTCTCAGTGTCTGCTGCCTCACAGCCCTTCAGAATGTCTCTCAGAGCCTGCTCTAAAACCACTGGGACTCAGCCACCAGCTCCAGGCTGTCCGAGGAGCAGGCTCAGTGAGGCCCAAGCTTCCGTGGGCTCAGGCAGTGACCCCAGCTGAGGCAGAACCTTTCTTTCATGAAATCAACAAGAGTCCTAGCCCCCAGAAGGAGCAGGGGTCTGCCCCACACTATGCTGGGACTCCAGGCCTCCTTCTATCTGTCCTGAATTTCCCAAGGGAAGGAGAAGGGAGGCCCAGGAGCTGGGGACCTCTCCCTCCTCTGCCCCTCCTTTTGCAGCTCTGAGCCCTACTGGGAGACAAGCCCTTTCTAAGTGCTGGGATCATGGGGTGGACCTAGCTAGTCCAGACCTGTGAGGGTGAGTTCTCAAGCTATGGGGTACTTATTCTTTTGGGACCAGGGAAGGTGGATGTTGCTGCCATATGTCAGGTGGCAAAGGGAAACAAGGCAATTCAGGCTGTGGGACCAGCAGATGTCAAGGCAAAGAAGTATGGAGTAGCTTGTCAGCCCAGGGGCAGCCAGTTTGTTGGAAAAGAAGGTACATGTGAGAGCAGGAGGGTAGGGGGGTTGGAGAGTAGTTCAGGACCCCAAGCACGATAACCTTCCTGTCATTCTGTCCCCAGAAGGGCCGAGAAACTGCTAAATAAAAAAATAGCTTTCATCCAGCAAGCCCTAACTTTTAAACTCTTCAGCTACTTGGGGAGGCAGAGAGTACTGTATACATTTTGCAGAATGGAGATAGAAGTTCAGAGTGCTGAAGTGACTTGTCCCAGGCTAGTCAGCCAGTAGGATTTCTGCCAAGATTCCTATCCAGGTTGCTTTCTAATGTGCTATAACTCACTGCTAAGGTGGGAGATCCGTGTCTCACCCGCTCACAAAAACACCGTGGCCCAAGGACTGGTTCTTTCAGGCGCCACACGTGACTCACCACAGGGCCCAACGGGGCATCTTATGTAAGGGTAGGTGCTCACCCAGCATTAATGCCATAGCTGGAGCTTTGGTAAACCTCACCACATCCCCATTTTTCTTGCCTTGCTCTTTCCCTCTCATGGATGTTTCTAACTCTCTATCTTTCTCCCTTACTTTCTGTAAAAAAATCAATAAAACATATTTTAAAAAATCTGTCAGGTGCCAGAGCCCTTTTGCAATGCCCCCAGGAGAGTCTGTAAATGCGCCCAGCCATCTCCAGCCCAGCGCAGGCTGGCTCCTGCAGGCCTGACTGGGGAGCTGTTCCACCTCTATTCCCAGTCTACCTTGTACCTGGGACTCCATCTCAGCTCAAGCCTGTCCAGACTCTCCAGAGGTGGAGGTGGCAACATTGCCAATGCATGAAAATCTGATTATGGAAGCCTGACCTTGATGGATTCCCAGTTGCTCCCTCAGTGAACAGGTGGAAGCTGTCCCCCTGCATTGCTCAGCTGGGCCGCCCCTTGAAATGAAGTCATCATCAGGCCCAACGTTCACTTCTTGCTTTCCCTTGAGTTGCCCCACAGACTGAAGTCAAAGAGGATAATAACAGCTGACGTTGATTACTTAACTATCAATATGTGCTGGGCATTACTCTAAGAGCTTTACTGGGATGAATTAATTTAATACCCACAACTATGTAGTGGCTATGACTTGTTACTATTATCTTTCATTCCTATTTTATAGATGACAGAAACACAGGAAGTTTAAGGAACTTGCTAAAAGCCACACAGCCAGCAAGTGGCAGAGACCTCATATTTTCCCGAGTGCACTGCAATGACTGTTAACGTTAGAGGGACCAGGGTGGAGGGCGGTGTTCAGAGAGGATTAGTTTGACCTTATGTGTAATGTTTTACATGGAGACTGTATTTATGTATTCATTGTATGATTAAAAAGCCATAAAAAAACTAAATGAAAATTAAGCTAAAAACTGGGACAGCCCTGACCGGTGGCTCAGTTGGTTGGACTTTGTCCTGTGCACCGCAATGTTACTGGTTCAATTCCTTATCAGGGCACATGCCTGGAGTGAATTCCTGGGGTGTGTGTGTGTGTGTGTGTGTGTGTGTAAGGCATGCATGATATTTCACTCTCAACATCAATGTTTCTCTCTCTTTCTCTCCCTCTCCCTTCCTCTTGCTCTAAAAATTAATTTAAAAATCTTAAAAATAAAAACCCGTGACAACTGATGAAATTTGAGTATAGTCTGGGAATTGATTAAAAAAAAAACCTAACCTATATCAATGCTATTTTGCTAATTTTGACAACGTAAAAGAATGTGTTTCTTTGTGGAAAATACACACTGAGGTACTTAGTGGTAAATGGCTATCACATTGGCAACTTTCATATGACTAGGAAAATCTGCAGTGGGAGGGTGTGCAAAGAATAAAGTAAATGGGAAAACATGCTAATAGTTGATGATAGGAAAAAATAGTTGATGATATGGTAAAAGGGCATAACTATTCTTGCAACTTTTCTGTGAATTTGGAATTACATAAAAATAAAAGTTACTGAAAGAATATCTCTCACACACAAGCACAATGTATTTGTTGTCAGATGCTATTTCCAGGACCAGCTTAGAGGCCTTGTGAGACAAGCACCTGGGGTCAAAGCTGCCTGGAACACTTAGTCCCCTCTGTAGCCTCTGGGGACAGTTCAGTCTCTACCCCTCCTCCCAGCAGGCTCACTGTTTCTAGATTCCAGGGCTGATTTACTTTTCCCACTCTATAGTTACCCCCATCCTCTCAGCCTTGAGTTTCTCCTGATTCTCTTTGCAGATTTTGTGTGTGGTTTTTTTTTGAGTGACTAATTATAATTTTCTTTTAAAAAATAAATGTTTTGAGGGCCTTTCTTAGAAACCCAGCAACACCACCACCAGCTGCAGACTCCCGGACCTCCACATCCAAAGGTACGCTGATCGCGGCAGCTGTAAGTGCACTCCCCGCCGCCCCCAACCACAAAACCCTGTTTGCTTGTCTGCCCCCCCCCCACCCATTCTCGCGCCAGCCCCCCCCCCCCCCCCCCCCCCCCCCCCCCCCCCCCCCCCCCCGCCCAGCCTCTGCTTGTGCCACATAACAAAACCCTGGATTGCCGGTATTCCGGATTTGCTCCTGAGCCAGACCCTGGTTAGCGTGCTGTGAGCTCGCGCCCGCCTCCCCTTTAACCCCCTCGCCTCCGCTTGTGCCTGGATTCTGCGTTCGCCGCCCCTCACCCGGACTCCCAGGTTCGCCACCCCCCACCCGGACTCCCAGGTTCGCCGCCCCTCACCCGGACTCGTGCTTTCGCCTCCTGTCACCACCCCCCACCTCGCCTCTGCTCGTGCCCAGATTCGCGGGTTCGCACCTGATTTGCCCATTTGTGCCCCCACGTGTCCACTCCTGCCTGACAACAAAATCTTGGATTCACTCCTTAACAGGCTTGCGCAGGCTAAGACTAGCAAGAACACCCCATCCCAAGGTTGCGCGCCTATCCTGGGGCACTCGTTACTTCAACCCCATAGACTAGGGGTGTCGAACTCAATCAGAGAAGGGGCCAAAATCTAAAATCCAGCCTAAATCGCGGGCCGAATGGTTTACTGAACAGTCATAAACTGTCATTGTGATGGAAACGCAGCGGAGTGCAGTGATGACAGCGAGGTGCGGGCCACATTGCAAGGCCTGGCGGGACGGATTTGGCCCGCGGGCCTTGTGTTTGACACATGTGCCATAGACAATAGGACATCCCAATCCGGGCTTGCATGTCTCTCCTGGGGCAGTGTGGTGGAGACACCCGAGAGTGGATTCTGTACAGATGAGGGCTCGAGGCCCTGCAGTGGAAATTCTGAACGCCCCCTTCCTAAAGGTTAGCCCAGCTGCTCAAGTGAGTGCTGGGATCCCTAGGTGTACATGGGAGCTCAGAGCCCTGAGAGTGTGCATCTGGCAGACCTCTGTAAGCCACTAGTGGGAGCCACAGTGAGCTTGCCTTGGATGCGATCTTGAACAAGCAGGAGGCGCACACCCATTCAGCAGTAGAAGCTTTGAATTCATTTTGCCTGGATACTGACACACAGGCACCTCAACTGTGCGACTACACTGCTAGGGCCCTTTAGAGTCATTTAGCGCACCTCACTGGCAATCTAAAGTGGGTTTTCCAGTGAACCACCACTGGGAGTAAGCACCTATTCACCACAAGTGCAACAACAAAAGCTGGAACCACCCATCACACGACTGCATATCTCTGGGCACTTCAGCCACACCTTTCCAATAGCAAGTCCCCTGAACCACAACACCCCAACAGACAGTTCCTGGGGACCACTGCAAGTCCCTTCAGGGCATGTGTGATTACAATGAAGGGTACAAGATAGCAAAAATTAAGAAACTCCCCTCCACATCAGCTGACTTGTAGACACCACGGTTGTACATCCCAAGTTTACAGATCTACATCAAGAGAACCCAAATAGCTTGAGAAGGGAGCTACACTAGATTAACAAGCCCAGGGGAACTGAGAAATTATACCAGTAGCACCATCCCCAAAGGAACCTGGGAAGTAAGGCAATTGGACCTACAATTAAAACACTACAGCAAAACATGGGAAGACAAAGAAGCAATCAACAAAAGAAAGGGAAAGAGGAATCACCAGGAAGGGAGTTAAATGAATTCGAAATTAGCAGTCTATCAGAGACAGAATTCAGAGTAATGGTTATAAAGATGTTTAAACGGCTAGAGGATAAATGCACACAACTCAATGACAATTACACACAACTCAATGATAATTACAAGGAGCTGAATGAGAATGTCACCAACATGAAAAAATACCAAGAGGAAATGAAGAACAACATAGCTGCAATAAAAAACACAGTGGAAGGCTTAAAAAAGTAGAATAGAAGAGGCCGAGGACCGCATCAGCGAAGTAGAAGACAAGGTAGAAAACACACACAAACGCAGCAGCAACTGGAAAGAAGACTTAAAAAGGGAGAGGAGAGCCTAAGGGAGCTATGGGACAACTCAAAACGAATCAACATTAGAATAATAGGGATACAAGAAGGAGAAGAAGAAAAGCAAGAAAACCTCCTGGAAGAAATAATGACAGAAAACTTCCCTGATATTGGCAAGAAAAAAACTATCCAAGTCCAAGAAGTACAGAGAGTCCCAAACAAATTGAACCCCAAAAGACCGACACCAAGACACATCATAATTAAATTGACAAACACCAGCGACAAAGCAAGAATCTTAAAGGCTGCAAGAGAGAGACAGAAAGTTACATACAAGGAATCTCCTATTAGAATAGCAACTGATTTCTCAACAGAAACACACCAGGCCAGGAGGGACTGGAATGAAATATACAAAGTGATGTGAAACAAGGGACTGAATCCAAGAATACTATACCCAGCAAGGCTATCATTCAAAATTGATGGTGGGATCAGAAGCTTCACAGACAAAAAAGGGCTAAGAGAATTCATCACTACCAAGCCAGCAATGCAAGAAATGCTAAAGGGACTGCTGTAAAAAGAAGAAAGAGAAAGGCAAGGAGAAACAAAAACACTAAGGGTAAATATGACAACAAATAGGTACTTATCCATTGCAACATTAAACGTAAATGGATTAAATGTACCAGTAAAAAGACATAGGGTAGCTGATTGGATAAGAAAACATGACCCATGTATCTGCTGTCTTCAAGAAACCCACCTTAGAGCAAAGGACTCACACAGACTGAGAGTGAAGGGATGGAAAAACATTTTTCAGGTAAACAGAAATGAGAAAAAAGCTGGGGTTGCAATACTTATATTAGATAAAATAGACCTCAAAGCAAAGGCTGTAAGGTAGTAGCCTGCCTTATCTCTTGTTACAGGGAGATAAGGGAGCAATTCAGCAAGAAGATACAACTCTGGTAAACATATATGCACCCAATGCAGGAGCACCAAAATACATAAAAAATCTTCTGGAAGATATCAAGGGAGAGATAGACATCAATACAATCATAGTAGGAGACTTTAATACACCACTGACATCAATGGATAAATCCTATGGACACAAAATCAGCAAAGAAACAGCAACCTTAAATGACATACTGGACTAGAATGACCTAATTGACATCTTCAGAGAATTTCACCCCAAAGCCAAGGAATATACATTCTTCTCAAGTGCTCATGAACATTCTCAAAAATAGATCACATATTGGGTAACAAGCAAAGTCTCCCCAAATTCAAAAAGATTGTATCAAGCATTTTCTCAGATAACAATGGCATAATATTAGAAATAAACTACAATAAAACATTCCAAAACATTCAAACACCTGGAAGCTGAATAGGATGCTACTAAACAATGATTAGGTTATCAATGAGATCAAAGAAGAAATAAAAAGCATCCTGGAGACTAATGACAATAAAAACACAACACTGCAAATCCTATGGGATACAATGAAAGCAGTCCTAAGAGGGAAGTGTATAGCTCTACAGGCCTACCTCAAAAAACTACAAAAAGGCTTAATAAATAATCTAACTCAACAACTCAAAGAATTAGGAAGAGAGCAATAAGAAAAGCCCACAGTGAAAGAAGGAAAGAAATAATAAAGATCAGAGAAGAACTGGATGACATAGAGACCAAAGAAACAATACAAAAGATCAATACAACCAAGAGCTGGTTCTTTGAAAAAATAAATAAGATTGATGAACCTCTAGCCAGGCTCACCAAAAAGCAAAGAGAGAGGACCCAAATAAACAAAATCAGAAACAAAAGAGGTGAAATAACAACAGACCCCACAGAAATACAAAGGATTGTTACAAAATACTATGAATAACTCTATTCTAATAAACTAGACAACCTGGAGGAAATGGACACATTCCTAGAAAAATACAACCTTCTAAAACTTAATCAAGAAGATACTAAAAATCTCAATAAGCAGATAACTATGGATGAAATTGAAGCAGTCATCAAAAAGCTTCCAGCAAACAAAAGCCCAGGGCCAGATGGCTTCACAGGGGAGTTTTACCAAACATTCAAGGAAGAATTAAAACCTATTCTCAGACTATTCTAAAAAATGCAAGAGGGAGGAACACTTCCAAGCTCCTTCTATGAAGCCAGCATCACCCCAATATCAAAACCAGATAAAGATGACACAATGGAAGAGAATTACAGGCCAATATCTCTCATGAACATAGATGCCAAAATACTCAATAAAATTCTAGCAAATCAGATCCAGCAGTACATAAGAAAGATCATACATCATGACCAAATAGGATTTATCCCAGGGATGCAAGGATGGTACAATATCCACGAATCAATAAATGTGATACATCACATAAACAAATTGAGAGATAAAAATCATATAGTTATATCAATCGATGCAGAAAAAGCATTTGACAAAATCCAACATCCTTTCTTGATAAAAACGCTTAGCAAGGTAGGAATAGAAGGACAATACCTCAACATAATAAAAGCCATATATGAGAAACCCACAGCCAACATCATACTCAATGGGCAAAAACTAAAACCATTTTCCCTAAGAACAGGAACAAGACAGGGATGCCCACTCTCACCACTCCTGTTCAACATACAATAGTACTATTATAGAAGTACTAGCCATCGTGATCAGACAAGAAGAAGAAATAAAAGGAATCCAAATTGGAAAAGAAGAAGTAAAACTGTTCTTATTTGCAGATGACATGATACTGTACATAGAAAACCCTGAAGACTCATAAAAAATTTATTAGACTTAATAAATGAATTCGGCAAGGTAGCAGGATACAAAATTAATGCCAAGAAATCTATGGCATTTCTATACACCAATAATGAACTTACAGAAACAGAGACTAAAAAAGCAATCCCATTTACCATCGCATCAAAAAATTAAAATACCTAGGAATAAACTTAACTAAAGAGGTAAAAGATCTATATGCAGAAAACTACATGACACTGAGAAAAGAGATAGAGGAAGATGTAAATAGATGGAAGATCATACCATGTTCATGGATTGGTAGAATCAACATCATTAAAATGTCCATACTACCCAAAGCAATCTATAGATTTAATGCACTCCTTATTAAAATATCAACAGCCTACTTCACAGACCTAGAAAGAGCACTCCAAAAATTCATCTGGAATAAAAAAAGACCCCGAATAGCCACAGCAATCCTGAGAAAGAAGAATAAAGTAGGAGATAGCTCAATACCAGGTTTCAAGCTGTATTATAAAGCCACTGTTCTCAAAACACCCTGGTACTGGCACAAGAACAGACATACAGACCAATGGAATAGAATAGAGAACCCAGATATCGACCCAAACCACTATGCTCAATTACTATTTGACAAAGGAGGCATGAACATACAATGGAGTCAAGACAGTCTATTCAACAAATGGTGCTGGGAAAATTGGACAGATACATGTAAAAAAATGAAACTAGACCTCCAACTTACACCATACACAAAAATAAACTCTTAAACGTAAGACGGGAAACCATAAAAATACTGGAGGAATCCACAGTAGGAAAATCTCAGACACATGCCGAAAGAACTTCTTCACTGATATTGCTCCTAGGGCAATGGAAGCTAAAAATAAAATAAACAAATGGGACTACATCAAAATAAAAAGCTTTTTCACAGCAAAGGAAACCATCAATAAAACAACAAGAAACCCCACTACATGGGAGAACATATTTGCCAACGATATCAATGATAAGGGTTTAATCTAAAAAATTTATAGAGAACTCATACAACTCAACAAAAAGAAGATAAACAACCCAATCAAAAAATGGGCAACTGAGCTAAATAGACACTTTTCAAAAGAAGACAGAAGGAAGGCCAAGAGACATATGAAAACATGCTCAAAGTCATTAATCATCAGAGAGATGCAAATCAAAACAACAATGCGGTACCATCTTACACCAGTCAGAATGGCTATCATCAACAAATCAGCAAACGACAAGTGTTGGTGAGGATGCAGAGAAAAAGGAACTCTTTTACACTGCTGGTGGGAATGCAGACTGGTGCAGCCACTGTGGAGAACAGTATGGAGTTTCCTTAAAAAAACTAAAAATGGAACTCCCATTTGACCCAATGATCCCACTTCTAGGAATATATCCAAGAAACTATCAATAGAAACACGAATTAGAAAGGATATATGCACCCCTATGTTCATAGCAGCTCAATTTACCATAGCTAAAATTTGGAAACAGCCTAAATGCCCATCAGCAGATGAATGGATTAAAAAACCGTGGTACATCTATTCAATGGAATACTATGCTATGCTAAAAAAGAAAGAGTTCCAACCCTTTGCAGCAACATGGATGGAGGTGGAGACCATTATGCTAAGTGAAATAAGCCAGGCAGAGAAAGATAAACACCACATGATCTCACTCATTTGTGGAATATAGTGAGTGGCATAGACTGACAAACAAGAACAGACCCAGAGACTGACTAACATTGATCAGAACCTCAAACCCCAGGGAAGGAGGGGATCGCTGGGAGTAAGGGGGAGAAATCAACCAAGGGACTTGTGGGCATACATATGAGCCTCATGAATGGACACAGATAACATGGGGGTGGAGAGTGAAGGGTAGAGGATAAGGGAGGGATAAGAACACATAATATTATTATGAGAAAGAGAGAGAGAGAGAGAGAGAGAGAGAAGTGTGAGGTAACCAGAACCCCAAGAACACCCGAGAATGCCTTTACTGCCATGCTAACAGGCATCAGCTGTATGGTAATATAACCTAGGGCTATTGGGTAAGTATTTCTGGACTTAAACTCCTAATCCTTCACTGGTGGGAGCCCTTACCTGGGCTTATCCTCCTGCCCAAAGTAGTCACTGATGACACCAAACACCTTGGTCATCCAGGAGGACCATAGGCGGGACAAAAAAGTATAATTACATAGGGGTCACCATCCATCTCCCCTTCTGTATGACACAAAATTAAACCATTGTTCCTTTGTGTGTAAAATTAAACAGAGGTTTCTAGCTGGTGAGGGCACCAAAGGAAGGGATCATCACTCCTTCCTCCTGGGAGAGGTGTAGAAAATGAAACAAAGGCCGAAACCAGTTTGGCTCAGTGGTAGAGCATCGGTCTGCGGACTGAAAGGTCCCAGGTTCGATTCCGGACAGGGGCATGTACATTGGTTGCAGGCACATCCCCGGTAGGGGGTGTGCAAGAGGCAGCTGGTCGAGGTTTCTCTCTCATCGACGTTTCTAGCTCTCTATCTCTCTCCCTTCCTCTCTGTAAAAAATCAATAAAAATTATATTAAAAAAAAGAAAGAAAATGAAACAAAGACCTTGTTTATACAAAAAGAAATTGACAGCCAGTTTAAAATGGAATTTCCATGGCCTAGAGCACATGTGTCAAACACAAGGCCCGCGGGCCAAATCCATCCCACCAGGCCTTGCAATGTGGCCCGCACCGCGCTGTCATCACTGCACTCCGCTGCATTTCCATCACAATGACAGTTTATGACTGTTCAGTAAACCATTCAGCCCGCGATTTAGGCTGGATTTTAGATTTTGGCCCCTTCTCTGATTGAGTTCGACACCCCTAGCCTAGAGCAAAGAATATCCGTACATGATATTATTCCACAAGGTCACTATATATTTTTTTCCCACATCTGGGTTATCCCCATTACCTATAATAGTATAATAGTACCTTGCACCATGGGGTATCAATAAAAAATTATTTACTTTATTTTATTATATATATATATATATATATATATATATATATATATATATATATATATATTTGTTGCTGGTTCTTGGAGACAAAGGTAACACAGCTCTAGATATTTTAGAATTACAACAGCACATTGTACAATTTTCCCAAACAAACATACAAACCAATCCTTTGAATGTCTGGCAGCAATTTAAAAATGACATCAAAGGACTTCATCCCTTCCACTATGCAGAGGGCCCCCTGGGAAGGCACCTGAGCATTCTATATTGGCCCATCTTGCCCTTTGGCCAAAAATGAACCTCTTCTTGTGGTCCAGGTGCCCACAGCTGTTGCCTGACCTTTCAGTTCATGCCAAGGCTGAAGCACCATGGTGGCTGGTACCACGGATCTCTTGCCCGGCCAGTTGGGGGAGCTGGGCCCTCTCTGGAAAAGAAACATGGGTTCCCAAAAATGTGAGATCAATGCCTGGGCCCCGCCAGCAGGTGAGGGGTTCCCGAAGCAGGTGCTGGGCATGGAGGCCATGGGGGCATAGGCTACCAAGGAGACAGAACTGAATCTCACATCACCCTGCTTGGCCCCGGAGGATGGCTGGTTAGCCAGAGACGGGTAAGATTCCTCAAGGAAGGAACAACCTAAGACAGGCACAGTTGCAGAGGGGCCATCAGGAGAGAACTTGGGGGTCCACAGAGGTGGGGCACAGACCATTACCAACCCCCCTGCAACATGGCAGGCGCCTGAACCTTCTCCCATTCTGAGGGAGGTCTCCTGCCCCCTTGGCTGCTTCGCTTCCCATGCACAGCTCAAAGTGGGACCCAGGTAACAGACAGAGACCTAGCTGACAGCAGCTGCCCTCTCACTGCAACAAGACTTATTTGAGAGGTCTCATACCCATGGTGTGGGAAAGTGGGTTTTTAATATCCAAGTCCAGCCTAGCAGCAGGAATGCTCAGGCCCTTCTCAAGAAGGGAAATAATTAACTCCATTAATACACACATGGTAAATGAGATTGATGCTAGAGTGTTGAGTATGACAGATGAATGGTAGCCAATTTCTCAGAGGAAACTAATGTGGCTAATGGAAATAAATGAATATTCTAAAAAAACAAACAAACAAAAAAAAAACCTGATTGTACTGTTCAAAAAGCTGTTCCTAAAGGGTTAACAAAAATTCTTATTGGCAGAGTGTCCCACGGTAAAATTGCACATGTTATGAACCTAAAGTAGTCATAGTGTAGGGCAAATAAGTTAAAATGTAAAAGCTATCAAGACTACAGTATAAAATTTCCAAAAGTTTCCTATTATTTAAAATAAAAAAGGGGGTGACAGTGGAAGAATATCATGTAAGGAAAAATATCCTGAGAATAATTTACATCTAAAAAATTTGTACTTTAGAAACGCTAATAGCAAGATTCCCATGAAAATACACACATGGTGACAAAACAAGCCAGGGGAAAATCATTTGGGGGGAAAAAATGGAAAAAAAATCCCAAATCAAATTTAAAGAAAATATCCTTTTATTAACTTTTGGTTGAAAATATGTTTGTATATTTTCAGAAAACAACTCCAAGACCATCTGGAAACCTGTAACAGAGAGGAAAAGACAGAAGTGCTCCAGCCATGAAGACAGAAGAGACACAATTCAGAGATGGAAGATGCTGATGACGCCTCAGCACACCAGCAGACAGCAGCTGCGGGTTGCTGAAGGATGCCCAGGACCAAACCAGAGACAGGCGGGCCTGCATTACTGCCATTTGTCCACCAACCAGATCTGAAATATCATGGCTGGCATGTACACATAAGGAACTATCTGGCATTGAAATTGGGACCCAAAAGAACTGTTGGCCCAGAAAGGAACTCACTACAGATTGATTCATTTGCCTCTCAGCATAACCATTATGGCTTGTTGCAGTTTAGGTTCTTACAAGGGTATTTCTTGGGTCACATGACCTCACACATCTAGAGGAAATAATGAACAACATAAACAGACCCAGAGGAAGAGAACCAGCGATCAGACTCTCAAACCTCAGAGGGAAAGTAAGGGAGGATGGGAGTAAGGGGAAGAGATCAACCAAAGAACTTGTGTGCATACATATGGGCCTAGCCAGTGGCCATGGACAACGGGGGTTGGGGGGGGGGCATAACTAGGGAGGGGTTTGGGATGGGAATGGGAGAATAAGGACAATTATGTGAGACCATAATCAATAAAAAAAAAAACCAAAACACGTTTTATTGTTGATAGTGTTACAGATGTCTCCCCTTTATTTCCCCTTTACGCCCCTCCTCCTAGCCCCTACCCACCCTCCATGTATTCACTACCCTATTGCCCATGTCCATGGGCTATGCATATCTTCTATATATATAAAAGGCTAATATCCAACGTGTTCCCTTGAAAGTTCGACTGGGAGACCTGGAGTTGGATCACTTGCTATGATGTGCACTGACCACCAGGGGAAGCGCTGAATGAAGGAAGGCCTTGGCCAGCAGCCAGAAGGCCCCAATTGGCCCTGATCTCTGGCCGGGCCTAGGGACCCTACTCATGCATGAGTTTCATGCACCAGGCCTCTAGTAAGTATATAAGTTCTCAGCTTTATCTCTTCTCCTCCCCCAAACCCCACATTGAGGTATGTCTGTCTGTTCCATGCTTCTATGCTTTAGTTCTTATTTTGTTGGTCAATTCATTCTGCTCATTAGATTCCACAAATAAGTGAGATAATATCTATTTGTCTTTCTCAGATTGGCTTGTTTCACTCCCTGCAGACTTTGAACCTGGATGCAAAGTGCTGCCTGCTCACCAGGTAGAAAGCATTAGCAGCTCAAGAGCTTCTCAGAGCCACACTGAGCCCCTGAGAGAATATACACTGTGTCCGAGGCTGTTAGAAAGACACTATCGTTGGCCCAGACTGGCTGAAAAGAAGAGATTGAGGCTTGTGTCCTTTAGAGGGTGTCACCAGCTGAGAGCCTGAAGGTTTTTTTTGTGTGTTTTTTTTTTCCCCCCAAGCAGAAGTGGGCCTACAGAGCTGGAGAGGCAGGCAGTTTGCACCGCGGTCCTTGGCTGCAGCTGGGTTCCTATGGAGGAAAAAAAGGCAGATCTTGAAAAGCATGGTGCCCACCCCATAGGTACTCCACTTAGCAAAAGCTGCTGGAAAGTGTCCCTCTATGGGTCCTTACTTGGGAGGTACCCAGTTGTGCTCTAAGCTTCCCCCCGGGGACTCTGCATGAGGCCCCTTGGTGATGATAGGCTTGACTCCAGTCCACCTTCCTGGACTCTCCAGCCTTCTGGAAAATTTCTCTGCCAGCAAAGCACATTGCCTAAAATCCTACCAGCATGAGATGTTGGCCTTGAGGGCTGTTTGTTTGTTTATTTGTTTATTTAATTGTTTAAAGTATTACATGTCTCCTTTTTCCCCCTGATTGACACCCCCACCACCACTACTGACCCCAGGTCAAGTCTCCACTGCCCCAGTGTCCATGTCCATTGATTATGCTTATATGCAATCATACAGGTCCTTTGCTTGACCTCTTACCCTCCCCCTTCCCCTGCTTTCTCTCTGAGATTGGACTGTTTTATCAGTGTTTCTTAGGCTCTGGATCTGTTTTTGTTCATCAGTTTATGTTGTTCATTATGCCTCACATGTGAGTGAGGTCCTGTGATATTTATCTTTCTCCGACTGGCTTATTTTGCTTAGCATAATGCTCTCCAGGTTTATTCATGCTGTTTGTTGCAGATGGTAAAAGTTCCTTCTTTTTTATAGCAGAATAGATTTCATTGTGTAGATGCACCACAGTTTTTTAATCAACTCATCTGCTGATGGGCATTTAGGCTATTTCCAAATCTTAGCTATTATAAATTGTGCTTCTATGAACATAGAAGTGCATATGTCCTTTCTGATTGGTGTTTCTCATTTCTTGAGATATAATCCCAGAAGTGGGATTACTGGGTCGAATGGGAGTTCCATTTTTAATTTTTTGAGGAAACTCCATACTGTTCTCCACAGTGGCTGCACCAGTCTGCATTCCCAGCAGCAGTGCATGAGGGTTCCATTTGTTGATTTGTTGATGATAGCCATCCTGACAGGTGTGAGATGGTACTGCATTATCGTTTTGATTTGCATTTCTCGGGTGATTAGTGACGTTGAGAATGTTTTCATATGTCTCTCAGCCTTCTGTATGTCCACTTTCAAAAAGTGCCTATTTAGGTCCTTTGCCCATTTTTGGATTGGATTATCTTCCTTTTGTTAAGTTGTATGAGTTCCCTGTAAATGTTGGAGATTAAACCCTTATCTGAGGTATTATTGGCAAATATGTTTTTCTTGTTGTTTTGTTGATAAATTTTTTTTGCTGTGCAGAAGCTTTTTATTTTGATGTAGTCCCATTTGTTTATTTTCTCCTTGGTTTCCATTGCCCTAGGAGCTGTATTGGTAAAGATATTGCTACAACATATGTCTAATATTTTGCTGCTTATGGAATCTTCTAAGATTTTTTATGGTTTCCCATCTTACATTTAAATCCTTTAACCATTTTGAGTTTATTTTTTGTATGGTGTAAGTTGGTGATCTAGTTTCATTTTTTTTTTTTGTGCATGTATCTAACCAATTTTCACAGTACCATTTATTTATTTATTTATTTTAAAATATATTTTATTTATTTTTTTACAGAGAGGAAGGGTGAGGGATAGAGTTAGAAACAGCGATGAGAGAGAAACATTGATCAGCTGCCTCCTGCACTTCCCCCACTGGGAATATGTGTGCAACCAAGGTACATGCCCTTGACCGGAATTGAACCTAAGATCCTTTAGTCCGCAGGCGGACACTCTATCCACTGAGCCAAATCGGTTAGGGCTCAGCACCATTTATTGAAGAGATTGTCTCTTGCCATCTTTGTCAAATGTTAATTGAGCATAATGGCTTGGGTCGATTTCTGGGTTCTGTAATATACTAGCTTGATATCTGGTATTGTGATCCGTCCAACTTTGTTTTCTTTCTCAGGATTGCTGTGGCTATTCGGAGTCTTTATTTTTTATTTTTTATTCCAGATGAGTTTTTGGAGAGTTTGTTCTATGTGAAATATTACATTGGTATTTTAATGGGTATTGCATTTAATCTATAAATTTCTTTGAGTAATATGAACATTTTTAATGTTGATTCTACCAATCCGTGAACACATCATGTTCTTCCATTTGTTTATGTCTTCCTCTACCTCGTTTTTCAGTGTCCTATAGTTTTCCGCGTATAGGTCTTTTACCTCCTTAGTTAAGTTTATTCCTAGGTACCTTAAATTTTTTTTGGTGCAATAGTAAATGAGATTTTTTTTTAGTTTCTCTTTTTGTGAGTTAATTATTGGTGTATAAAAAAGCCATGCTATAGACTTCTGGTTGTTAATTTTGTATCCTATTACATTGCTGAGTTCATTTATTAATTTTAGTAGTTTTTTGATAGAGGCTTAAAGTTTTCTATGTACAATATCATGTCATCTGCAAATAATGACAGTTTTACTTCTTCTTTTTCAGTTTGAATGCCTTTTATTTCTTCTTGTCTGATCGCTATGGCTAGCACTTCCAGCACTATATTGAAAAGGAGTGGTGAAAGTGGGCATCCCTGTCTTGTTCCTGTTCTTAGGGAAAATGATTTTAGTTATGCTCATTGAGTATGATGTTGGCTGTGGGTTTGTCATATAGGGCTTTTATTATGTTGAGGTATGATCCCTCTATTCCCATTTTGCTGAGAGTTTTTATCAAGAAAGGGTGTTGGATTGGCTTTGGAGGCTTTGTCCACATGTCTTGCGCTGGGCTGCCATGGTTAAGCCCTGCTTTCTGTTCATGTCGAGCCCACATTTCCCCAACTAGGCACTGTGTCAACTGCACCTGTCCGGCCAGAGCTGAGCTGGGCCATGCAGAACAGCAGCACAGAGGAGAAGCACATGGACTCTGCAGCAGGCTGTTCAGATAGCATCCATGACTCTGAAATGTCACTAGCTGTTTGACAGTGCCCAGGTGATGTCTCCCTCTCTGAATGAAGAGTCAATATACCATATATGTAAAGGTGTTCAGCTACCCTCTTCATTGTGGCTGTTGAGGTCCTCCCAAGGTTGGGCCCTGAGGGAACACACCTTGACTGGAGAGCCTGAACCCTGCCTGAGTGGTAGAATTCATTAAAGCACTGCTGCCTTTGGCTGTGGGGCCTGATTGCCAGTTTGATTCCTGTGCCAGATGGTCAGGAGTAATGGGTGTGTGTGTAGGATCCCTTACAGATGCTGAGCCCAGCTGGCTGGGCGGTACCCTCTGTGCTGCAGTTGCCAAAGAGTCTGGTATGAGCTTGAGGAGACTCCGAATTGAAAACATGCTTTCCTCTGTGATACCCATAGGTTTCTCACTCAGAGAATACCATAGTGACTGCTGACTCAGCCAGAATGTCTGTTGATGATCTGTCAGATGGGCAACAACAATAATAATCTTAATCAGTAACATGTAAGCACTCACTATGTACCAGGTGGCCTTGGAAGCATATTTACACATACATATACCCCTAGCAAGTCTTTGAGATAGGCTCTATTTTTATTCCTTTTTTAAAGGACAGACTTAAATAGGTTAAGTAGCTTGTCCACAGTTAAACAGCTAATACGTGACAGTCCGGTTCAAATTAAGCAGTCTGGCTTAAAGTCCACACTCTTAACCACCCTCTCTACTGTGTGGGTTTGAAAAGGCAATCATGTGAATTTAAGAGGAACAGAGGAATGTGAAACTATCCCCCTCCACGCCCTGGCACGGTGCTGCTCATTATGCAAATCCCCAAGCCAGGCTCAGAGGAGCTGAAGTGCATGCTGTTTATTTGCTTATTTGCTTATTTGTTTATTGACTATGCCATTAGAGTATCCAAGGAGATGGAGCAGGACAGAAAGGAGATGTGAGAAGACCTAAAAGAAGAAGCAGAAAGTTTCAGTACCCTATGGCTACCTTCCCAAATAGGTTGGAATAATTCTGCAGGGCAGGTCTCTGCCTACAAGTATCTTTTGGCATCTGATCTCCTGCCTTCAACCTTCTCACCCTTGGAACTCTTCATTCCACTGAGAAAGGCCAAGACAGGACCTCAATGGGAGTGACTGAGTGCAGAAACTGTGTAGTATGGTAGTAAATGGGCTTTGCTTGGTGCCTGACAGGGCTAGGTTTCAATCCTATGTTAGCCACTTAATAGCTGTATAATTTGGGCAAATCACTTTGATTCTATGAGCCCCAGTTTCCTCATCTGCCAAGTGGAAATATGATAAGGATGGGATTGTTATTGGAAGGATTACATGAGATTAATTTAGGTAAATTGCCTGGTGCAACGCTTGGCCTTTGCTGACACCCACTTGAATGTAGCCATCCCCATCCTTCTCTATACCTTTAGCTTGTTTTGTATTCTTCAGACTATGCTGTTTATTTGCTTATTTGTTTATTGACTATGCCATTAGAGCACATGTGTCAAACACAAGGCCCGCGGGCCAAATCCGTCCCGCCAGGCCTTGCAATGTGGCCCGCACCGCACTGTCATCACTGCACTCCGCTGCGTTTCCATCACAATGACAGTTTATGACTGTTCAGTAAACCATTCGGCCCGCGATTTAGGCTGGATTTTAGATTTTGGCCCCTTCTCGGATTGAGTTCGACACCCCTACAGAGTATACTTTTCACAAGAAATATGATTTTAGTTTTTTAAATCACTCTATACCCAATGCATTGAATAATTTCTGATACATAGTAGGTACTCATAAATATTTACTGAATGAGTTAATAAATAAATTGATAGTAAGTTCTGAAGGGGTAGATACATGACATATATATATATATATATATATATATATATATATATATATATTTTTTTTTTTTTTTTTTTTCACACACACACACACACACACACACACACACACACACACACATATAGGCCCTGTGCATGAAATTCGTGCACAGAGGGGGGGTTTGTCCCTCAGCCCAGCCTGCACCCTCTCCAATCTGGGACCCCTTGAGGGATGTCCGACTGTCCATTTAGGCACAATCCCACCAGGATTGGGCCTAAGTGGGCAGTTGGACATCCCTCTCACAATCCAGGACTGCTGGCTCCCAACTGCTCACCTGACTGCCTTCCTGATTGCCCCTAACTGCTTTTGCCTGCCAGCCTGATTGATACCTAACTGCTCTCCTGTCAGCTTGTTTGCCCCCAACTGACCTCCTCTTCATGCCTGGTCATCCCTAACTGCCCTCCCCTGCAGGCCTGGTCATCCCTAACTGCCCTCCCCTGCAGGCCTGGTCCCCCCCAACTGCTCTCCCCTGCAGGTCTGGGTCCCGCCCAACTGCCCTTCCCTGCAAGCCCAGTCACCCCCAAATTTCACATGGGGGTGGCGGAGAGTGTCCTTCAGCCCAGCTTGCACCCTCTCCAATTTGGGGCCCCTCTCAAAATCCAGGACTGCTGGCTCCCAACTGCTTGCTTGCCTCCCTTCCTGATTGCCCCTAACCGCTTCTGCCTGCCAGCCTGATCACCCCCTAACCACTCCTATGCCAGCCTGAATGATGTCTAACTGCTCCCCTGCAGCCTGTTTGCCCCCAACTTCCCTCCTCTGCCAGCCTGATCACCCCTAACTTCCCTCCCCTGCAGGGTTGATTGCCTCCAACTGCCCTCTCTTGCATACCTGGTCCCTCTCAACTGCCCTCCCTTGCAGGCCATCTTGTGGTGGCTATCTTGTGTCCACATTGGGGCAGAGTCTTTGACCACATGGGGGAAGCCATCTTGTGATTGAAATTTCGTGGCCCATGTGCAGAAGTTGGTTTTTGGCTCTCAGAAGAAGTTTCAATCGTTGTACTGTTGATATTTGGCTCTGTTGACTAGTGAGTTTGCCAACCACTGGGCTAGATCTTTGGGATCCATTATCAGCCAACCACAATCACTACCCTATTTTTCACACACCCCTACTATCACTACAGAGTATACTTTGAAAAATGGTGATTTGAGAAAAACGAGCTTTTAGAAAGAATGGGGGTGGACATAGGAGTAGAGTATAGAAAGAAACAACTTCTTGAAAATTTAAAAGGCGCAACATTTGTCAGGCCTTCCTCAAGATGGGATGAATATTGACTAAACTCTCCTGTTGATTCTTTTTTTTTTTTTTTAATGGTTGCAGAGAACTTTATTCCAAGAAATAATATGTCTGAAAACAGAAAAAAATACAATATGTCAAATTTATATTAACTTAGAAGTGATTCTGTATAAATTAGTAACAATAATTAGAGAACAATTTGTAAATATTTCATAAAATTTAAATAGTTAAAATAACTGACAAGCAACGTGAATTTTGAGGTATATCACCAAAAACCACTTTAACAATTTTCTAATATACATTTGTACTGGGAAAGACTATAGGGCCTTAACCAGTTTGGCTCAGTGGATAGAGCGTTGACCTGCAGACTCCAGGGCCCCAGGTTCAATTCCGGTCAAGGGCATGTACCTTGGTTGCAGGCACATCCCCAGTATCCTGCTGATTCTTTTTGTGTCAAGACTGGGCTCCACTGGTACAAAGACATGGAGAGGTAATTACACTTGATGGAGAGTAGTGACTGCTCTGTGCTTCTCATTTAATTAGGCCAGAGAGGGTGTCTGGGTAGGGATGGTTTTCAAGAGCTCTCCAGGTAATTGTAATGCATAGTAAGTGGAAAACCACTAGTAATAGTGTTGAGGCAATGAGAATTTCAAAATACAGCTGTTAATGAACATTATCTTTCAGAGTAGCAACGAAGTTCATAATGCTGACATCAATAATTAACCCTCTTGACTTGTATACATGCATATAAGTACAACCAATGGACATAAAACTATGGGGAGGGAGGGGATATGGGGGAGGGAGGGAGGGGGGCAAAAAAAATCATTAAAATATGTAAAAAATAAATAAATTAATTAATTAAAAAAAAAAAAGGAAAATACCAGCCGAGGACATGACTATCCACCATTAAAAAAAAAAAAAAAAAAATTAACCCTCTTGACCAACTCAGTGAGATGAAAATAAATGTAGAAGAGTCAGGAACACTGGTTACCTACAGGAGCTGGGGTGGGGGATGCTTAGCAAGTGGGAGGTGCAGAGAGAAAGCAGAAAGCATCTCTGGAGCCAGTGATGTACAAGAGCCTCAGCCCACAGAAGGAAGCTGCAGGGCCGGAGCTGGAGGTCATAGGGCTGCCAAGAATTGCCAGGAAGAAAGAGAAGGTGTTGTTCATTGAATAAAAAAGGGAAAAGCCCTTGGTCTTGGCCCATTGGCCAGTGGCATCTACTCCCTTCTGGCCCAGAAGGATGGGACAACCCTGCCTTGAGTGCTGAGGCCAGAGTGTGGCCAGACGGAGGGGTGCTTTTGGAAACTTTATTCTCTGATGGATAGAGAAGTTGGCCTTTAGGATGGGTTGAATGTTTTTATGCCAAAGTATTAAATGTACATGCGAGGTTCAAGCTAACTGGTATGAGATTTCACAAAGGGTGCACTAAACCTTTTTCTTTTTTTGAGGTTGGAGCTTCCAAAAAGGAATCCTCATTTCTTTCTCTATGGGGTCTTATCTAGGGCTTCCTTATCCATGTCTCCTGAAGCCCCTTAGCTCCCTGGGGAGATAAGCCAGGCAGGCATTATTGTTATTTTTTCCTCATTAAAAAATGGTGGCAAATACATGTAACATAAAACTTACCATTTTAACCATTTTTTTTGGGGGGGCAATGAATCATAGATACATGTTTATGATAAGCAATGTACTCTTCACATATAGAACATCACATTAATCTCAAAATCCCAAATCATTTCAATATACTGAAAGGATAAAATGGGATATGTCTTTGAAACTGTTTTGTGTAAACTTTAAAGTTGTAGATTACTTAGAATAATTATAAATCAGGAAGAATACAGTATTTGTTACATTTTATGTCTGACTCTCATCCTTCTTCCCCACAAATATGGGGTGGAGTAGGAACTATATGTCAACATGGAATCAGATCCTTTGTTTCAGGTCATTTAATTTAAACTCATTATTTTTTATTTTCTTTACTAGAGGCCCAGTGCACAAAATTCATGCATGGGGCGAGGAGGGTGTCCTTCAGCCAAGCCTGCACCCTGTCCAACCTGGGATATCCCTCTCACAATCCAGGACTGCTGGTTCCCAACTGCTCGCCTGCCTCTGCCTGATTGCCCCTAACTGCTTCTGCCTGCCAGCCTGATCACCCCCTAACCACTCCACTTCCAGCCTGATTTACACCTATCTACTCCCCAGCCGGCCCAATTGCCCCTAATTGCCCTCTACTGCCAGCCTGGTCACCTCTAACTACCCTCCCCTGCCAGTCTGGTTGCCCCTAACTACCATCACCTGCAGACCTGGTGGCCCCCAATGCCCTCCCCTGCTGGCCAGGTCACCACTAACTGCCCTCCACTGCCAGCCTGGTCACCCCTAACTGCCCTACCTGCTTGCCAGATCACCCACAATTGCCCCCACATGCAGGCATGGTCCCGCCCAACTGCCCTCCCCTACAGTGCTGGTCCCCACCAACTGCCCTCCCCTGCAGACCTGGTCTCCCCCAATAGCCCTCCTCAGCCAGACCAGTCACTACTAACTACTCTCCCTGCTAGCCCAATTGCCCACAACTGCCCTCCCCTGCAGGCCTGATTCCCCCCCCCCCCCAACTGTCCTACCCTGAAGACCTGGACCCCCCAACTGCCCTCCCATGCTGGCCTGGTCCCTCCCGACCAGCTCACCCCTGCAGGCCTGGGAACCCCCCGACTGTCCTACACTGCAGGCCTGGTCCCCTAAACTGCCCTCCCCTGCAGGCCTGGTCCCCCCCAACTGCCCTCCCCTGCAGTCCTAGTTCCCCCGAACTACACTCCCCTGCAGACCTGGTCTCTTCCAACTGCCCTCCTCTGCCAGACAAGTAACCCCTAACTAAGCTTCCTGCTAGCCCGATTGCCCACAACTGCCCTCCCCTGCTGGCCTGATTCCTCCCAACTGCTCTCCCCTGAGGGCCTGATCACCTCCCCCAACTGCCATCCCCTGCTGGCCTGGTCCCCTCCATGAGCCCTCTCCTGAAGGCCTGGGAACCCCCAAAATGTCCTACCCTGCAGGCCTCATCCCAAAACTGCCCTTCCCTGCAGGCCTGGTCCCCCAACTGTCCTCCACTGCAGGGCTGGTGCCCCCACAAACTTCCCTTCCCTGCAGGCCTGGTTCTCCCCAACTGCCCTCCTCTGCCGGCCCAGTCACCCCTAACTGCCCTCTCTGCTTGCCTGATCGCCCACAACTGCCCTCACCTGCACTCCTGGTCCCCTCCAAATACTCTCTGCAGGCCTGCCCCCTGCCAACTACCCTTTCCTACAGGCCTGGTCGCTCCCAATTGCCCTCCTCTTCTGACCTGGACTCCACCAACTGCCCCCCGCTGCTGGTCTGGTCACCAAAAACTGCCTTCCCTGCTGGCCCGATGGCCCACAACTGCCCTCCCCTGAAGACATGATCTCCTCCAACTGCCCTCCTCTGCCACACCGGTCACCACTAACTACCCTCCCTGCTAGCCCGAATGCCCCCAACTGCCCTTCCCTGCAATCCTGTTCACCCCGAACTGCCCTCCCCTGCTGACCTGGTCTCCCACAACTGCCCTTCTCTGCCGGCCCAATCACCCCTAACTGCTCTCCCTGCTTGCCTAATCTCCCACAACTGACCCCACTTGCAGGCATGGTCCTGCCCAATTTCCCTCCCTTGCAGTCCTAGTCCCCAACTACACTCCCCTGCAGACCTCATCTTCCCAACAGCCCTCATCTGCTGGACCAGTCACCCCTAACTGTGTTTCCTGATAGCCTGATTGCCCACAACTGCCCTCCCTGCAGGCCTGATCCCCTGCAATTGCCCTCTCCTGAAGGCCTGGTCCCCGCTCCCAACTACCCTCCACTGCTGGCCTGGTCCCCCCCACCAGCCCTCCCCTGCAGGCCTGGGAACCCCCCAACTGTCCTATCCTGCAGGCTTGATCCCCCAAACTGCCCTTCCCTGCAGGCCTGGTCCCCCGAAACTGCCCTTTCCTGCACACCTGGTCCCCCCCAACTGCCCTCCCCTGTAGACCTGGTCTCCCGCAACTGCCTCCCTCTGCCAGAATGGTCACCACTAACTACCCTCCTAGCTAGCCCGATTGCCCCCAATTGCCCTTCTGTGCAGTCCTATTCACCCTGAACTGCCCTCCCCTGCTGACCTGGTCTCCCACAACTGCCTTCCTCTGTCAGCCCAGTCACCCCTAACTGCTCTCCCTGCTTGCCTGATCGCCCACAACTGCCCTCTCCTGCAAGCCTGGTCCCACCCAACTGCCCTCCCCTGCAGTCCTAGTCCCCCCTACTCAACTATACTTCCCTATAGACCTGATCTCCCCCAACTGCCCTCCTCTGCCCAACCAGTCACCCCTAATTACACTTCCTGCTAGTCTGATTGCCCACAACTGCCCCACCCTGCAGGCCTGATTCTGCCCCTGTCCCCCCCCCCCCCCACCCGCCCCAGCCTTCCCCTGCAGACCTGGGAACCTCCAGCTGTCCTATCCTGCAGGCCTGGTCCCCCAAACTTCCCTTCCCTGAAGGGCTGGTCCTCCCCAATTGCCCTCCCTTATAGGCCTTGCCTTCCACCAACTGCCCTTTCCCGCAGGCATGGTCCCCCCAACTGGCCTCCCCTGCTGGCCTGGTCTCCCCCATTGCCTCCTCTGCTGTGGTCACACCTAACTGCCCTCCCTGCTGACCTGATTGCCCACAACTGCCCTCTCCTGCAAGCCTGGTCCCCCACAACTGCCCTCTCCTGCAGGCCTGGTCCTCCCCAACCGCCCACCTTTGCAGGCTTGGTTTCCCCACAACTGTCCTCCACTGTAGCCCTGGTGCCCCCTCCTACTGCTCTTCCTTGCAGTTCTATTCCTCCCCAACTGCCCTCTTCTGCTGACCTGGTCTCCCCCAACTGCCCTCCTCTGCTGGCCAGGTCACCCCTAACTGCCCTCTCTGCTTGCCTAATTGTCCACAACTGCCCCCATGTGCAGGCCTGGTCCCCCCAACTGTCCTCCCCTGCTGGTCTGGTAGCCCCAACTACCCTACCTGCTGGCCTGATCGCCCACAACTTACTTCCTCTGCATGTCTGATCCCCCCCCCCATCCGCCCTCCCCAGAAGGCCTGTTTCCCCCCATCTGCCCTCCCCTGCAGGCCTGGGAACCCCCAACTGTCCTCCCTTGCAGACCTGGTCTTCCCCAACTGCCCTCCTCTGCCGGCCCTGTCAGCTCTTAACTGCTCTCCCTGCTTGCCTGATCATCCACAACTGCCCCCATGTTCAGGCATGGTACCGCCCAACTGCCCTCCCCTGCAGGCCTGGTCTCCCCGAAGAGCCCTTACCTGCACTCCGGGTCCCCCCAAATGCCTTCCCCTGCAGGCCTCTCCCCCGCCAACTACCCTTTTCTACAGGCCTGGTCTCCCCCAACTGTCCTCCTCTGATGGCATGGTCATCCCTAACTGCTCTCCCAGTTTGCCTGATCATCCACAACTGCCCCCATGTGCAGGCCTGGTCCCCCCAACTGTCCTCCCCTGCTGGTCTGGTAGCCCCAACTACCCTACCTGCTGGCCTGATCGCCCACAACTTACTTCCTCTGCATGTCTGATCCCCCCCCCCCCCATCCGCCCTCCCCAGAAGGCCTGTTTCCCCCCATCTGCCCTCCCCTGCAGGCCTGGGAACCCCCAACTGTCCTCCCTTGCAGACCTGGTCTTCCCCAACTGCCCTCCTCTGCCGGCCCTGTCAGCTCTTAACTGCTCTCCCTGCTTGCCTGATCATCCACAACTGCCCCCATGTTCAGGCATGGTACCGCCCAACTGCCCTCCCCTGCAGGCCTGGTCTCCCCGAAGAGCCCTTACCTGCACTCCGGGTCCCCCCAAATGCCTTCCCCTGCAGGCCTCTCCCCCGCCAACTACCCTTTTCTACAGGCCTGGTCTCCCCCAACTGTCCTCCTCTGATGGCATGGTCATCCCTAACTGCTCTCCCAGTTTGCCTGATCATCCACAACTGCCCCCATGTGCAGGCATGGTCCTGCCCAACTGCCCTCCCCTGCAGTCCTGATCCCCCCCAACTGCCCTCCCCGGCAGGCCTGGTCCCCCCAACTGCCCTCCCCTGCTGGCCTGGTCTCTTCCAACTGCCCTCCTCTGCTAATCTGGTCACCCCTAACTGCCCTCCCTGCTTGCCTGATCTCCACAACTGCCCTCACCTGCAGGCCGCCCCCCCCCCAAGTGCCTTCTGGCCTGGTTCCCCCCACCTGCCCTCTCCTGCAGGCCACGAACCCCCCAACTGTCCTCCCTTGCAGGTCTGGTTCCCCCAAACTGCCCTTCCCTGCAGGCATGATCCCCCCAATTGCCCTCACCTGCAGTACTGGTCCCCCCCCCCACCCCGCAAGTGCCCTCCCCTGCTGTACTGGTCCCCCCAACTGCCCTTCCCTGCAGGCTTGACCTTCCCCCAAATTTCCCTTTCTTGCAGGCCCGGTACCCCCCCCCCCCCCCCCCCGACCTTCCCCAACTGCCCTCCCCTTCTGGTCTGGTATCCTTCAATTTCCCTCCTCTGCTTTGATAACTCCTAACTGCCCTACCTAATGGCCTGATCGCTCACAATTGCCCTTCCCTGCAGGCATGGGAACCACCCAACTGCCCTCCCCTGCAGACCTGGTACCGCAAACTACCCTTCCCTGCAGGCCTGGCCCTCCAAATTGCACTCCCCTTCAGGCCTGGTCCCCCCCAACTGCCCTTCTCTCCAGGCCTGGTCCCCACAACTGTCCTCCACTGCCATCCTGGTGCCCCCAACTGCCCTTCCCTGAAGTCCTGTTCTCCCCGAAGTGCCTTCCCCTGCAGACCTGGTCTCCCCCAATTGCCCTCCTCTGCCGGCCTGGTCACCTCTAAATGCCCTCCCTGCTTGCCTGATTGCCCACAATTGCCCTCACCTGCAGGCCTGGTGCCCCCCAACTGCTCTCCCCTGCAGGCCTGGTGCCCCAATTTCCCTCCACTGCAGGTCTGGTTCCCCCCAACTGCCCTTTGTTGCTGCCCTGGTCTCCCCCAACTGCTCTCCCTACTGGCCTGATCTCCCCCAACTACCCTCTTCTGCCAGCCCATCACCCCCAACTCCCCACAATTGCCTTCCCCTGTCAGCCATCTTGTGGCAGCCATTCGTGTTTACATGGGGACAAGCCATTTTGACCACAAGTTGGTGCCCATCTTGTGTCTTGGAATGATGGTCAATTTGCATATTACCTATTTATTAGATAGAATTAAGGTTTTACATATGTTCTTATCTCCTCATTGCCCCCCCCCCCCACACTTATGCCCTTTATCTGTGTCCATTGGCCAGGCTTATATGCATGCATACAAATCCTTTGCTTGATCTCTCCCTCATACCCCCACCCTACCTTCCCTTCCCTCTGAGGTTTGACAGTCTGATCGATGTTTCTCTGTCTCTGGATCTGTTTTTGTTCATCAATGTATGTTGTTCATTATATTCCACAAATGAATGAGATCATGTGATATTTATCTTTCTCTGACTGGCTTATTTCGCTTAGCATAATGCTCTCCAGGTTCATCCATACTGTTGCAAATGGTGGGAGTTCCTTTCCTGCAGTGTAGTATTCCATTGTGTACCCCAGTTTTTTAATCCACTCTGCTGATGGGCACCTAGGCTGTTTCCAAATCTTAGCTATTGTAAATTGTGCTGCTATGAACATATGGGTGCATATATCCTTTCTGATTGGTGTTTCTAGCTTCGTGGGGTATATTCCTAGAAGTGGTATCACTAGGTCAAATGGAATTTCCATTTTTAGTTTTTTGAGGAAACTCCATACTGTTCTCCACAATGGCTGCACCAGTCTGCATTCCCACCAACAGTGCACAAGGGTTCCTTTTTCTCTGCATCCTTGCTAGCACTTGCTGTTTGTTGATGATAGTCATTCTGACAGGTGTGAGATGGTACCCCATTGTTGTTTGGATTTGCATCTCTTGGATGATTAGTGACTTTGAGCATGTCTCTTGGCCTTCTTTATGTCCTCTTTCGAAAAGTATCTATTTAGGTTTGACACTCAGTATTTTAATGTAAGTGCTTTTACTTAGGTGGCTGGAACCCAATTTTACAAAAAATTGTAGCAAAATATGTATAACTTAAACTTTCACATCTTAACCATTTTTATGTGTACAGTTCAGTGGCATTAAGTATATTCACAAGTTTGTGCAACCATCGTCACCATCCATCTCCAGAATTCTGTTCATTTTCCTCAACTAAACCTCTGTACTCACTCTCTTTCTATGCAGTTGACTACTCCAGGGACCTCATATAAGTGGAATCACATAGTATTTGTCCTTTTGTGACTGGTTTACTTCACATAGCGTAATATCTTCAAGGTTCTTCACATGGTAGCATGTGATAAGATTTCCTTTCTTTTTAAGGCTGAATAATATTTCCTTGTATAGATATACTATACTTTATCTATTTATCCTTCAGTGGACATTTGGTTGCTTCCACCTTTTGGCTATTGTGAATAATTTTGCTATAACAGGGATTATTATTTTGCAGGAGAGGCAAGTGAGGTTCAGAATGGATCACACAGCAAATCGTGGCAGGGCCAGGATTCAAAGGCTGGCTTGACACAAGTCCTACTCATTAGCTGGGCTAGGTGGCCTCCAAAGAAACAATTGCCCTGTTCTCCACTCTTCCACCTTCACCTCTAGTTATCCTATGAACTGGCCATTCACACCCTTGGGAGTTTGGACTGGGCCCAGTAGTGAAGACCCTCATGGAGAATGCTTTCTCTTTATCTTGCACAAGCCCCCAGAACCAGATGGCTGAGCTCCTCTGATTGGGTGACATTTATGCTGTTTCTGACCAAAAAGAAGGTTTTGGGGTCTCTCTCCTCTCTTCCCATACCTTCTGCCTCCTAAGGCTTCCTGACATCCTGGTCTCCAATAGCGCATGCTTATTTTTGAACATTACTACTATAGATCTCAGAAGGAGCTTGAAGGAGAAAGAGAAACAAGTTCATGCCTGGAATTTTCTGTCCAGGCTAAATCTGAGAAGCAAATTTCTTACAAAAAGTATGGCCCTCACTTCTTCCATCTCTGCTGCTACTACCAGACATGTAGGAGGCAAGTATCTTTTAAAAAAATTTGACATTTTGCCAAAGCCGGTTTGGCTCAGTGGTAGAGCGTCGGTCTGCGGACTGAAAGGTCCCAGGTTCGATTCCGGTCAAGGGCATGTACATTGGTTGCGGGCACATCCCCGGTAGGGGGAGTGCAAGAGGCAACTGGTCGATGTTTCTCTCTCATCGACGTTTCTAGCTCTCTATCTCTCTCCCTTCCTCTCTGTAAAAAATCAATAAAAAAATTAAAAAAATATATTTAAAAAATTTGACATTTTGGAAAAAATTTTTGCATTTAAGTGCATGGGAAACCTCCTAAAAGTAACCCTATTTTTATTGCCTGTCTCAAAGGAAATGCCAGCCCCTTCAATAATCACAAAAGTTAGAGGAATCAAAATTCCCTAAGGACTGCCATTAAACCTTCAAGTGGTGTTTCAGCTACAAGTCACATTCCATTTTGTGTTTCCGGTGTGCCATAACCCAGGTCATCTCACCAGCATGTCCTCCAGGTGAAGGGAGGGAGCAGAAGAAGCACATTCACAACTTAAAGTGAAGAAAGGGGTCTCTCTTGGTGTGGGAGGGAGCAGGTTATCCAGTTGAAGGTGCTCCTGTGTAGAAGCCAGCTGGCTGAATGTGGCAGATGGCGGTTCTGGAAATCTGTTGGTTGTTTGCCTGACATCCAAGCTCCTTCCCTTTTTTCCCCACTGGAAGAGCCTTTCTCCCACAACAGAGCCTGGAAATGCCAGGTACTCACTTTCCCACTTTTGCAGGTGAGAGTAGTTATGTATGATGGCTGAGTTCTGAACCATGATACATAGGAAAGACTTGGCTGGAAGGCTTCAGGGAAGGGCTTTTATGCTTTAAAAGAGACCCTGGTGAGAGGTGTCCCTCTTATCTTTGAGCACAGCTGTATGAAGCAGCTGTGATGTAACAAATCTGAGGACAAATGTGAACATGTTTAGCAAACTTGAAGGATAGAAAAAGTCTGGGGTCCTTCATGCAGTCTTTGTGCTCCTGAATAAACCCTGGGACCACTCTGGATTTATGAAGTGAGAGAGTAAAAATTCTTATCACTTACCTGTTTTACTCGCAGCCAAAATCATCCTCATTGATACAGTGTCCCAGAGTAGACCATGGGAATGCAGAGGTCAGTTGGATTAAAGTGAGACAAAAGGCATAAGGCTGGGGCCAGAGTCCACATTGCACATAGTCTTGCCTAAAGTGAGGAAGCTCAGGCTCCACCATTTGTGGCCTCATGAATTGAAGAGGTTGGCTAGGAGAGAGAGCTCCAGATAAGACCCAGTGCAGGTGAAACAAGACTATACTGTGATAATGGAAAAATCCCCTGGGCCCACAGGCTTAACCAAACAGAACTTTATTTTCCACTTACGTTAGATATTCAACAGCAGTCAGTGAGAGCTTGGCTCACTATAATCACTCGAGGACCCAGGATGCTGGTGGCCCTATCTTGGCTCATGCTCTCATGGTCACTGCAGCAACGGGATGAGAATGAGATGAATTGCACAATATCTCCTAAAGCTTCATTGACCAAGGCAAGCCATACGGACACTTCTCACTTCAGTGGAGATGGGAAGTGCAGTCCCACCATGTGCCTGGAAGGAGAACGTGTTTGTAGCTCTGCCACCCGTCAGCATTTGTCTCTAGCCAAGACTTGCCTTTTGGATGGATTGGAGGGCAAGGAAAGGACATTGATTTCTAAGAGCTCATGTGGCCAGGGCAAGAGGTGGGCTATCTGTTCTAATACCACCTACCACAATCTGGTAAAGAGAGGAGAGAGAGAACTATGGGTTTCCTCACTCTGCTTCCTACTAATATTCTGAGGAGCTGTTAATTCCCCAAAGTGGAGTGCCCTCCTCCCAGGTTTACCCAGAAACATCAGGGCTGGCAACCATTTGACAGATTTCCTCAGCTTCCCACAGAAGAAACAATAGAGGGAACAATGAATGGCTGACTGGCAACTTACATACTCCAAACCATTGATAACCAGGTGTTTGGGACTATTGAAGGTTCCCAGATCTCGTCTTGATCTCAGGAAGGCAAGAACTACAAGAATGAGTCAGGTAGAATTTTCAGGCACTCCACCGAGGTGGGGTGCAGAATTGAAATTAAGTTGATTTAGAAAAAACAATAGAAAGGCAATATTTCTTGCATACTAGATTATGGTCTGGGATTGATAAGAAAAACACAATTTTCAATCTACAGAGGAGTTTGGGCACAGTGGGAGAGAAAGCAGAAGGAAACCATGTGGTTATATAGAAAATAATATGCTTAAAATGAAGCTTTTGATTTTATTTATCCACAATCACAGAATATAATCTCCTCCATGGAACAGTTTATATGAAATATCTTTATAGGAACACTAAAAGAGAATGAAAAATAGTCAGATGCCCAACAGTGCCTACATAAAATGGCCAGCCTTTTTGGAGAGCAATTGGGCAATCTCTAGTAAACAAGCACACTTCTATGATTCAGCAACCCAATAGCACAAGTGCTCAAAAACATGCATACAAAGTTGTTTTCAAATAGCTTTCCTCATCTGTAGCTTTCCTTCTGGTTCAAGCTGGCATCTCTCACCTAGCTCACTGTGACAGCCTCCCATCTGATATTCCAGTACTTAGACTTGCCACGCTATGGAAAGACTGCTCAGAATACCCAATCATATCACCTCCCTATTCAAAACTATAATGGTCTTCTCCACTGTCCTCTGTACAGGGGTGGGCAAAAGAGGGTTTACAGTCTTTGGTATGGAAAACCACAGGCAGGTTATGATTATTATAATGGCTTTATTAACTCAAAAGAATGTCACAATGCAACTGTAGACTTACTTTTGCCCACTTCTGTATACACATAAGCTGATGCTCTGAGCTGGCCACACAAGGTTGACTGTCTCCTTAACAACTACTCCACTTTCCAAGCATGCTGCAAAGTTCATTCACCAAACGGGTCAGGGCTCCTCACTGTGCCATGTGCCTGCTGTTGCTTTCTGCCCTGCTCTAACTTACTTGCCTCCTTATCCATCAGGAAGCTGATCCTTTCAGAAGCTGGCTTTGAATGCACAATGCAGTAGTAACTGCTTCTCCTTTGGGCTTTCATAGTACAGTGTGCACTAGAATGGAGTATAAATTAGCATACTAGATTGTAATTTGAAAAACAATTCTTTCTTCTCCACTGATGAGTTCTTTATTTCATTTTGTAAAATTCTCAATAGTTCTTTCCAAGGCTATGGTTTCAGGCACAGGGGGCTCCTCATTCTTTCAGACCACCTCCTGGTCTCAGTCACCTCAGCGTAACTGTGCTGGAGCTGGAGAGCTCTTCAGCAGAGTCATGGTGAGGGGCAGTAAATCCTACTTTCACTGAGATTGCTCAACAAAAGAACACAATATCTCACTGCACGCCTGTATCTGCGACTTCTTGTGCAATAAGGGACAAATCATAATCTTCAAGCTTCTGTTTCTTCTTAGTAAAATGAGCACAATAATAATCGCTACCCTCAGAGACTGTCATGAAGGTAAAGAGAGAAGTGAAAGTGCTCTGCAAATTGTCATGCACTTTACACTAATAACAACCTCTTAAGAAGCACTGTAGTTAAAAATGTCCCAGAACAAGAGTTATAAAAAATTAAGCCCCTAATTTAGGAAGTTGGTTCTATAGATGAAACTCTCTTTATTGCTTTATACTGTTGAAACTAATTTTGTGCTTAATTCTGCCTTCACCTGTAGGACATTGTCTTCTTTCCCTGCCATCTTTTTACTCTCTGTAGTGACAGAAGAGCACCAGGTCTTTTCTGTGACGCAGTTAACTGGATATCAGAGTGACAGATCTGGGTTCAAATTTCAAGTCTGCCATTTCCTAGCAGTATGACTTTGAACTGGCTATGAAAACTCCCAGTGCCTGTTTCTTCATTTTCTGTTTCTTAGGTATGTAATGAAGAATGAGGCCATTTCTGTTCCTTTCGATTTCAGTAATCTCCATCTCTACTCTTATTCACCCTCCCACACATTTAATCACACCTAGGATGCCATCTTTACTCAATCAAAGTTTCATTTTCAAGAGTTAAACTTGGAAATCCTCTTTTCTGAGTATAACTTCTGATTCTTTCCGTTTTCTTCCACAAAAGTCACTTTCCTCCCGCTTGGCTAATAGCCTCTCAAGCCATCCTCATTCTCCGAGACCACCATGGTCTGGTTTCAGCCACCTTTCTGACAAGCCAGAACCCCATGGCTAGCCATTCCACTGTGCTCTCACCACCACTTTGCATTTCCACATTCCCTTTTTTGGATGACCTCCGGGACTAGGGTAACTCTGCTTACTGTTTTAGCATCCAAATGTCCAAGTTTGCAGGAGAAAAAAGTCATTTCCTTCTATGTTATGAGAGCACCCTCCTCACCGGAAAGTCTGTATATCTCTCCCTGACGAAGAAAGAATCATCCCCTTCCTTGCCAACAGTCTTCCTGACAGGTGCCCTGGCTCCCACTGTATAGAGCCTCCCCGAGGTCTTTCTCCCCTGTTATTGGCTCTCCAGTTGGTCTTTCTACATCTCCTCCTCCCAGCAGGTAACAAACTCAGATCTCCCCCATTCTAAAACCACTCTTTTGGCCTTCCCCTCAGATACGATCCTAAGCCAATCCATGCCAACATAACATTTCCTCAAAGAATATTCTACACATACTGCCCACCTACTCATCTCTTACTCACTAATTAATCCCTTATAATGACTTCTGCTTTCACCACTCTATTTAGTTTCCAACCTAATGACCACTAAAGGTATCCTAGCTGCCAAACTCAGATGACAATCATTATCCTCCATACAGCACTTGCCACTTTGGCCTACCTGTCTTTTTTGAATCACTCTCCTTCCTTGATTTCCATTGCTGCTTTATTATAGATTTTCCTCTATTATCTTCCTTACTCATGATGCTCTTTCCTTGACACCGCTCAGTTGGTGAACTTTCTACTCCCATGGTTTCAACTAAGAGTTGGCACACTTTTTATTAAAAGTCAGAGAATAAATATTTTGGCTTTAGGCAAAATCAAGGCAATTGTGTAGGTACTTATGTAGGTAAACATTTACAATGGAAAAACTGTTGTTAGCTCACAATCTCTACAAAAACTTCGTGGGTTTGATTTGGACTGTGAGCTATAGTTGACCCCTGCTTTCAACCACTACCTCTAAGCAGAAAACTCCCAATTGACATCTCCAGCTCCCACCTCTTTGGAGGGAAGTCTGCTGAGTTCCACACTTGTGCTTCCAATTGCCTACCAAACATCTATACTTTGTTATCCATGCAATCCTCAAATTCAGTGTGTTCAAAACAAAATTTATCTCCTCAAATCACTTCCTTTCCCTATTTTTGTTAATGGTATAGTTACCTCACTCACCTGCTTTCAAAATCTCAGCCACTCTGACTTTTCTGGCCTTCTGTAAACTACTGGCAGAGTTACTTTCTAATTATCTCTTGAAAGCCTCACCTCTTTTCCATTCCCTTTAATTTGTCCTGTTCTAAGCCCTTAGCATCTCTCCTCTGGACAATTGTTACAGGCTTATTACTGGATTTTCTCTCTCTAATCTGTGCTCCAGTTAAAGCCAGGTGCTCTACTAGTCAAGGATTTTATTTTTTAAGTTATTTTTTATCGTGGTAAAAAACGCACAACATAAAACAATATTTGACACCTTAATAATTTTAAATGCACAGTTCTGTGGTGTTAACTATATTCACATTATTGTGAAACAGACCTCCAGAAATTTTCATCTTGCAAATCTAAAACTTTATAACTATTAAACAACAAATTTGCTTTCTCCCTTTCCCCATCTTCTGACAGTCACCACTCCACTTTCTGATTCTATGAATTTGACTACTTTGGATACCTCATGTAAATGAAATCATACAATATTTGTCTTTTTGTGGAATGGCTTATTTAGCTTAGCATAATGTCTCCAAAGTTCATTTATGATGTGCATATAACAAGATTTACTTATTTTATAAAGCTGAATAATATTCCATTGTATGTATAAACCACATTTTCTTTCTTTCTTTAAAAAAATATATTTTATTGATTTTTTACAGAGAGGAAGGGAGAGAGGTAGAGAGCTAGAAACGTAGACGAGAGAGAAACATTGACCAGCTGCCTCTTGCACACCCCTACCGGGGATGTGCCCGCAACCAATGTACATGCCCTTGACCAGGATCGAACCTGGGACCTTTCAGACCGCAGACTGACGCTCTACCACTGAGCCAAACCGGTTTCGGCAGTATAAACCACATTTTCTTAATTCATTCATGGACACTTGTGTTGCTTCCACAACTTGGTTATTGTAAATAATGCTGCAATGAACATAGGAGTAACATATTCTTTCAAATTCATTCTTTTAGTCTTGCATTGTCTTTAATTAATTTTGAGTTTATTCTTGTCTCTGGCATAAGAAAGTGGTCTAGTTTCATTTTTTGCATAAATATGTCCAATTTTACTAATACCATTTTAAAATTTATTTCTATTTTCTTTTTTTACTGTTTAAAGTATTACATATAGTAGTACATATATCTCCTTTTTCTTTCCAAATTGACCTTCTCCCAGCATCCCCTACCCCCTGTCAAATGCCCTCATCCCACCCAACCCCCTGCCAGAGTCTTGTGTCCATTGGTTGTGCTTATATGCAGGCATACAAGTCCTTTGATTCATCTCTTTTCCCTCCTCCCCAACACTCCTCAGCTTTCCCGCTGTAATTTGACAGTCTGTTCCATGCTTTATTGCCTCTGAATCTATGGTATCTTTTTGTTTATCAGGTTATAATGTTCTTTATTTTCCATAAATGAGTGATATCATGTGGTATTTTTTCTTTCATTGCCTGGCTTATTTCACTTAACATAATGCTCTCCAGATCCATTCATGCTGCTGCAAAAGGTAAGACTTTCTTCTTTTTTATAGCAGCATAATATCCCATTGTGTAGATGTACTATAGTTTTCTAATCCACTCATCTGCTGATGGGCACTTAGGCTGTTTCCAAATCTTAGCTAGGGTGAATTGTGCTGCTATGAACCTAGGGGTGGATATATCCTTTCTGATTCGTGTTTCTAGTTTCTTGGGATATATTCCTAAAATTGGGATTACTGGGTCAAATGACAGTTCCATTTTTAGTTTTTTGAGGAAACTCCATACTGTTCTCCACAGTGACTGTACCAGTCTGCATTCCCACCAGCAGTGCACGAGGGTTCCTTTTTCTTCACACCCTCGCCAGCATTTGCCATTTGTTGATTTATTGATGATAGCCATTCTGACAGGTGTGAGATGGTACCACATTGTTGTTTTGATTTGCATCTCTCAGATAATTAGTGACTTGGAGCATGTTCTCATATGTTTCTTGGCCTTCCTTCTGTCTTCTTTTGAATAGATTTTATTTAGGTCTGTTGCCCATTTTTTAAATTGGATTGTTTATTTTCCTTTTATTAAGTAGTATGAGTTCCCTGTAAATGTTGTAGATGAAACCTTTGTCAGTGAAAATATTTGCAAATATGTTCTTCCACACAATAGGCTTTCTTGTTGTTTTGTTGATGGTTTCTTTTGCTGTGCAAATATTTTAATTTTGATGCAGTCCCATTTGTTTATTTTCTCTTTAATTTCCATTGCCCTAGGAGCGGTATCTGTGAAGAAGTTTGACGAGGAGCCTGGGAGTTTGATTGATTGTTATGGCATGCGCTGACCACAAGGGTGTGGTGCGGAACATGGCAGGCATTGCGGTGCTGGCATCAGGTGACAGTGGAGGTGCTGCTGGTCCCAGTGGGCCCTGATGAGAGCCCTGATGAGAGCGGGACTGTGGCGGAATGGTGGAGCAGGTGAGCCGGCGGTGCCAGGCCAAGGCGGGTGTAAGTGGGGACCCGATTGCCCCACTGATCGCCTTGCCAATAACCCCACTATATGGCAGGAGGCAGCCAATCAAGGATTCTCTCTCATCATTAATGTTTCTACCTCTCTCCCCCCTCTCCCTTCCTCTCTGAAATCAATAGAAATATATTTAAAAATATAAATACATATTTCAGAAATATTTCTTGAGATTTCATATAAATTTTAGGATAATTTTTTTTATTTCTGTGAAAAATGCCATTGGCATTTTGATAGGGATTTTATTGAATCTGTAGACCATTTTTGATAGTGTATTAGTTAAGGTTCTCCAGAGAAATAGAACCAATAGAGTGTGAATACATATACAGGGTGTGCCAAAATATGTATACACATTTTAACAATTGATAGCTCAATTTTGAAAATGAAATGTATTTCAATAAACACTGCATTATAATTATTCAAAGTGTATGTATATGTTTTTGGGACACCCTATATATAATATGATTTATGATAACGAAATGCTCATGTAGTCATGGACACTGGTAAGTCCCAAGATTTGAAGGGTGAGTTGGCAAGCTTGAGACCCAAGAGAGCCAATGATTTAGTTCTAGTCCAAGTTAGGAAGCTTAAAAATCAGGGGAGCTGATATTTCAGTTGAATCTGAAGGCTGAAAAAATAGCTGATGTCCCAGTCCAGGAGTAATTTTTTCTTACTGCAGGAAAGTTCAACCTTTTTGTACTATTCAGGTCTTCAACTAATTGAATGAGGCTCACCCACATTAGGGAGGGCTATCTGTTTTTTTCAGTTTGTTGATTTAAATGTTAATCTCATCAAGACACCCTCACAGTAACGCCATGAGTAATGTTTTTGTTTTTATTTTGTTTTGTTAAGGAAGTTAATGAAGTCTCTTCATCTGGTATGACTTGTTTTGGTCTCATGGTAAAACTTCCTTCCTCATTGAATATTAGCTGAAAATAAGAGTCCAGCCCATTGGGCTAAAAATGGATATTGGGTGAGGTGGGGGGTAAGATATTTAAGGTTAGCTATTTCATGCAATCCAGGCCATCCAATCCAGACTGTTTTTATCAAATATCTAGGCACTTTGGGGTCCAGTCAAGTTGACACATGAAACTAACCATTATAGGTAGTATGGACCTTTAAACAATATTAATTCTTTCAATTTGTGTATACAGGTGACTGCATTTATTTGTGTCATCTTTAATTTTTTTCATCAATGTTTTGTAGTTTTCAGTGTATAAGACTTTCAACTCTTTGCTTATGTTTATTCCTAAGTATTTTATTTTCTTGATACTATTGTAACTGGAATTTTCTTAATTTCCTTTTCAAATTGTTCATTGTTAGTACATAGAAATGCAACTGATTTGTTTGTTGATTTTGTGTCCTATAACTTTCTTGAATTTGTTTATTAGTTCTAACAGTGTGTGTGTGTGTGTGTGTGTGTGTGTGTGTGTGTGTGTATGTGTAATCTTTAGGGTTTTCTACAGATAAGATTATGCCATCTGCAAGCAGAGTTAATTTTATTTCTTTCTGATTTGGACACCTTTTATTTATTTTTCTTGCCTAACTGCTCTGCCTAAGACTTCTAGAACTCTATTGAATAGAAGTGTTGAGAGTGGGCAGCCCTTGCCTTGTTTCTTTGAAGAAAAGTTTTCAGTTTTTCACCATTGAGTATGATGTTAGCTGTGGGCTTTTCATATATAGCCTTTATTATGTTGGGGTAATTTCCTTCTGTTCTTGGTTTGTTCAGTGTTTTGTTGTTGTTGTTGTTGTTTGTTTTTTCATGAAAGGGTGCTAAAATTTTCAAATGATTTTTATGCATTGATTGAGATGATCATGTGATATTTATCCTTCATTCTGTTAATGTACTGTATCACATCAATTGATTTTTAAGAAATTCAACATGGCCATAGTGTATAATCTCTGTAATGCACTCTTGAATTTATCTTGCTGGTATTTTGTAGAGGATTTTTGCATCTATATTCATCTGGAAAACTAGCTTGTCTTTTTTCTTATGGTGTATTTGTCTAGCTTGGCATCAGGCTAATGTTGGCCTCATAAAATGAGTTTGAAAGTGTTCCCTTCTCTTTAATTTTTTGGAAAAGTTTGAGAAAAATTGCCATTACTTCTTTACATGTTTGGCAAAATTGCCACTGAAGCCATTTGTCCCTGGTCTTTTTGTTGTTGTTATTGGGAGGCTTTTTTATTTATTTATTACTGATTCAATATACTTATTTTATATTGGTCTGTTAGGCTTTCTATTTCTTCTTGGTAGGTTGTGCATTTCTAGGAATTTACCCATTTCTTCTAGGTTATCTAATTTCTTGGTATATAATTATTCATAGTATTCTCTTACAGTTCTTTTTTTAAATTCCTGTGGCATTGGTTGTAATGTGCCTCTTTTCATTTCTGATTTGAGTCTTATCTTTTTTCTTAGTTAATCTAGCTAACTATTCACCAATTTTGTTGATCTTTTATTTTTGGTTATTTTTTTATTAAAATATATTTTATTGATTTTTTACAGAGAGGAAGGGAGAGAGATAGAGAGCCAGAAACGTCGATGAGAGAGAAACATCGACCAGCTGCCTCTTGCACACCCCCTACCGGGGATGTGCCCACAACCAACATACATGCCCCTGACCGGAATCGAACCTGGGACCTTTCAGTCCACAGACCAGCGCTCTACCACTGAGCCAAACCGGTTTTGGCCAATTTTGTTGATCTTTTAAAAAACAAATCTTGGGTGTGTTGATTTTTTTCCTGTTTTTTTTTTTTTTTTTGTGTGTGTGTGTGTGTTTTTTTCTTTTCTATTTTACATCTCTTTTTTTTCCTCTGCTTTAATCTTTATTATTTCCTTCCTTCTGCTAGCTTTGGGTTTAGTTTGTACTTTTTTCTAGTTCCTTGAGGTGATACTGTTATATTGTTGATTTGACATATTTTTTATTTTAATTTAAAAAAATATATTTTATTAATATTTTTACAGAGAGGAAAGGAGAGGGATAGAGAGTTAGAAACATCGATGAGAGAGAAACATCGACCAGCTGCCTCCTGCACACCGCCTACTGGGAATGTGCCTGTAACCAAGGTACATGCCCTTGACTGGAATCAAACCCAAGACTCTTCAGTCCACAGGCCGACACTCTGTCCACTGAGCCAAACCGGTTTCGGCATATTTTTTTTATTTTTTTAATGTATGCATTTATAATTACAAACTCTCTCTTAGAATTCCTTTCACTGTACCCCGTAAGTTGTGATATGTTGTGTTTTCATTTTTTTCTGTCTCAAGGTATTTTCTAATTTTTCCTATGACTTCTTTATTCCATTTGCTGTTTAAGCTTGTGTTGTTAAATTACTTCTTAATTATGGATTTTTCAGTTTCCTTTGTGCAATTGCTTTCTGATTTTGTTCCACTGTGATCAGCAAATATATTTTGTATGATTTTAGTTTACTTGAATTTGTTGGAAATTGTTTTGTGGCCTAACATGTAGTCTATCCTAGAGAATGTTTCATATAGCATTGTCAGGTCTTCTATTTCCTTATTGATTTTCTGTTTGTTTTATCCATTATTAAAAGTGAGATATTGAAGTCTCCTACAATTGTGTTGCAGTGTGTTTCTCCCCTCTGTTATGTCAAAGTTTGCCTGATATTTAGAAGCTCCAAAGTTTAATGCATAAATATTTATAATTGTTATAGTTTCTTGGTGACTTGACCCTTTTAACATTATATAATGTTTTTGATCTCTTGTTACTGTTTATTAAAATATTATTTATTTTTTATTTATTTTATTTTTTCCCATCACCATTTATCCCCCTTATGCCCTCTTCCACCTACCTCCCCTTTACCCCCGCAATCACCATACTGTTGTCCAATCCTTCCACCTCACTTCCCTGCGAAGCTGTCTGCCTGCTGTCTATTTATGAGCCTGTCTCTATTTTGCTTGGTAGTTCAGTATGTTCATTGAAATCATATGGTACTGGTCTTTCTCTGACTGGGTTATTTCACTTAGCATATTGTTCTCCATGTCCATCATGCTGTCATAAAAGGTAAAATCTTCCTTTTTACAGCAGAGTAATATTTCATTTTGAAAATGTACCACAGCTTTTTTTATCCACTCATCTACTGATATGGGCAAAAGACCTGAATAGACACTTCTCCAAGGGTGACAAACAGCTGGGTAATAGACATGAAAAGGTGATCAATGTCACTAGTCATCAGAGAAAACCACAATGAGATATCACCTTACACCTTTCAGAATGGCTATCATCAATAAATCAACCAAGTACTGGTGAGGATGTGGAAAAAAGGGGACGCTTGTGCACCATTGGTGGGAATGCAGATTGGTGCAGCCCTTGTGAAAAACTGTAGTGATCTCAAAATATTAAAAGTGAAATTAACGTCCCAGTAATTCCACTTCTTGGAATTTATCCAAAGAAACCTGGAACACTAATTCGAAAAAATATATGCACCCCTATGTTCATTGCAGCATTATTTATAATAGCCAAGATTTGGAAGCATCTCTTGTTACTGTTTTTTATCTAAAGTTCATTTTGTCTGATATTACTATAGCCACTCCTACTCTCTTTTGGTTCAATTTGCTTGGAATATCTATTTCTAGTTTTTAAAAATTTTTCAGCCTATGTGTGTCTTCACATATAAAGGGAGTTTATTGTAGACAACATATAGTTGGCTCCTATATTATTTTTATCCATGTAGCAAATTCATGTCTTGTGATTAGGGAGTTTAATTCATTTGCATTTAAAGTAATTATTAATAGGAAAAGACTTACTATTGCCATTTTGTTAATTGTTTTCCATGTCTTGTGGTGTTTTTGTCCCTCCTTTACTTTTATTGTCTTCCTTTGTGTTTTGTTGATTTTTTATTATAGTGATAAGCTTTGATTCACTTCTCATTTCTTTTTGTGCATATTCTATAGCTACCTACCTAATGGTTGCCACTGACATTACATAAAGCTTCTTAAAGTTATAGCATTCCCAGCTTCCCTGAGCAGCCCTGCCCCTTGGTTTCTATAAGGTTTTTGAGTGTTAGAATTTCCACTTGCTTGCCACACAACCCCTACTCCCAACAGTCCTCCTCCCTTTCTTCCACACCTTCATCTCTTTCCCATTCATACTTCTCTCTCTCTCTCTCTCTCTCTCTCTCTCTCTCTCTCTCTCTCTCTCTCTGTGTGTGTGTGTGTGTGTGTGTGTGTGTGTGTGTGTGTGTGTGTATGTGTGTGTATTTCAGAGAGAGGAAGGGACAGGGAGAGATAGAAACATCAATGATGAGAATCATTGATTGGCTGCCTCTTGCATGCCTCCTACTCGGGATTGAGCCTGCAACCCAGGCATGTGCCCTAACCAGGAATCTAACCATAAACTCCCGGTTCATAAGTTGATGCTGATCCACTGAGCCATGCCTGGTCAAGCCATACTACTCTGTCTTTCTAGCCGCCTCTCCCTCCTGCATCCTACTCTGGCTGATCTCCTAGAGAGGCCCGGGTGTCTGAACAGCTCTTGCCAGAGGGCCCTCAAAGGCCCCATTTTGCTGGCTCTGATAGAGAAGGTTTTGCAGCAGGAGATTGGGTACACTCTAAATCTCTGATCCTCCTCCTCGGTGTGCACCCCCCCCCCAAACCCCTGCCTGTGTGTGGCTAATGCCCTCTCCGACTTGTCCCAGTGACTTTTAAAAACATGGTGCACTATTTCCCACCTGCTAAGATGGACGAGGAAGCAGATAGCAAAATCTCCTGTACCCACCACCTTCCTAGGAAACATTACCCATCCATTCAGTGGAAGCCGCAGGCATCCCTCTGGCCATTTCCATTCGTTCCCTCCCATCTCCTTCCCTCTCTCCCCCACAGGAGAATCCTAGAACTTTTCCACACCTCCTCCACTCTCCTCATCCCTGGGGCTCCACTGGCTCCTGTTTCCCTGCATTTTGTAGGCCCTCAATAGTGTCACTAATCTCTGCTAACGCCCTTCCCCCTTGTACTCACCAATATCACGATTTTTGGTTTTGACCTACTATCTTGGCCTGGGGTGAGGCCAGTATCAGGGGATTCACTTAGCCTTTTCCACCATGATAACTCTTACCCCACAGACCAATGACCCTGTGGGATTCATTGCTCCAGCTGCCAAGTGTAGCACTGGCAATCATCAACTTGGGGGCTGGAGAGACGACCACTGGGTTGATCGAAGGACCAGGTCGGCTCACTGTGAACCAGACTCTTTTCACAACTTCTTTTATCACCATGCCTCACGAGCTCCTCTCGAACAGCCCCTGCCCCCACAATGACACTTTGGGCCTCCAGGATCAATGCCTGCTCAGACCCTGTGTCCAGTAGTCCTAGATATGCCTGGGTATTCGTCCAGCCCCAGTGTACAGTCACCTGAGCAGCTGGAAAACGTTGCTATGAACATACGCAAAAAGGTTTTCTGTCCACATTAGTTTTCATTTCTCTTGGGCAATTATTTAGGTGTTGGCTTGTTTCAAGATCCACTGGCTTTGCCTTCAGCTGTGGATAGTACTCAACCTTATATGTTTTTTCCTTTATATACATAAAGGAAACTATGTTTTTTCCTTTATATACATACTATGTATATATACATACTATGTATATAAAAAACTATGTTTTTTCCTTTATATACATACCTATAAAAGTTTAATTTATGAATTAAGCCCAGTAAGAGATTAACAATAAACCTAATAATAAATAGAACAATGATAGTAACATGCTGGAATAAGAGGTGTGTGAATGTGGTCTCTCTCTCAAAATATCTTATTGTATTATTCTCACCCTTTCACTTTAAGGAAGCACTTTATGGCTTCTCTTTGGCATATCCAAAATGCCAGCATAACTAGTCTTGTGCTTTGGGACCATTATTAAGTAAAATAAGAATTACGTGGACACACGCACTACAATACTGTGATAGTCTGATCTGATAATGGAGACAGTTACTAAGGGACTAACAGCTGGATAGTGTATACAACATGGATACATTGGACAAAGGGATGATTCACATACCTGGCAGGTTGAAGTTGGACACCTGGAGAATTCATCACACTGCTTAGAATGGCTTGCAGGCCTGGCTGGTTAACTCAGTTGTTTAGAGGGCCATCCAGATATACTAAGGTTTTGGTTTGGTCAGGACACATACGAGAATCAACTAATGAATGCATAAGTAAGTATGTTAAGTTTTGGACCGTGACACAGTCTGTGAAAGAATTCACAACTGAGAGAAGAGATAGATTCAGGGAGGAAGTTTATTTTTACTTTTCAAGGGAGGAAAAGGCCAGGTGCTGTTTGAGGGCACAAGGTGCCAAAGATAGAGTGGGTTGTTCTTTTATTAGAGTATTAAGGAATAAATAGGAAGGGGAATGGGCATTGTGTTGAAGTTTTCCAGACCCTGGAGATTGTCTTGAAAAATTACAGTTTGTTTGCCTTCCAGAAGACATTCCTGCAGATGTCCTGGGAATGTGTTTATCAGCATTTTCACAAGCCTATAAAATATTCTTAGAGCAAAAATTATGGAGTTCAAAAGGGGGTGGCTTGGGTTTGAAAAGAAAAGAAAAGGGCACTTTTTACTAACTAGAAACTTTTTGGTGCCTATTTTCCCAGAGTCATTAAAACCACAGGTGGTGGGGAAGGATAGCCTGATTTTGCAGTCCCTTTCTGCCTGGATGCTTGAAGAGAGATGCAATTTGAATCAGGGAAGTCAGCAATCTTCATGTTTAATTACCAGGTGCTTCTCATAGTTTATGGAAGGTTATAACAACAACAAAAAAAGAAAGGTCTTTTTTTCCTGTCTTACAAAGTGGAACAACAAATCCCTTCCCCTCCTTCCCTTTCTCTCTAAAATCAATCAATAAATAAGAATTTAAAAAAGAATGGTATACAAGTTGAAACTGTATAATTGTTTATTTCTGGAATTTTCCATTTAATGTTTTCAGACTGCAGTTGACCACAGGTAACCATAACCCACAGAAAGCAAAACCATAGATAGATAAGGGGGGTGGGGGAGGGGACTATTGTAATACAATTTCAAAATAGGCAAAAGAATCAAATATGCATCTATCCAAAGAAGACATACAAATGGCTATTAGGTATATGAAAAGGTGCTCAGCATCACTAATCACCAGGAAAATGCAGAGTTATCACCTCACATCTATTAGGATGGCCATTAGAAAACAAAACAAAATAGCAGGTGTCAGCAAGAATGTAAAGAAATTGAATGTCTTGTGCATTGTTGGTGGGAGTGAAAAAATGGTGCAGCTGCCCTTGTAAACAATATGTAGGTTCTCTTAAAAAATAAAAATATAACTACCATAGAGTCCAGAATTCCCACTTCTGTGTGTTTATCCAAAAGAATTGAAATCCAGATTAAAAAATATTTTTATTGATTTCAGATAATAAGGGAGAGGGAGAGAGATAGAAACACTATTGACGAGAGATAATCATTGATTGGCTGCCTCTTGCACACCCCATACTGGGAATCGAGCCTGCAACTGGGGCATGTGCCCTGACTGGGAATGGAACAATGACTTCCTGAATCATAGGTTAATGCTCAACCACTGAGCCACGCCTGCCTGGAAATCAGATAGTTACATTCCCATGTTCATTGCACCATTATTCACAATAGCCAACCAATGGAAACAACCTAAATATCTATCAATAGATGAATGGATAAAATGTGGTACATATAAGGTATACATGTGATGAAATATTATTCACCCTGAAAAAAAGAAGGAAACCTTGCCATGTGCTACAATATGGATTAACTGAGCATTATGCTAAGTGAAAGTCAGTCAGAGAAAGATAAATATCACATGACCTCACTCATTTGTGGATTTAATGAACAACATAAACTGATGGGGGAAAAGAAACAGATTCAGAGACAGAGAAACATCTATCAGATGCTCAAACCTCAGAGGGAAGGTAGGGGACGGAGGGGGTAAGGGGGAGAGATCAACCAAAGGACTTGTATGCATGCATATAAGCAGAACCAATGGACACAGACACTAGGGGGATGAACACACGAACGGAGTGGTGTGTGTGGGGGGAATGGAGGAATAAGGATACATATGTAATACCTTACTCAATAAAGAAAAAATGAATATTTTAAAATAATTTTTTTATTGACTTCAGAGAGGAAGGGAAAGGGAAAGAGAGATAGAAACATCAGTGATGAGAGAGAATCATCTATTGGCTGCCTCCTACAGGTCTCCCACTAGGGATTAAACCTGCAACCCAGGTATGTGCTGTAGCCTCCTGGTTCATAGGTTGACTCTCAGTCACTGAGCCACTCAGGCTAGGTGAAAGTTGAGAATATTACTGTAAGGGAAGAAAGCCGGTCACAAAAGGCCAAATACTTCATGTTCCTTCTTATATGCGGTATTTAAAGTAGTCAGACTCTTATTTTTTTTAATATATATTTTTATTGATTTTTTACAGAGAGGAAGAGAGAGGGATAGAGAGTTAGAAACATGGATGAGAGAGAAACTTCTATCAGCTGCCTCTTGTACACCCCCCACTGGCAATGTGCCCGCAACCCAGGTACATGCCCTTGACCGGAATTGAACCTGGGACCTTTCAGTCTGCAGGCCGACGCTCTATCCACTGAGCCAAACCACTTTCGTCTAAAGTAGTCAGACTCTTAGAAGTAGAAAGTAGAATGCTGGTTGCCAAGGGCTAGAGTTGGGGAAAATGAAGAGTTATTCAGTGACTGAGGCGTTTTAGTCATGCAAGATGAAAAAATTCTAGAGATCTGATGTATAATAATGTTCATATAGTTAACAATATAGTTTACTTAAAAATTAGTTAAAAAGGTAGGTTTCATGTGATATGTTTTCTATCACAATAAAAAACAAATTTAAACATAAAATGTTTTACTCAATGGCTTTTCATATATTCACAAATATGCAAATCCATCACCACAATCATTTTAGAATATTTTTACTAGCCCAAGAAGATGCCTTGCACCCCTTAGCCATTACCCCTAATCCTCTAACCCACCTCCAGGCTTAGGCAAGCAATAAACTACTTGCTGTCTCTATGAATTTGCTTATTCTGTGTATTTATCCAAAATAATTGAAATTGGGATCTTAAATAGAGAGTTGCATTCCCATGTTCATTGCACCATTATTCACAATAGCCAACCAATGGAAACAATCTAAATATCTATCAACAGATGAATGAGTAAATTATGGTACATAAAATGTATACAGGTAATGGAATATTATGTAGGTCACTAAGATGGAGGGGCTTTCACCAACCTATTGTCTGTGTTCATGGGCATGCCAGATGAAATTCTAATGGGTTTTTGTTTGTAGGTCCCTTGCTTCTTTTTCCTGGTGGCACTGAAATTTTTTTCTTTGTCATTAATCTTTGACAGTTTTAATGCAAAATGCCTTAGAGAGGGTCTCTTTGGATTGAGGTAACCAGGTGCTCTGTTTGCTTCTTGGATTCAAGGATCTAGTTCTTTCCATAGGTTTGGAAAGTTCTCATCCACTATTTGTTTGAATAGACTCTCCGTCCCCTTCTCCCTCTCTTCCTCTTCTAGAATGTCTATTATTCTAATATTGATTTTTCTGATGGAGTCAGATAGTTCTCCTAGAGCTCTTTCATTTTTCTTTATTCTCTGATCTCTCTCTTCTTCCATCTGCGTCTTTAGATTATTAGCTTCGATGTCACTAATTATTTTCTCCATCTGGTTGGCTGTTTTCTTTGCTCAGTGATTCACTCTTAATTGCATGCTTCATTTCCAGGATTTCTGATAGTTTATTTTTTTAAAGCTTCAGTATCTTTGGTAAAGTATCTTGTTCATTGTTTTGTTTTCTGAGTGCATTAAATTGCCTATCTGTATTTTCTCACATCTCATTGAACATTTTCAAAACTGCAATCTTCTTTATTTTAAAAAATTTTTATTTATTTTTAAATTTCTTTATTGATTAAGGTATCACACAATTGTTCTCATCCCCCCATTCCCATCCCACACCCCTCCCCACGTATGCCCCACCCCCTGTTGTCCGTGACCACTGGGCTAGGCTTATATGCATGCATACAAGTCCTATGGTTAATCTCTCCCCCTTAACCCCACCTTCCCCTACCTTCCCTCTGAGGTTTGACAGTCTGATCTATCTGTCCCTGTTTCTGGGTCTGTTTTTGTTCATCAGTTTATGTTGTTCATTATTTCCTCTAGATGAGTGAGATCATGTGATAATAGAAATACACTTATAAGAGCCAAAAATGAGACAAGCAATAATAGTTATGCTGAGAGGCAAATGAATTAGTCTGTAGTGAGTTTCTTTCAGGGTCAGCAGTTCTTTTGAGTCCCAATTTCAATGTCAAACAGTTTCTTATGTGTGCATGTCCGCAATGATATTTCAGTTCTGGATGATGGACAATGGTGGTAATGCAAGTCCAACCCTCTCTTGTTTGGTCCTGGGCAACCAGCAATGGACAGCTGCTGACTGCTAGTATGGCAAGGCGTCATCAGGGTCCTCCATCTCTGGACTGTTTCTCTTCTGTCTTCATGGCTGGGGCACTCCTGTCAATTCCTCTCTGTTGCAGGAATCCACATGGTCTCAACCAAAAGTTAACAAAGGAATCTTTTTATATAAATTTGACTTGCTATCCTTTTTCATTTTTTGCCCAAACGATTTTCCTTTGGCTTGTTTTGACACCATGCATGTTTTACATGGGTGTCTTGCTGTTAGCATTACAAATGAAAGTTAATTTTCTAAAGTAAAAATTTTCTAGATGTAATTTACTTACAGGATATTTTTCCTTACATGATATTCTTCTACAACCCCTCCCCTTTTGCTTTAAATATTAGGAGGCTTTTGGAAATTTTATAATGTAATCTTGATAGCTTTCAAATTTTATTTTTTTACAGTAAAATATGACTGCTTTAGGTTCATTACATGTTATGCAATTTTACCCTAAGATGAACTACCAATAAAACTTTTAGTTAACACTTTAGGAACAGCTTTTTTTGTCCAGTACACTTGATTTTTCTAGAATATTCGCTTATTTCAATTAGCCAATTTAAATTAGCCTGAAAACTTGACTACTATTTTACTGTCAAATTTAATACTCTAACAACCATCTAATTTTACACTGTAAATATTGGTGGAAAGGGTTATTTGCCTTCTTGAGTAGGCCTTGAGCATTCCTGTTGCTAGGCTGGGTTTAGATATCAAAAAACCCAGTTCCCCACATCATGGATACAAAACAAATCAAACAAGTCTTGTTGCAATGAGAGGGCAGCTGCTGTCGACCAAGTCTCTGTTACCTAGGTCCCGATTTGAGCTGGGCATGGGAAACTAAGCAGCCATGAGAGCAGGAGACCTCCCTTAGGAGGGGTGAGGGTTCAGGCCCCTGCAAAGTTGGGGGGGGGAGGTCTGTGCCCCACCTCTGTTGACCCCCAAGTTCTCTCTTGATGGCCCCTCTGTGACTGTGCCTGTCTTAGGTTGTTCCTTTTCTGAGGAATCTTACCCATCTCTGGCTAACCAGCCATCCTCTGGGGCCAAGCAGGGTGATGTGAGGTTCAGTTCTGTTTCCTTGGTAGCCTATGCCCCCATGGCCTCCACACCCAGCACCTGCCTTGGGATCCACTCGCCTGCTGGCGGGGCCCTGGCACTGATGACATAACTTGTGAAACCCAGGTTTCTTCTCCAGGGAGGGCCTAGCTCACCCCACTGGGCAACAGACAGATCCATGGTATCAGCCATCACAAGGCTTCAACCTTGGCATGAACAGAAAGCTCAGGCAACAGCTGTGGACAATTGGATTGTGAGAAGAGGGTTCCTCTTGGTCAAAAGGGCAAGAGGGGCCAATATAGAATGTTCAGGTGCCTTCCCAGGGGGCCCTCTACATAGTGGAAGGGATTAAATCCTTTCATGTCCTTTTAAAATTGCTGACAGATATTCAAAGAATTAGTTTGTAAGTTTGTTTGGGATAATTATACATTATGCTGTTGTAATTCTAAAATATCTAGTGATGTGTTACTTTTGTCTCCAAGCACCAAAAAGATGATTATTTTTATTGATACCCAAGGGTGCTAGGTAATATTATAGGTAATGGGGGTAACACAAATCTGGGGAAAATTATGACATTGTAGAATAATATCATGCAAGGATATTCTTTGCTCTAGGCCATGGCAATTCCAATTTAAAGTGGATGCCATTTTTTTATTTTTTATTTTTTTGTATAGACAAGGTCTTAGTTACGTTTTCTACACCTCTCCCAGGGGCAAGTAGTGATGGTCCCTTACTTTGGTGTCCACACAAGCCAGAAATATCTCTTTAATTTTACACACAAAGGAGTAATGGTTTGATTTTGTGTCATACAAAAGGGAAGCTGGGTGGAGATCCCTGTGTAATTATACTTCCTTGCCCCACCCATGGTCCTTCTGGATGACCAAGGTGTTTGGTATTATTGGTGACCATATTAGGAGGGGGATCAGCCCACGTAAAAGATCTTACCCACGAAGGGTCACGAAGGGTCCAAAATATTTCCCCATTTGCCCCAGGTAATATTACCATACAGCTGATGACTGCTAGCATAGCAAGAAAGATGTTCTCAGGCATCCTTGGGGTTCTGATTACCTCACAATTTCTTTTTTATTTTAATTTTTATTATTATTATTATGATTATTTTTTTATATGTGTCCTTCTTCCCCCATTAACCCCCGTCCCCAATTTGTGCCCCACCCGCCTGTTGTCTGTGTCAATTGATTAGGCTTATTGCATGTACACAAGTCTCTTGGTTGATCTCTCCCCCTTTCTCCCACTAAGCCCCTCCTTCCCTGAGGTTTGAGGTTCTGGTATACATTTCTCAGTCTCTGGATTTGTTCTTGTTCATCAATCTATGTCGTTCATTATATTCCACAAATGAGTGAGATCATGTGATATTTATCTTTCTATGCCTAGCTTATTTCACTTAGCATAATACTCTCCATCTCCATCCATGTTGTTGCAAATTGTAGGAGATGCTTCTTTTTTTTTTTTTTTTATCACAGCACAGTATTCCATTGTGTAGATATACCACAGTTTTTTAATCCAATCATCTGCTGATGGGCATTTGGGCTGTTTCCAAATCTTAGCTATCGTGAATTGTGCTGCTATGAACATTGGGGTACATATATCCTTTCTGATTCATGTTTCTAGTTTCTTGGGATATATTCCAAGAGTGGGATCACTGGGTCAAATGGGTGTTCCATTTTTAGTTTTTTGAAGGAACTCCATACTGTTCTCCACAGTGCCTGTACCAGTCTGCATTCCCACCAACAGTGCAAAAGAGTTTTTTTTTCCTCCACATTCTTGTCAACACTTGCTGTTTGATGATCTTTTGAAGATAGCTATTCTGACAGGTGTGATATGGCACCGCATTGTTCTTTTGATTTGCATCTCTCTGAGGATTAGTGACTTTGAGCATGTTTTCATGTGCCTCTTGGCCTTTCTGCTGTCTTTTTTTGAAAAGTGTCTATTTAGATCAGTTGCCCACTTTTTGATTGGGTTGTTTATCTTCTTTTTGTTAAGTTGTATGAGTTCTCTGTAAATGTTGGAGATTAAACCATTATCATTGATATCATTGGCAAATATGTTCTCCCATGCAGTGGGCTTTCTTATTGTTTTATTAATGGTTTCCTTTGCTTTGCAAAAGCTTTTTATTTTTATGTAGTCCCATTTGTTTATTTTCTCTTCAGCTTCCATTGCCCTAGGAGCAGTATCAGTGAAGAAGTTCTTTTGGCAAATGTCTGAGATTTTGCTGCCCGTGGATACCTCTAGTATTTTTATAATTTCCAGTCTTAGGTTTAAGTCCTTTATCCATTTTGAGTTTATTTTTGTGTATGGTAAAAATTGGTGATCTAGGTTAATTTTTTTTGCACGTATCTGTCCAATTTCCCCAACACCATTTATTGAAGAGACTGTCTTGACTCCATTGTATGTTTATGCCTCCTTTGTCAAATATTAATTGGGCATAGTGGTTTGAATCAATTTCTGGGTTCTCTATTCTATTCCATTGATCCATTTGTCTGTTCTTGTTTTTTTTTTTTTTTGTTTTTTTTTTTTTAGAGATTTTATTTATTTTTTATTTTTTTTAATATATTTTATTGATTTTTTTTGCCCCCCTCCCTCCCTCCCACATATCCCCTCCCTCCCCAGAGCTTTGTGTCCATTGGTTGTACTTATATGCATGTATAAAAGTTCTTCGGTTGATCTATTATCTCCCCCAGATCTTCCTCCCCTCCCCGCTGTAATTTGACAGTCTACTTGTTGATATACTGTCTCTATATCTATCTTTTGGTTCATCAGTTTATAATGCTCTTTATTATCCACAAATGAGTGAGGTCATGTGGTGTTTCTCTTTCATTGATTGGCTTATTTCACTCAGCATGATGTTCTCCAATTCCATCCAGGTTGCTGCAAATGATGAGAATTCCTTCTTTTTTATGGCAGCATAGTATTCCATTGTGTAGATGTACCATAGTTTTTGGATCCAATCATCTGCTGACGGACACTTAGGCTGTTTCCAAATTCTGGCTATTGTAGATTGTGCTGCTATGAACATAGGGGTGCATATATCCTTTCTGATTGGTGTCTCTAGTTTCTTGGGATATATTCCTAGAAGTGGGATTACTGGGTCAAATGGGAGTTCCATTTTCAGTTTTTTGAGGAAACTCCACACTTTTCTCCACAGTGGTTGCACCAGTCTGCATTCCCACCAGCAGTGCACGAGGGTTCCTTTTTCTCCGCAACCTCGCCAACACTTGTCGTTTGTTGATTTGTTGATGTTGGCCATTCTGACAGGTGTGAGATGGTACCGCATTGTTGTTTTGATTTGCATCTCTCAGATAATTAGTGACTTTGAGCATGTTTTCATGTGCCTTTTGGCCTTCCTTCTGTCTTCTTTTGAAAATGTTCTGTTTAGGTCCATTGCCCATTTTTTAATTGGATTATTTATCTTCCTTTTATTTAGTTGTATAAGCTGTTTGTAGATGTTGGAGATTAAACCTTTATCAGTGGTATCATTTGCAAATATGTTTCCCCACACTGTCGGCTTTCTTGTTGTTTTGTTGATGGTTTCTTTTGCTGTAAGTCTAATAATTTTTTGATGGAGTCTTTAGGGTTTTCTATATACAGTATCATGTCATCTGCGAATAAGGACAGTTTTACTTCTTCTTTTCCAATTTGGATGCCTTTTATTTCTTCTTCTTGTCTAATCACAATGTCTAGTACTTCCAGCACTATGTTGAATAGGAGTGGTGAGAGTGGGCATCCCTGTCTTGTTCCTGTTCTTAGGGGAAATGGTTTTAATTTTTGCCCATTGAGTATGATGTTGGCTGTGGGTTTCTCATATATGCTTTTATTATGTTGAGCTATGATCCTTCTATTTCCACTTTGTTGAGAGTTTTTATCAAGAAAGGGTATTGGATTTTGTCAAATGCTTTTTCTGCATCAATTCATGTGACTATGTGATTTTTATCTCTCAATTTGTTTATGTGATGGATCACATTTATTAATTTACAAATATTGTACCATTTTTGCATCCCTGGGATAAATCCTACTTGGTCATGGTGTATGATATTTCTGATGTTCTGCCAGATACAATTTGCTAGAATTTTGTTGAGGATTTTGGCATCTATGTTCATGAGGTATATTGGCCTGTAATTTTCTTTCATTCTGTTGTCTTTATCTGGTTTTGGCATTAGGGTGATGCTGGCTTCATAGAAGGAGCTTGGAAGTGTTCCTTCCTCTTGCATTTTTTTGGAATAGTCTAAGGAGGATAGGTTTTAGTTCTTCCTTGAATGTTTGGTATAACTTCCCTATGAACCCATCTGGCCCCAGGCTTTTGTTTGCCGGAAGCTTTTTGATGACTTCTTCAATTTCTTCCATAGTTATCAGCCTATTGAGATTTTTTAGAATCTTCCTAAGTTTTAGAAGGTTTATTTTTCTAGGAATGTGTCTATTTCCCCCAGGTTGTCTAGTTTGTTAGAATAGAGTTGTTCATAGTATTTTTTTTAAACAATATCTTGTATTTTGGTGGGATCCATTGTTATTTCACCTCTTTCATTTCTGATTTTGTTTATTTGGGTCATCTTTCTTTGCTTCTTGGTGATCCTCACTAGAGATTCATCAATCTTGTTTATCCTTTCAACCAACTAGCTCTTGATTTTGTTGATCTTTTGTATTTTTGTATTTTATTATTTTTTGGTTTCTATGTCATTTATTTCTGCTCTGATCTTTATTATTTCCTTTCTTCTGCTCACTGTGGGCTTTTCTTATTGCTATTTTTCTAATTCTTTGAGTTGTTAAGTTAGATGATTTATTACCATTTTTCTTGTTTTTTGAGGTAGGCCTGTAGAGCTATAAACTTCCCTCTCAGGATTGCTTTCATTGTGTCCCATAGGATTTGCAATGTTGTGTTATGATTGTCATTAGTCTCCAAGATATCTTTAATTTCTTCTTTGATCTCATTGATAACCCAATCATTGTTTAGTAGCATGCTATTCAGCTTCCAAGTGTTTTGTTTTTTTGGAATGTTTTTATTGTATTTTATTTCTAATATTATGCCATTGTGGTCTGAGAAAATGCTTGATAGGATTTCAATCTTTTTGATTTGGGGAGACTTTGCTTATGGCCCAATATGTAGTCTATTTTTGAAAATGTCCCCTGTGCACTTGAGAAGAATGTATATTCCATGGCTTTGGGTGAAATGCTCTGAAGATGTCAATTGGGTCCATCTGATCTTGTGGATTAGACCTAATAAAAGACCTATTCTACCTATTGGAGCACAACTACAAAAACTCAAATATATACCTAAATTGATCCACTGGGACTTGAAAAAAAATTATAACATTGGCAAAACACTATTCTTAGAGACTTCCCACAGTCACTCAAAGTTTATAGCCATCATTTTGTTTGCTCTAAATACAATTCTGGATTTTATCCCAATGTCACCATTTCAAGATTATGAATATGTATACATATTAATTCATAAGTCCTTCACTGAGTTGAGGCTTTTCCTCGCAGGAGAGCAATAGCACAAACTATAGGACAAATTTTATTGGAAAAAAATAACTCCCACATGAGAGTTTACACAATGACAGAGGGATTCCTTTTATCAGACAAGTAATTAAATCTATTTGTGAAATTTGTCACCTACTGCAACATTTCCATTGCATTTATCATTCCCAGTCTCTAGGACAGGTGGATTGAACCAACAAAACAATAAAGACTCAACTGGCAAAATTAACTGATGCTTTTAATCTCCCATTGCCAAATGCCCTCCCTTTTTTGAAACACTAATTATTACATTTTGAGACAATAATGTATGGACCTATGAGAATAGATGAAGGAAATTATGAGCTGATATCATTGAAAGGAGACATTCTACCCTATTGTCAAGGTTTGATAAAGTCACTTCAAGAAAATGCCAGATGGGTACCTGCTTCCTTTTACAGGGAGCTCCCAGGAGATGACGACTTTAAAGACTGTGGTCTGCAACCTGGAGATTTTGTATATTGGAAGAGATATCAAATAAAAATTCTCTACAACCTCCTTGGAAGGGACCATATCAGGTATTACTAAACAATCCATGTGCAATTACATTAAAAGGTATAAACTTATGGATTCATGTTTCTCATTTTAAAAAGGCACCACACCTGAATGGTCAACAGTTCCCATTTCTAAAACATGTTTCCAATTAAAAAGAACCAAGGAAGCTTCCAAGAATTAAAAAGAGATAACATTTGGGTAATCATCTATTCTGAGATTCCAACCTGACTTGCTAAAAATTTTGGCTTTAAGACTCTGTATGAAGAGCTAATGTTATATTTCTTCTTTATTATTCTATTTTGATAGTCATGACTGTAGAAGTCGTTGTAACACTGTTGGATTATATATATTCTTTTCTTTTACCTTTCTCCCTACTATACCTAATAGAAACTGCATATGCCCTCTTAGACACTCTCCTTTACTAAACATAGAAAGGTTAATTTGGAAGCTCACTAATCATTCCCATTTATTGTTAGGAAATGATGTTCTAAACATTTATTATGATGAGGACATTGATTCTTTAATAGGACCTACTGGCTTTCCCCCAGTTAAGATAAGTATTAGTCACATACTATTAATCAAATAATCATCATTGCTCAGCTCAGAAAAGCTGGGAAGCTGAGAAGCAGGCGGCTGAGGAAAATTTGAGAGACAACTGGCTCCCTGGCCTGGCTGCTCACTGGTAAGCGTTGGCTGTGCGTCCTTCCAGACCTTCATAACATGTCTGTAGGTACACATACATGTATTCTCAGACTTTCTATCCGATTGACTAGTTTGAAAAGAAGTTACAAATGTGTATCCAACGCCATTGCTCTGCAGCTTGCTGTGTTCCTTTGAAATCTGTGCATTCTTTTGACTGGGGCGTTTTCATCTACCGGGTGCATACACTACATTGAATTCATCCATCTCCTTCCTGGTGGGAATTTAGAGTGTTCCCAGTGTTTCCCACCACCGCTGAGCATGTGTCCTAATACACTCCATGTACCAGTGTGTCTCCAGAAGATGTACCCGGCAGAGGTCCATGCCTTGTCATGGAGGGAATGGGCGCTTTTTCATTTTTAAGATTTTCTGCTCCAAAGCAAGGGCTCTGAAGCGGGACTGTCTTGGTTTCGATCCTGCTGCTGATCGCTACAAGCCGAGTGACCTTGAGCCAGTGGCTGAACCTCTCAGAGCCTGCTTCCTCACCTGTAAGAGGGCGATGACAGCGAGTAGTTCCCTCCTAACATGGTCAGAGGATGTGTTACTCTTTCTCTACAGCGCTCAGGAGAGTGCTAGGCACATAGCAAGTGCGGTGTAAGTTGTTTTTCCTGGATTCCAAAGGGTTCTTGTGTGTTTCCGCACAGGCCGCCGCTTCCCTCCCCCATGCCCGCCCCCCACCTCCAGTACTTCACAGTGGGCCAAGCACGGGCTTGCTCATAACCTCTCCCACCCTTGGGACAGTTAAGCTCGTTGATTGCCGCAGGCCTGCTGTGTAAAAATGGATTTATGGTTTGCGTCCGCATCCCCAGGATCAGTAGCATCAGTGACGGTGAGCATCTTCTGGGGCGTGCACTGGCCACGGGGATGCCCTCTTCTTTGAACTGAGTCAGAGTGGGGGCGGGGCTGAGGGAGGGGGGCAAACCCCAGCCCTTTCCACCAAAGCGGCCCAGCAATAAAGCTCCCTGAAGCACCCAGCCACAGGCCGACTTGACCACCCGTCATAACGGAAAGGGAGTTGCCACAGAGACACACCGCCCGGAAATGCCACGACTTTTGCTCTCTGGGCCTTTATGGAAAAAGCGACATCCACTGCTGACCACGTGCTCGGGCATCCATTTCCCTGTAGGGTCCTAAGTCTTGTTGCAGAAGAATGGCTGGTGCTTCACCTCCATCCTGAACTTCCATCCCCACCACCCCTCGGCCCACCCCAGCCAGGCGCACCACCTCCCCGCTTCATACATGGAACACGGAGGTAGGTGCTTTGACCCCAGTGGGACAGTAGGCACGTGGCCAGGGCAGGCGGGACAGGAAGTGACGGGAGGAGCGACCCTAGGCCATGACCACACTCCTCCACCAGCCCCCACCTGATTGGCTTGCAACCGCCAGAGGCCCTCCACCCTATTGGCGGGGGCGGAAGCGGGGGCGGGGCGAGTCTAGAAGGGACGCGCTGATTGGCGGGGGGGAAACGAGCCAATGGGAAGGCCTGGGCCTTGATGGCGCCTGGAAGTGGCGCAGTCTCGGAGGCCGCCTCCTGAGCTGCCTGCGGTGGTGGACGCTCTCAGAAGATCAAGGCCTCGCGATCCTGCCGCTGCCTGTGCTCAGGGCAACCGTTTTCCCTGAACCTGGGCTGTTGGGACTTGGTGGCATGAGCTCCCCCAGCAAGGACGAGGGGTCTGTTTGGGGAATGGGGCCCCCCCGGAGGGCGGGGGGCAGGCCTGTGGACCAGGCCAGACTTTGGGGACGGCCCTGCCGAGCAGCCAGCGCGAGGGCACGTCCCCAGACCTCGAAGGCTTCGAGGAAGAGCGGGAAGTGATGGAAGGGGTGCTTTGGGGTTGCGAAGGCCGACCCGGCTCCCCGGCCGACCTCGACGGGGACACTCTGGACTATCTGGCCGACGAGGCCGCGATGGCCATCCTGCAGCAGCTGACCGACCGGGATGACCTGTGTGTCCGCAGAAACCCCTCCCCAGAGAGCTGCGACTCTGAGGTGTCCACCCTTTGGGCGGAGTCGCAGGCAGGTCCCGGGGGTGGAAGCGCGGGGGCCTATGGTTGGGTGGGATCTCGGCTGCCTTCCACAGCCCGACTGCCCTTCCGAGAGCCTGGGGGAGGCCGGGCCTGGGGAAGCCGCAAAAGAGGAGCTCAGAATAGGTCAGAGATCACCGTGGGTCGCCAGCTGTCCTTCGCAGAAGGCCTGGTGGGCTCGCCTTCCGACTCCGAATCATCAGATGACTTCAGCGAGCTGCACCTGCTGAGTTTCAGCCTCCGTGGCAAGGGGGTGGGCCAGGCCAAACCCAGGGGCCTGCAGGGCACACCCAGACACTCGAGTGCCCACGTCAGGGAGACATTCCTTCGTGTGCCAGGCTCCTTCCTGCCCTCCGCTCCCCAACACCTGGCTTCCGCTGGGGTGAGGCAGGCTGTTGGAGAGCTGGATGTGTCCTGCAGGAAACCCCAAAGTGTGGTCTGGGGGAAGGAGGGGAGCAGGCCCAGCTACCTGCCAGGCGCTGCTGCTGCTGCAGGTGGCCTGCCCCAGGTCACTCCTGCAAGGAAAGTGGCCCAGGAGAAGAAATTCCCAGGGGGGGCCTGCAGAGTTGCCCCCCAGGGTATCTTCCCTCCCTGGGGGCAGAGAGTCTCAGCCCCTGTCTTGGAGCCAACCACCTTCCCCCCAGTCTCTGGGGTGCCGCTGCTCGGGAGGGGAAAGGGGTATTCCTTGGGTCCCGTGGGAACCAAACAGCCCAAGCACTCCAGCGCCGGGCAGAAGTCTGGGGCCAGGAGGAAGAAGGGGTCCCTGCCGGTGTTGGTAGAAGAAAAGGAACCGGAGAGAGACCCAAGCCTAGAAGTCCAAGTGAGTATGAGGCCCTGGGCCTCCCCACTCCCCACCCAGCCCTGCACTTCTCTGGGCGTGCTCCCTCTGTCCCTCCTCGGGGCTTGTCATCAGGCGCCCTGGGTCCTTAGGATGCCAGAACAGGTCTGGGCGGTTTCAGCTAGGGAGCACCCTGAGCTAGCCCTCCATGAGTACTGGGACCATTCTCTGCAACTGGCAAGTTTCCCCGCTGGGGTGGGAGGGAGGGCGGGCAGGGGCATCTGGTTTGGACCCGGGGACCCCTTAAGACTTTGGGCCCCAAAGCTTCAATGTTTAGAACCATTGACTCCCTGACTCCTACTTGCTAGCAGCTCTCTGAGCTGTCCTTGCAGAGGGGTGTGTGTGTGTGTGTGTGTGTGTGTGTGTGCGCGCGCGCGTGCGCGCGGCGCGGGAGGGGGAGGTTGGGGGGGTGCTTTCTCAGCACCCCCCTATTCTCTCTGCCTCCTGACCAGGGCTGATTGAGGGCAAAAGTGCTCATGTGGTCCGCCTGGGAACTGCCTTCCCTATTCCTTGCCTCACCCCAACCCTTACACACACACACACACACACACACACACACACACACGCTGTGCCCACACACAAGCACGCGCACACATCCCAATTCCGAATAAGTGAGAACTTTTTATTTTAGCCTCTGACACACAGTCCAGAATGCAGCAGTGGCGACGGCAACAGCAACAGCAGAGCCGCCGGGGTTCCAGGACAAGCATGGCCCTGGGCCCTGAGCCAGGGAGAAGCCCTGCCCAGAGGACCCACACCCTGCAGTGAGTCCCCTGGGTCTGCTGGGAGTGGAGCGGGGAGAGACCAAGGACGGAACCCTCCTGCTCTGGCTCCACCAGGGGCTCAGCCCTGCTCCCTGCCTCCCTGCCTGCCCAGACAGCTTCTCCCACAGGAAATAGGGTGTCTGGGCAGGGCAGGGCTCAAGGCACTTCATCCTCTGCATGGGCTTTGTGCGCAGGGGTGGTTCGTGGCCCTGACCCAAACTGCCACACCAGACACGCACTTTCAGCGGAACAGGGCCTCTTCCGATAGGTCTTGTTGGGCCACAGGGGCTGGTTTTGCCTGCAGCTCTGCGAGCATCCAACCAAGAGCCACACACAGTGTTGGAGACCACAGCCCTGGGTGGGCTGCCCATGGGGAACAGGGAGGCAGGCCCACAGAGAAGGGTGGAGCTGCTGGGCAGAGCAGGGGCAACTTGCTGCCAGCAGAGGGGGGTGCTGCCTCACATTAGACCCAGCTAAGCCCTTCCCACCTCCCTGGGTGCTTTGGAAGCTGGATTGTGTGTCCTTTCCCTCTCAGGTAACCAGGAGCCACTTGGACGCCCCCCAGCGCGGGAAAGGCAGCAGCAACCGCCTGGAGCAGAGGGTTGTCCTCGGGTAATGCTTCCTCTGGCTCCTAGAAATGCAGTCCCGAGCTGGGCTGTGGGATCTGTGTCCAGATCAAACCGACCTGTGTCCGCCCCCTCTCCCCACACCACCAGCACTACCACCGCCTCTGCCGCCACCCCCACACCTCAGGGAGGGCATGCACCTTTTCCCACTGAGGAGCCCATGCCGGGCTAGCCCAGGTGGTGGGGCAGGGGTGTCGTTGAGGAGGGGAGAGGAGGCCTGAATATACTAATCATTTCTCTTTCTCTGGTGTCTGCTGGCCTAGTGCCCGGAGCTGCAGAGACAAATATATGACCTTAGACAGCAACTAGGTAAGCGGAAACTCTGGTAGGGGCAGGGGCAGGGGCAGGGCCAGAGTTTGGCGCCTTAGCATGGGGCTGGGGCTGGGGCTGGGGCTGGGGCTGGGGCTGGGGCTGGGGCTGGGGCAGGGGCAGGCTGCAGGTACAGGCTGCCTCACAGGGCCCAACATTCCTGTGGGGAAGAGAACCCAGCAGGCCTGGTCCTGGAGCCTACTGTGCATGGACAGCTAGGTGTGTGGACAAAGAGGAAAGACAGTGTGGTGGGAACTACAAGCACTCTTTGCCAAGGAGAACCAGTCCTAGAGATCTTCTCTTAGGATGGATGTCTAGAGATGCCTCATTGATTCTCCCTTCAACTACTGCTTGCTATGGCTTCTGTGGGCCTTGTTTGTTTGACAAATTCTGAGTGGTTCTGAAATGCCCCAAAGCTTTCGTGCTGGCACACTTTGTCCTGTTTGGAAAACATTTCCACACTTAATTCAAGTGGTGAGTGAGTGAGTGAGTGAGTCAGGCCCAGGGTTCCTTGGGTAGGAACTAGAGGGGGTTTCAGGTTGCAGGGCTAGGCGCTTCCCCACAGGGACAGGGGGTCGGGCTTCTCTATCCCTCCCTCTGGAGTGCCTGCTTATGCCCCTCTCTTTTTCAGCGGCCATGCAGTCCCTGGCTGACAAGTTCCAGAACCTGTGATGTGAGTGTTGCACACACCATACCCCTGCCCACAGCCGTGGCTGTTGAGGAGGGCTGTGGGCTGGCCCTGGCTTGGAGCTCCTCCCCGACTCTGCTCTGTTGGACAGGTGGAACCCAGCATCTCGGTGCAAGAGGAGAGCAGCCCCGGAGCTGTGGCCCAGCTGGTTCCCTCCTGTTCCACATCAGCCAAGGCATCCTCTCCCCCTCCCTTTGCCTCCTCCGCACCCCATTTCTCAGCAGCTTCAAATTAAAGTCCCTCTCAAATTCTGTGGTCTCACCCTGGCCGGTCTGGCTCACTTGGTTGGTTGAGCATTGTCCCGTGCACCAAAAGGTCACAGGTTTGATTCCAGGTCAGGGCACGTGCCCAGGTTGTGGGCTTGCAGCCAATTGATGTTTCTCTCTCACATCCATCTTCCTATCTCTCTCTCTCTCATCAATAAAAGCCTGTTTGTTAAAAAAAAACAAAAAAAACCCACAAACCTCTGTGGTCTCTCTTGGGGTGGGGGAGACAGGTGGAAGAGGGAAGGAACGGGGGGAGGTCTTGGAGCTGCTCCATCTCAGAGCTTTTTCCAGAACAATACCTCTGGCATTCTGTGGTGGGCCTTCTGCCTGTGGGCAGTCTACGCCAGCCTCTGATAGGATCCTTGCAGTCAGACCACCAGACTGCCCCGGGTCTGGGCTCTGCCTGGAACTACCTGACCAAACTAGCTTCTCTCCCCTTTGCCCTGCAGGCCCTCTTGGTGTGTTCTAATCTCCTCCACGTTTGGGGTCTCATGCCATTCATTGCCCATTTCCCCTCCCCTTCAGCAGGAACACAGGACCCCCTTCCAGAGCTTAGTCCCTCTTTCCCACAGTCATTGGGTCCCCTCCCAACTACCCTGCTTTGCTGTCTGAACACCCTTGGTCTCCTCATGGCTTTCCGTAGGTGGCCTTCCCTGCACCTCTACTCCAGCAGGTGTTAAAGAGCACACTTGAGCTCATCTTCCCCCTTCCCAGGCCCAGACCTCTCTGTGGAGTCCTTCCCTCCTGCTGGTGCCACCTCGCGCACATGGAAAACTCACCCAGCAACCCCTCTTTAGCTCTCACCTTTGACGCTCCACTCAGTTCTCCCTCCTTTGTTTCAGTAGAGCGGTGGAGGCAGAAGCCACAGCCCAGGGAATTGTGGATCACAGGGGAAGGTGCGGGAATACAGGGGAAAAGACAGGGAATGAGTGTTGTGGTGGCTACGGGCCAACCTGGGGAAACTGCCTAGCAGAGGGTTCGCTGCCTGCCTGCCCTAGCCCTCTAATGGCCCTCCTCCGTCCGGTTTCTATGGCGAGGACGGTTGATTAGTCTCAGTGTGTTACGTGGTCCCCTTCAAATACTATATTAGACCAGCCCAACACACATGTTCTCCTGAAAGTGGCAGTTCTGCAGGCCCCCCCCTCCCCGCCCCGTCCCTCTCTGCCCCGCGCAGTCTCCCCTACTGTTTTGGCAGGTCACACAAGGTTGAGTCTCAAGCTCTGTGTTCCCTTCCCCCTTCACTGACTGCTGGGAACTGGTTCCTTCCCTTAGCCAGGGCCTGCCAGGGCTGTGCGGGCCTGGGACTCAAGAGGGACACAGCCTTGTGTTTGAGTGAGTTGAGGATTAGTTCTGCCAGTCTCCATTCCCTCAGAGACCGGTGTTAATACCCACATGGCAGGGGCAATGGTCGATAGAACACTTGAGGTTGGGGAAGGGGATCTGGTTTGGAATAAAATTAATCGAGGATAATGTCTCTTGATGTGGTTCAGGCAGTAAAGGTAGTACAATAGTAGAGACCGTGGGATTGAGTGAGCCAAAGCAAGGGTGGGATCTACTTTTTCCAAGGGACATTGTTAAATTCCTGACACGTTGGGTGGGGGAGGAGGAGGATTGTGGGGCTGGGGATGATGAGGAGGAAGTCACCAACTCCAAGGCAGGGCGTCCAGACACCCGAAATGTGGGAGTTGCTGGAGGTGGCTCTGGATCCTACTCTGGATCCTATGGTGTCTGACAAAGGTGCATGGATGGAGTGAGAATGCAGAGGACAGGCCCAGACAGGTCTCGTCCTAGGGGCAGGGAGCTCACCGGGGCATGGGCAGGATGGGCGCAGTGAAGATGGGAAGTAAAAGAGTGATGATGGCGCCTGGGAAATCGGGCAGACTCGGTTCTACCATTCTTCCTCCATATTCTCACCCTGCCTCCATTCCGGGCCCTGTGGCATGAGCTCAGGTGGACAGACCATCACACATGGGATGGGACAAGCACAGCCCTCAGAGCCAGAAAAGAACGTTCGTGGGACGTCATCCTTCCACTTCAAACCCCTTGCTTGAGAAGGGGTCTTGGTTGTTTAGGCTATGGCTGTGACCCTGACCCAAGTGGTTATTTCTCAGTGGGGTGACATGCTGTCTGAGTTTGGAAGAGACTTTCTAGCTGGGCTTTCTGCCCACATAGACATACATTGGGGCAGGTTGTGATGGCGGCTAGTCCAGCACCGGCACTGCCCCAGGAGCCCTTGGGTTCTCGTCGCCAGAGAGAGGAAGGGGACAAGTTCATTGAAGGGGTTGTGGGAGGCAGGAACACCACCCGAGGTGGCTAGCTTTGCCAGCCTCCCTTCCCTCCTCTGACCACACAATCTCCCTCTTTCATTTATAGACCAAATGTAGCACAAAAATGCTGCTGTAAACTTTTACACTGCAGGCCCTGGCTCAGTGCCTTCCAGTTCCAGAGCGAGGAGGGTGGGCAGGAGGTTGCGGGGGGTGGGGGGGAGGCAGGACCGGGATAGGGAGGGTGGGGGAGAAGTGGCAGTTACTAAGGCATAGATTATGGAAACACTTTGGGGCCCCAGGAAAACCGACCTACTCTCAAGGCTGGGAGGCAGTGGTGGCTGGCCTGGAGAGTCCTAGTTCCCAGCCTGCCTCCTTCTGGTACTGGCCTAGTCTGCTACTGGCTGACCCCAGCTTTCCCACTTTCATCTCTCATCACTATTACCATCAGCACCACCAGGACCAGCCAACAGCTCTTCCAGACTCTGCAAGGATTGGCACACACAGGGGATGTAGTAGGAGGTGAGCACTGGATAGGGAGCTGAGAGTGGTGGGCAGAGCAGTGGTGCCAGAAGTTGTCCACGTCCTAATTCCTAGAATTGGCTGATATTTCACTTTGCCTTGTAATGCGGAGGGATGGTTAAGGTTACAGGGGTAGAAGGGTCGTTAAGGTTATAGGTGGTTAAGGTTACAGGCTGCTACTCAGCCGACTGAGGGGCCCAGACTCTCCCTGTGCATTTGCTGGGTCTGGCCGGCCCACCTGTGCTGCCAGGGTGGCCATGTTGATTGTACCTGCCTGATCCCAGGGGGCACTATGAGCACCACTGCAGGGTGCTGCATGCCCCTGTGCTTGCGCAATGTTTCCATTCTGCTAACAACAACTCAGATGAAGATGGGGAACATGCCAGCAGGCCTGGACCCTCCTTTTGCTCCAGGACAAGCATGTCCCCATCCCTGGTCCTCCTGAGGTAACTAATGTCCTCATAATTGTTCTCGATAACCATTCACTTCCTTTTAAAGGATAACATTCGGTATTTAATAAATAACCCTTCCAAAATTATAAAAGATAAATAGCATGAAATCAAATATTACATATATTTGTAAAACACACTCTGCATATAAACATGGTGGTGACAGACCTATACTCAAAAAATTATGATATTGAAGGAAGAAACTAAAGAAGATATAAATAAATGGTAACATACACTGTACTCATGCATATGAAGAATTATCATTCTTAAAATGTCCATACTCCCCACCCTGGGTTGTTTGGCACTGTTCTTTAGAGTGGGTTTCCATTTTCCAAAAGGTTGCTTGTTCAAATTATGTATGGCATATATATAGTTTGAGAGTTTGATTCCTAATGGGGTCACATGTGGGTCACAACTGATAGATGTTTCTCTCATACATCAATGTTTCTCTCTCAAATGAGTAAAACATATCCTCGGGTGAGGATTAAATAAAATTAATTAATTAAAAATGCCCATACTCCCCAAAGCAATCTATAGATTCAAGGCAATCCATGTTAAATTACCAATTCTGTTTTTCACAGAGCTAGGACAAATAAACAAAAATAAATTATATGGAACGAGAAAAGACCACATATAGTCAAAATAGTCTTGAGAAAGAATAACAAAATTACAGGTATCACACTACCTAATAAACTATACTACAAGGCAATAGTAATCAAAATAGCAAGGTACTAGCATAAAAACAGATACAGAGATCAATGGAACAAAATAGAGACCCCAGTGATATGATCAATTAATCTATGACAAAGATGGCAATAATCTACAGTGTGTTAAACATAGTCTCTTCAATAAGTAGTGTTTGGAAAATATAACTGATAATTATAAAAATATGAAACTAGACCACCTTCTTACACACCATATGTAAGAGTAAACTTAAAATGTATTACATACTTAAAACCATAAAACTCATAGAGGAAAACATAGGCAGTAAACTCTCTGACATTTCTATTAGCAATATTTTTTCTGATATAACTTCTGGCAAAGGGAAACAAAAGAAAATATAAACAAATGGTACTACATCAAACTAAAAATTTAGCTGGGGGAGGGGAGAGGTGTGGTGGTGTGGTGGTTCCCAAGATGGTTGCAGAGTAGTTGAAAGCTCTGTTCACTCACTCCCAACTCCAGCTAAACTGTAGAACAATCAGCTTGAAAAAACAGTTGATGTGTGGTTGATCTGAAATACTGAAAGCAGGTATCAGAGGAAAGACATAAGGAGAGATGGAGAATGTGATCCTCTTAGTGTATGTGTGTGGCTGGGAAGCTGGAGGGATATTCCAGCAGCAGAACCCCTGCCTCCTGGGAGTGTGGGGGTCTCAGCACCAAGTATGAGCCCCAATTCAGAGCAACAGAGAAAAGAAGGGGAACCTGTGTAGCATCTGTCAGGGGGAATCAATGGGGATTCCATCAGCCTTGGAGATTCAGACTGCAGCATCCCAGTCAATGAACAATGCAAGGTTAATACAATAAAAATAGCAAAGGTTAAAGACAAACAGAGAGAAACCAAGATGGTGGTATAGGTAAACACCTAAACTGCCTTGCACAACAATTTCAAAACTACAGCTAAAAGATAAAATGTTTATCACCCAGAACCATGGGAAAGCCGGCTGAGTGGAAGTTCGACAACTAGAAGGAAAGAGAAAAGAGCATTGAGATGTGCACAAGAGCTGAAAAGCTGAGGTACAGAGGCGTGCAAATTGGGCTGGGTATGCTGCTTCTTTCAACCAGAAGGGAGACAAGCTCCCAATTACTCTGAACTCAAGTTTCTGGGGGAGACGCTGGACTGTCCGCTATTGGGTCAGAAAGTAAGGGTGGCTTTCCTGCAGAGGTGTGCCCAATAATCAATGTTTACTGACCAGGGGTGTGGGACACAGGGACTTGGAAATGTGGAGAAGCAGAGATGGCTGACTGGCAGCCACTGCTATTTGCCATACCTTAGCCTAGTGATGCCTTGAGACTCTACCCTGCACAATCTACAAACCCATGCAAGCTCCACACAGCAGCTTTTGCATATAATGGCCTGCCCTATAGCAACTTAACCTAACAAACTACAGCTCTGGTCAGACAGCTCCAAAACCTCCAAAGACCAAGCAAAGAGAAAACTGTAGTTCTCACTGTAGCTCCTGTTGGGTGGCCTCAGACAGTAGCTGACCTACATTCCATTGGAGATCAGAAGCTACTGTATCTAGTGGTCAGTGTGAGATACTAGATTTCAACTATTCATATCCATAAGTGACACATTCAAGAGGCAGAATCAGTGAGCACCAAAGCCCCACTGAAGCAAGTACTGCCCCATAAGTGTGTCTCCACTGCAGCAGTTCTTCCATTATAGACATAGTGGATCCTCATAGCCAATTGGCCTGGAGGTCAATTCCTCCCAGGGACACCAACAACAATAAGGACTTAACTATAACAAGGCTGTACACACAGTCCACAAAGAGTTACAGCAAAAGTGTCCACCTCAGGTAACTGGGAGGCCAACCCACTGGCCCATACAGGACACCTAGCACACAAAGCTACCATACCAACTCAGGGAAGCAGTGAAAATGCAGAGACAAAGAAACATCACAAACAAAAGAAATGGAGGAAAACAAACAACTGGAAACTAGGACTCTCCAGGCCAGCCACCACTGCCTCCCAGCCTTGAGAGTAGGTCGGTTTGCTTGGGGCCTCGATGTGTTTCCATAATCTATGCCTCAGTAACTGCCACTTCTCCCCCACCCTCCCTATCCTGGTCCTGCCTCCCCCCCACCCCCCGCAACCTCCTGCCCACCCTCCTCGCTCTGGAACTGGAAGGCACTGAGCCAGGGCCTGCAGTGTGAAAGTTTACAGCAGCATTATTGTGCTACAGTTGGTCTATAAATGAAAGAGGGAGGTTGTGTGGTCAGAGGAGGGAAGGGAGGCTGGCAAAGCTAGCCACCTTGGGTGGTATTCCTGCCTCCCACAACCCCTTCAATGAACTTGTCCCCTTCCTCTCTCTGGCGACGAGAACCCAAGGGCTCCTGGGGCAGTGCCGGTGCTGGACTAGCTGCCATCACAACCTGCCCCCATGTATGTCTATGTGGGCAGAAAGCCCAGCTGGAAAGTCTCTTCCAAACTCTGTCACTCATACAGCATGTCACCCCACTGAGAAATAACCACTTGGGTCAGGGTCACAGCCATAGCCTAAACAACCAAGACCCCTTGTAGAGGGCCAAATGGGAAGACACTTGGACATTCTTTAGATTGTTGCTGACTGGGCCGGGATATTGACAGAATTATGTCAGTTGCACTCCCGGAGATGTTCTTAGTTCCTGGCTTGTGTTTGTCCAGGAAGAAGGAGTGGGTGGGACCTGGGCTTTCCCAGGCTCCTTGTTTTCTTGTGACACCCCTTGTTGGATTAGAGTCTAAATAGATCTGATGCGTGGTTTAGGAGGTCGTCAGTCCGTCTCTCCAGCAGAGGAGGTCAGCAGCCCTCCCAGAGATAGATTAAAATCTATCTCTGTGTCTTCTCTCTTTATTTCTATTATTTCTCAATCCCTCGGCACCTCCACTTAGAACCGGTTCGTTCATATCTCTTTCCGTGCGGGACACAGAAAAGGGAGATCCCTGCCATCAGGCCCCAGCATTCTGGTGCCCAACGTGGGGCGTGGGCGAAAGAGGCAACAAGAGGTAAGGCAAGGGATTGCTCCCAAGAATTGCTCGAGGGAGTGTATTGTTGTGAAAGTGAATTAGCTGGAGTAAAACATGGGTAATCCTTATAAATGCTTTAAACTACGCTCATGGCTCAAAGAGATTCTGTTAAGCATAGTTAGATTCTTGATTTCTTTCTTAAGGTTTGTTGATGAAACCTGAGAAAAGGCTAGAAAGCAGTTGAGTGACCAATACTCAGCAGAAAGTCCAGAGACTTTTGATTCAGCACAGGAGAGTTTAAGAATGTTTAAGTTGGGTGCAGCCACAACCTTACAGCCTGGAGTGGAAGGGTGCGAATCTTTAAGAATATCTGCACCTCCACTGCCTCCAGGTGTAAACTACTTGTAACCAAGTAAAAAAGATTAAAGGAATTTCTTAGCAACTGCCAATAATTCTTTTATCTTAAAATCTTTTTCTTTCCTTAAATATAAAAATAAATAAAAATTTAAAAGTAATAAAATAAAAAACAATAGATACATGACGCCATTCTAAAAAAAAAAAAAAAAAAAAAAAGCCACTTTAAGAGGCCTCATATTCGCCATCTTTTTCCCCCCCAGCTAATGACTTAAAGCTTTTACAAATTCATAAATGCATCAGGGATTTCTGTGCCCATGTAAAGGGGAAAAATCAGTTTAAAGTGAGTGCACATAGTTTTGAACTGGGCTTAGCTCTTTGCTAGGTACAGAATAAAAACCCGAGAGGCCATTTTAGCTTTGTAGGTGGTGGAGATGAATACAGGCTAGTTTCCCAAGGTTTTTAAAACAGCTTTTGAAATTTCTGCCCAGAGGCAAGTAAACACAAGAAAATAGATAGAATGTTTACTATGAATGGCTGAGAGTTTATCTCTTGACTTCCCCAGCAGGAAAATTGTGACCATTTTGAAATTTAGAGGATGGGCTAGGCCTATCGCTGGAAACTTAACAGAACATGGAAGTTACTAAATCAAATGATAAAAACTCAAATCTAAATTTATTGAATTGTTATAATACTGAAATGTTGATCTAAGTATGCCTAGTATGAGTCCAGAGGATAGAAGTTAGTCTGTTAATTAAATGTGCCTTATATTTTATTTGAAATGTATCTTTAAAAATGTAAAAGTATTATTAATTTGAGAAATGCTAAGTATTTGATTTGCTACCTGAAAAATTTTAAAGTTCTGAAAGTTTAAAGTGTCTTTTTTCCCCCATGATGCCTGAAACAAATCAGTTTCACTAAAAAAGAGATGTTGACAGGAAGCCAGGAAAGCTGGTCAGCAACCTTAATTGCTCTAACCACTCTCCCAGTAAGCTAAGGAAGGTGGTAATTCATATTTGAATGGCTACAAACTTCCTCCAAACTCATGTGGCAAAAACAAAAAAACAAAACAAAACAAAAAAACCTTTTTTTTTGAAGTTGACTCTTAATTATATAAATAAAAAAGTAAAGTTTAAATTTGCCTCATAAAAAATCTAGAGGACAGAATTGAAGCTCTTAATTATGTCTTGTATTTTCTTAGAAATGTAAAGTGTTATTAATCTAGGACATGCAAAATATATTTGACTTACCAGCTTTAAAAGTTCAAAATGCAAATTAAATGGGGAGAAATTATATAGTTAAAATGTGTTATCTCTTCTATAATTAGGAATTCAAAATATGTTACTTGTTTGGTTTGATTTAAAAGAAAGAGGATTAATTCATTGATCCAAATAAAATATAATTGATATTCTCTAAGATAATGTAGGTATATAATATTTAAATCATATATATAAATATATTATATATTTGATCTTTCCAAGAGTATTTCAAGGCTTTTTGAGAGTAACTTTTGCATGTTTTAACAAGCCCCAAAATGTTCAAAAGTCTGTTCTCTCTTAAAATAAAAAATAAATATTTTTTAAATTAAACAGATTGATACTTGAAATCATATGGAAAGCTTTATCAAATATGAATTAATAAATATACTTCACTTATATACTATATATTAAATGTTATGAAAGTTTTCACCTGTAAGAAAGGCAAAAACAATATATTTCTTAAATATAGCCAAAATTTTCAACAGCAGTAGAATTTCAAGAAAGACAAAAAGGCCTCATGCAGCCTGCATTTTTGAATTGGCTGTAGCTGGGACACTGTTTATGCTTTTGGATCAGACCAATAAAGTATCAAACTTATAAGTTTTACTGAATAAGTTTCTTTGCCTTTTTTAAAATTAAAGATACCTACTTAAGTTACTTTATAAATTAGCTTTTATGATATAATTAATGTCATATAAATTAAGTTACATGAGAAGCCAATGTTTTATAAGTAATTGAATCCTAACTTTATGTAGCCGCCTGTATTTTTAATTAAGCTAGAGGCAGGGCAACATTTGTGGCTTGTGAATTCAGAAGTAAATTTGCTTTATTTTTAAAATGAAGATACCTACTTTAATTACTTAAATAAATTAGATTATCAAATTATAATCAAGGTTTTCAGCTAAATGAAAAGCCAATAATTTTATAAACAATTCTAATAAAGACCAGAAACAGCTAGTGATTGCTTTATCAAATAAAAATTAATGTTACATATACATATATTTCAAATTTTATGAAGGTTTTGGCCTCTTTAGAAGGGCAAAACGAAGTAACTAGATATTTCTTCCAGCTTGAAATTGAATTATCATGGATTAAAGCAAAGAATATCCTTACATGATATTATTCTATAATGTCATTATAATTTTTTATATTTTATAACAGCATATTGTACATTTATCCCAAACAAACTTATAAACTAATTCTTCGAATGTTTGACAGCAATTTTAAAAAGCACATGAAAGGATTTAATCCCTTCCACTGTGTGGAAGGCCCTGTGGGAAGGCACTTAAGCATTCTATATTGGCCCTTCTTGCTCTTTTTGCCAAGAGGGACCCTCTTGTCACAATCCAATTGCCCACAGCTGTTGCCTAAGTTTTCAGCTAATGCTGAGGTGGAAGCCTCATGTGGGCTGATACCATGGATCTGTCTCTTGCCCAGTGGCGTGAGCTGTGCCCTCCCTGGAGAAGATACCTGGGTTCCCCAAGACATGTGATCAATACCAGGGCCCCGCCAGTAGGCAAGGGGATCCCAAGGCAGGTGGTGGGCATGGAGGCCATAGGGGCATAAGCTACCAAGGAGACAGAACCTCACCTCACATCACCCTGCATGGCCCCAGAGGATGGCTGGTTAGCCAATTACAGGTAAGATTTCTCAAGGGAGGGACAACCTAAGACAGGCACAGCCGCAGGAGGCCATCAGGAGAGAATTTGGGGGTCAACAGAGGTGGGGCCCAGATCCTCCCCCCCTCCCCCCAACATTGCAGGGGCTTGAACCTTTGCCCCTTTTGAGGGAGGTCTCCTGCCCCATGGCTGCTTTGTGCTTCCCATGCCCAGCTCAGATTGGGACCCAGGCAACTAACGGAGACTTGTCCAGCTCAGATCAGAACCTGGGCAACAGAGAGGTGGCTGATATATTTAAATCCAGTCTACCACCAGGAATGCCTAGAACTTTCGAAGGATGCAAATAATTCTTTCCATTAATATTTACAGGGTAAACTAAGATTGTTGTTAGGGTATTAAATTTGACAGTAAACTAGTCAAGTTTTCAGATTAATTTAAATTGGATAAATAAGTGAATATTCAAGAACATTTCATTGTACAAAAAGCTGTTTCTAAAGTGTTAACTAAAATTTCTATTGGTAGTTCATTTCATGGTAAAATTGCTTAACATGTAATGGACCTAAAAGCAGTCATATTTTTGTGCAAAAAAATTTAAAAATTTGAAGACTGCATTATAAAATTTTCCCAAAAAGCCTCCTAATAATTAAATAAATCAAAAAAGGGGGGATACTGGGAAAATATTATGTAAGGAAACATATTCAGAAAATTTTTTCTTTAAAAACTAATTTTCATTTGTAATGAGCAGGACGAAAAACACACTTGATGTCAGAATAAGCCAGAGGAAAATAGTTTGAGAAAAAGTCAAAAGGATCCCAAATCTAATTTATAGAAAAGATTTCTTTATTAACCTTTGGTAGAGAATATGTTAATATTTCCAGAAAACTCTTAAGACTATGGATTCCTGCAACAACAGATCCCAGAGAGGACCTGATAGGGCTGTTCCAGCCACAGAATAAGTAGGAGCTCACAAGAACAGAGGAGAAATAGTCCAGAAATAAAGATAGTGAAGATGCCTTGCCATGATAGCAGTCAGCACCTGTGCAATGCTGCAGGTTGCCCAGGACCAAGGGCAAGAAAGAAGGAGCAATGCAGCCAATTCGGGTGCCGGAGCATTACGTCCGTCACCACAATGGACTCAGAGAAGCTCCTGTGTCCCTTCACCCAAAAAGACTGAGAGTTGCCCATTGACAGCAAAACAGAAGGAGAAGAAAACTGAAAGCTACGCAAAGGACTGTGGTGCTAACATGGAATCATCTGAAGAAGTTAAAGACTGAAGTGGAAGCTACTTCTCATGCTAGCATCTGTTAGCTTCCAATCTTCTGCAAAGTCTTGCGCACCAAGTCCAAAGACTCTGAGTAAATATACACCAGCAGCAAAAGAGACTTTCTTTCATTTGGTAGCTAAAAATGTTAATATGTCCATAGTTCTGATTTCTCATGTTGTTTTGTTATTATTTAATAGCCAGAGTTTTGCTCTTGACATTCAAGTTTTGAAAATGATAACATCTATGTAGTTTAGTTTTGCATTGGCATTATTTTCAATTGTTTTAATTTAGAGTTTTATTCTTAATGTTTACATCTTAAAAAAGAAAGGGTGAAATGTAGAGGGCCAGATGGGAAGACACCTGGACATTCTTTAGATTGTTGCTGACTGGGCCCCAGATATTGACAGAATCATGTCAGTTGCACTCCTGCCCTGAGACTGCGGAGATGTTCTTAGTTCCTGGTTTGCCTTTGTCCAGGAGGAAGGAGTGGGTAGAACCTGGGCTCTCCCAGGCTCCTTGTTTTCCTGTGAAACCCCTTGTTGGATTGAAGTATAAATATATGTGCTGCGCGGTTTAGGAGGTCATCAGTCTGTCTCTCCAGCAGAGGAAGTCAGCGGCCCTCCCAGATCCCAGTTGAAAATCTATCTCTGTGTCTTCTCTCTTTATTTCTATTATTTCTCAATCCCTCAGCACCTCCACTTAGAATCAGTTCGTTCATATCTCTTTCCCTGCGGGAAGCGGAAAAGGGAGATCTCCGCCATCAGGCCCCCGCAACCCCTTCTCAAGCAAGGGGTTTGAAGTGGAAGGATGACGTCCCACGAACGTTCTTTTCTGGCTCTGAGGGCTGTGCTTGTCCCATCCCATGTGTGATGGTCTGTCCACCTGAGCTCATGCCACAGGGCCCGGAATGGAGGCAGGGTGAGAATATGGAGGAAGAATGGTAGAACCGAGTCTGCCCGATTTCCCAGGCGCCATCATCACTCTTTTACTTCCCATCTTCACTGCGCCCATCCTGCCCATGCCCCGGTGAGCTCCCTGCCCCTAGGACGAGACCTGTCTGGGCCTGTCCTCTGCATTCTCACTCCATCCATGCACCTTTGTCAGACACCATAGGATCCAGAGTAGGATCCAGAGCCACCTCCAGCAACTCCCACATTTCGGGTGTCTGGACGCCCTGCCTTGGAGTTGGTGACTTCCTCCTCATCATCCCCAGCCCCACAATCCTCCTCCTCCCCCACCCAACGTGTCAGGAATTTAACAATGTCCCTTGGAAAAAGTAGATCCCACCCTTGCTTTGGCTCACTCAATCCCACGGTCTCTACTATTGTACTACCTTTACTGCCTGAACCACATCAAGAGACATTATCCTCGATTAATTTTATTCCAAACCAGATCCCCTTCCCCAACCTCAAGTGTTCTATCGACCATTGCCCCTGCCATGTGGGTATTAACACCGGTCTCTGAGGGAATGGAGACTGGCAGAACTAATCCTCAACTCACTCAAACACAAGGCTGTGTCCCTCTTGAGTCCCAGGCCCGCACAGCCCTGGCAGGCCCTGGCTAAGGGAAGGAACCAGTTCCCAGCAGTCAGTGAAGGGGGAAGGGAACACAGAGCTTGAGACTCAACCTTGTGTGACCTGCCAAAACAGTAGGGGAGACTGCGCGGGGCAGAGAGGGACGGGGCGGGGAGGGGGGGGCCTGCAGAACTGCCACTTTCAGGAGAACATGTGTGTTGGGCTGGTCTAATATAGTATTTGAAGGGGACCACGTAACACACTGAGACTAATCAACCGTCCTCGCCATAGAAACCGGACGGAGGAGGGCCATTAGAGGGCTAGGGCAGGCAGGCAGCGAACCCTCTGCTAGGCAGTTTCCCCAGGTTGGCCCGTAGCCACCACAACACTCATTCCCTGTCTTTTCCCCTGTATTCCCGCACCTTCCCCTGTGATCCACAATTCCCTGGGCTGTGGCTTCTGCCTCCACCGCTCTACTGAAACAAAGGAGGGAGAACTGAGTGGAGCGTCAAAGGTGAGAGCTAAAGAGGGGTTGCTGGGTGAGTTTTCCATGTGCGCGAGGTGGCACCAGCAGGAGGGAAGGACTCCACAGAGAGGTCTGGGCCTGGGAAGGGGGAAGATGAGCTCAAGTGTGCTCTTTAACACCTGCTGGAGTAGAGGTGCAGGGAAGGCCACCTACGGAAAGCCATGAGGAGACCAAGGGTGTTCAGACAGCAAAGCAGGGTAGTTGGGAGGGGACCCAATGACTGTGGGAAAGAGGGACTAAGCTCTGGAAGGGGGTCCTGTGTTCCTGCTGAAGGGGAGGGGAAATGGGCAATGAATGGCATGAGACCCCAAACGTGGAGGAGATTAGAACACACCAAGAGGGCCTGCAGGGCAAAGGGGAGAGAAGCTAGTTTGGTCAGGTAGTTCCAGGCAGAGCCCAGACCCGGGGCAGTCTGGTGGTCTGACTGCAAGGATCCTATCAGAGGCTGGCGTAGACTGCCCACAGGCAGAAGGCCCACCACAGAATGCCAGAGGTATTGTTCTGGAAAAAGCTCTGAGATGGAGCAGCTCCAAGACCTCCCCCCGTTCCTTCCCTCTTCCACCTGTCTCCCCGGCCCCCAAGAGAGACCACAGAGGTTTGTGGGGTTTTTTGTTTTTTAACAAACAGGCTTTTATTGATGAAAGAGAGAGAGAGAGTGAGAGAGAGATAGGAAGATGGATGTGAGAGAGAAACATCAATTGGCTGCAAGCCCACAACCTGGGCACGTGCCCTGACCTGGAATCAAACCTGTGACCTTTTGGTGCACGGGACAATGCTCAACCAACCAAGTGAGCCAGACCGGCCAGGGTGAGACCACAGAATTTGAGAGGGACTTTAATTTGAAGCTGCTGAGAAATGGGGTGTGGAGGAGGCAAAGGGAGGGGGAGAGGATGCCTTGGCTGATGTGGAACAGGAGGGAACCAGCTTGGCCACAGCTCCGGGGCTGCTCTCCTCTTGCACCGAGATGCTGGGTTCCACCTGTCCAACAGAGCAGAGTCGGGGAGGAGCTCCAAGCCAGGGCCAGCCCACAGCCCTCCTCAACAGCCACGGCTGTGGGCAGGGGTATGGTGTGTGCAACACTCACATCACAGGTTCTGGAACTTGTCAGCCAGGGACTGCATGGCCGCTGAAACAGAGAGGGGCATAAGCAGGCACTCCAGAGGGAGGGATAGAGAAGCCCGAACCCCTGTCCCTGTGGGGAAGCGCCTAGCCCTGCAACCTGAAACCCCCTCTAGTTCCTACCCAAGGAACCCTGGGCCTGACTCACTCACTCACTCACTCACCACTTGAATTAAGTGTGGAAATGTTTTCCAAACAGGACAAAGTGTGCCAGCACGAAAGCTTTGGGGCATTTCAGAACCACTCAGAATTTGTCAAACAAACAAGACCCACAGAAGCCATAGCAAGCAGTAGTTGAAGGGAGAATCAATGAGGCATCTCTAGACATCCATCCTAAGAGAAGATCTCTAGGACTGGTTCTCCTTGGCAAAGAGTGCTTGTAGTTCCCACCACACTGTCTTTCCTCTTTGTCCACACACCTAGCTGTCCATGCACAGTAGGCTCCAGGACCAGGCCTGCTGGGTTCTCTTCCCCACAGGAATGTTGGGCCCTGTGAGGCAGCCTGTACCTGCAGCCTGCCCCTGCCCCAGCCCCAGCCCCAGCCCCAGCCCCAGCCCCAGCCCCAGCCCCATGCTAAGGCGCCAAACTCTGGCCCTGCCCCTGCCCCTGCCCCTACCAGAGTTTCCGCTTACCTAGTTGCTGTCTAAGGTCATATATTTGTCTCTGCAGCTCCGGGCACTAGGCCAGCAGACACCAGAGAAAGAGAAATGATTAGTATATTCAGGCCTCCTCTCCCCTCCTCAACGACACCCCTGCCCCACCACCTGGGCTAGCCCGGCATGGGCTCCTCAGTGGGAAAAGGTGCATGCCCTCCCTGAGGTGTGGGGTGGCGGCAGAGGCGGTGGTAGTGCTGGTGGTGTGGGGAGAGGGGGCGGACACAAGTCGGTTTGATCTGGACACAGATCCCACAGCCCAGCTCGGGACTGCATTTCTAGGAGCCAGAGGAAGCATTACCCGAGGACAACCCTCTGCTCCAGGCGGTTGCTGCTGCCTTTCCCGCGCTGGGGGGCGTCCAAGTGGCTCCTGGTTACCTGAGAGGGAAAGGACACACAATCCAGCTTCCAAAGCACCCAGGGAGGTGGGAAGGGCTTAGCTGGGTCTAATGTGAGGCAGCACCCCCCTCTGCTGGCAGCAAGTTGCCCCTGCTCTGCCCAGCAGCTCCACCCTTCTCTGTGGGCCTGCCTCCCTGTTCCCCATGGGCAGCCCACCCAGGGCTGTGGTCTCCAACACTGTGTGTGGCTCTTGGTTGGATGCTCGCAGAGCTGCAGGCAAAACCAGCCCCTGTGGCCCAACAAGACCTATCGGAAGAGGCCCTGTTCCGCTGAAAGTGCGTGTCTGGTGTGGCAGTTTGGGTCAGGGCCACGAACCACCCCTGCGCACAAAGCCCATGCAGAGGATGAAGTGCCTTGAGCCCTGCCCTGCCCAGACACCCTATTTCCTGTGGGAGAAGCTGTCTGGGCAGGCAGGGAGGCAGGGAGCAGGGCTGAGCCCCTGGTGGAGCCAGAGCAGGAGGGTTCCGTCCTTGGTCTCTCCCCGCTCCACTCCCAGCAGACCCAGGGGACTCACTGCAGGGTGTGGGTCCTCTGGGCAGGGCTTCTCCCTGGCTCAGGGCCCAGGGCCATGCTTGTCCTGGAACCCCGGCGGCTCTGCTGTTGCTGTTGCCGTCGCCACTGCTGCATTCTGGACTGTGTGTCAGAGGCTAAAATAAAAAGTTCTCACTTATTCGGAATTGGGATGTGTGCGCGTGCTTGTGTGTGGGCACAGCGTGTGTGTGTGTGTGTGTGTGTGTGTGTGTGTGTAAGGGTTGGGGTGAGGCAAGGAATAGGGAAGGCAGTTCCCAGGCGGACCACATGAGCACTTTTGCCCTCAATCAGCCCTGGTCAGGAGGCAGAGAGAATAGGGGGGTGCTGAGAAAGCACCCCCCCAACCTCCCCCTCCCGCGCCGCGCGCACGCGCGCGCGCACACACACACACACACACACACACACACACCCCTCTGCAAGGACAGCTCAGAGAGCTGCTAGCAAGTAGGAGTCAGGGAGTCAATGGTTCTAAACATTGAAGCTTTGGGGCCCAAAGTCTTAAGGGGTCCCCGGGTCCAAACCAGATGCCCCTGCCCGCCCTCCCTCCCACCCCAGCGGGGAAACTTGCCAGTTGCAGAGAATGGTCCCAGTACTCATGGAGGGCTAGCTCAGGGTGCTCCCTAGCTGAAACCGCCCAGACCTGTTCTGGCATCCTAAGGACCCAGGGCGCCTGATGACAAGCCCCGAGGAGGGACAGAGGGAGCACGCCCAGAGAAGTGCAGGGCTGGGTGGGGAGTGGGGAGGCCCAGGGCCTCATACTCACTTGGACTTCTAGGCTTGGGTCTCTCTCCAGTTCCTTTTCTTCTACCAACACCGGCAGGGACCCCTTCTTCCTCCTGGCCCCAGACTTCTGCCCGGCGCTGGAGTGCTTGGGCTGTTTGGTTCCCACGGGACCCAAGGAATACCCCTTTCCCCTCCCGAGCAGCGGCACCCCAGAGACTGGGGGGAAGGTGGTTGGCTCCAAGACAGGGGCTGAGACTCTCTGCCCCCAGGGAGGGAAGATACCCTGGGGGGCAACTCTGCAGGCCCCCCCTGGGAATTTCTTCTCCTGGGCCACTTTCCTTGCAGGAGTGACCTGGGGCAGGCCACCTGCAGCAGCAGCAGCGCCTGGCAGGTAGCTGGGCCTGCTCCCCTCCTTCCCCCAGACCACACTTTGGGGTTTCCTGCAGGACACATCCAGCTCTCCAACAGCCTGCCTCACCCCAGCGGAAGCCAGGTGTTGGGGAGCGGAGGGCAGGAAGGAGCCTGGCACACGAAGGAATGTCTCCCTGACGTGGGCACTCGAGTGTCTGGGTGTGCCCTGCAGGCCCCTGGGTTTGGCCTGGCCCACCCCCTTGCCACGGAGGCTGAAACTCAGCAGGTGCAGCTCGCTGAAGTCATCTGATGATTCGGAGTCGGAAGGCGAGCCCACCAGGCCTTCTGCGAAGGACAGCTGGCGACCCACGGTGATCTCTGACCTATTCTGAGCTCCTCTTTTGCGGCTTCCCCAGGCCCGGCCTCCCCCAGGCTCTCGGAAGGGCAGTCGGGCTGTGGAAGGCAGCCGAGATCCCACCCAACCATAGGCCCCCGCGCTTCCACCCCCGGGACCTGCCTGCGACTCCGCCCAAAGGGTGGACACCTCAGAGTCGCAGCTCTCTGGGGAGGGGTTTCTGCGGACACACAGGTCATCCCGGTCGGTCAGCTGCTGCAGGATGGCCATCGCGGCCTCGTCGGCCAGATAGTCCAGAGTGTCCCCGTCGAGGTCGGCCGGGGAGCCGGGTCGGCCTTCGCAACCCCAAAGCACCCCTTCCATCACTTCCCGCTCTTCCTCGAAGCCTTCGAGGTCTGGGGACGTGCCCTCGCGCTGGCTGCTCGGCAGGGCCGTCCCCAAAGTCTGGCCTGGTCCACAGGCCTGCCCCCCGCCCTCCGGGGGGGGCCCCATTCCCCAAACAGACCCCTCGTCCTTGCTGGGGGAGCTCATGCCACCAAGTCCCAACAGCCCAGGTTCAGGGAAAACGGTTGCCCTGAGCACAGGCAGCGGCAGGATCGCGAGGCCTTGATCTTCTGAGAACGTCCACCACCGCAGGCAGCTCAGGAGGCGGCCTCCGAGACTGCGCCACTTCCAGGAGCCATCAAGGCCCAGGCCTTCCCATTGGCTCGTTTCCCCCCCGCCAATCAGCGCGTCCCTTCTAGACTCGCCCCGCCCCCGCTTCCGCCCCCGCCAATAGGGTGGAGGGCCTCTGGCGGTTGCAAGCCAATCAGGTGGGGGCTGGTGGAGGAGTGTGGTCATGGCCTAGGGTCGCTCCTCCCGTCACTTCCTGTCCCGCCTGCCCTGGCCACGTGCCTACTGTCCCACTGGGGTCAAAGCACCTACCTCCGTGTTCCATGTATGAAGCGGGGAGGTGGTGCGCCTGGCTGGGGTGGGCCGAGGGGTGGTGGGGATGGAAGTTCAGGATGGAGGTGAAGCACCAGCCATTCTTCTGCAACAAGACTTAGGACCCTACAGGGAAATGGATGCCCGAGCACGTGGTCAGCAGTGGATGTCGCTTTTTCCATAAAGGCCCAGAGAGCAAAAGTCGTGGCATTTCCGGGCGGTGTGTCTCTGTGGCAACTCCCTTTCCGTTATGACGGGTGGTCAAGTCGGCCCGTGGCTGGGTGCTTCAGGGAGCTTTATTGCTGGGCCGCTTTGGTGGAAAGGGCTGGGGTTTGCCCCCCTCCCTCAGCCCCGCCCCCACTCTGACTCAGTTCAAAGAAGAGGGCATCCCCGTGGCCAGTGCACGCCCCAGAAGATGCTCACCGTCACTGATGCTACTGATCCTGGGGATGCGGACGCAAACCATAAATCCATTTTTACACAGCAGGCCTGCGGCAATCAACGAGCTTAACTGTCCCAAGGGTGGGAGAGGTTATGAGCAAGCCCGTGCTTGGCCCACTGTGAAGTACTGGAGGTGGGGGGCGGGCATGGGGGAGGGAAGCGGCGGCCTGTGCGGAAACACACAAGAACCCTTTGGAATCCAGGAAAAACAACTTACACCGCACTTGCTATGTGCCTAGCACTCTTCCTGAGCGCTGTAGAGAAAGAGTAACACATCCTCTGACCATGTTAGGAGGGAACTACTCGCTGTCATCGCCCTCTTACAGGTGAGGAAGCAGGCTCTGAGAGGTTCAGCCACTGGCTCAAGGTCATTCGGCTTGTAGCGATCAGCAGCAGGATCGAAACCAAGACAGTCCCGCTTCAGAGCCCTTGCTTTGGAGCAGAAAATCTTAAAAATGAAAAAGCGCCCATTCCCTCCATGACAAGGCATGGACCTCTGCCGGGTACATCTTCTGGAGACACACTGGTACATGGAGTGTATTAGGACACATGCTCAGCGGTGGTGGGAAACACTGGGAACACTCTAAATTCCCACCAGGAAGGAGATGGATGAATTCAATGTAGTGTATGCACCTGGTAGATGAAAACACCCCAGTCAAAAGAATGCACAGATTTCAAAGGAACACAGCAAGCTGCAGAGCAATGGCGTTGGATACACATTTGTAACTTCTTTTCAAACTAGTCAATCGGATAGAAAGTCTGAGAATACATGTATGTGTACCTACAGACATGTTATGAAGGTCTGGAAGGACGCACAGCCAACGCTTACCAGTGAGCAGCCAGGCCAGGGAGCCAGTTGTCTCTCAAATTTTCCTCAGCCGCCTGCTTCTCAGCTTCCCAGCTTCCCTGAACTGAGCAGCCCTGGCCCTCCCTTGGTTTCTATAATGCCCTCAAGTGTTGAATTTCCACTTGCTTGCCACACAACCCCTACTCCAACAGCCCTCCTCTCTTCCACACCTTCTTCCTTTCTTTCCCATTCATGTTCCTCTCTCTCTCTCTCTCTCTCTCTCTCTCTCTCTCTCTCTCTCTCTCTCTCTCTCTCTCTCTCTCTCTCATATATATATGTGTTTGTGTGTGTGTGTGTGTGTGTGTGTGTGTGTATTTCAGAGAGAGGAAGGGACAGGGAGAGATAGAAACATCAATGATGAGAATCATTGATTGGCTTCCTCTTGCATGCCTCCTACTCAGGATTGAGCCTGCAACCCAGGCATGTGCCCTAACCAGGAATCTAACCATAAACTCCCGGTTCATAAGTTGATGCTGATCCACTGAGCCATGCCTGGTCGAGCCATACTACTCTGTCTTTCTAGCCGCCTCTCCCTCCTGCATCCTACTCTGGCTGATCTCCTAGAGAGGTCCGGGTGTCTGAACAGCTCTTGCCAGAGGGCACTCAAAGGCCCCATTTTACTGGCTCTGATAGAGAAGGTTTTGCAGCAGGAGATTGGGTACACTCTAAATCTCTGATCCTCCTCCTCGGTGTGCACCCCCCCCCCAACCCCTGCCTGTGTGTGGCTAATGCCCTCTCCGACTTGTCCCAGTGACTTTTAAAAACATGGTGCACTATTTCCCACCTGCTAAGATGGATGAGGAAGCAGATAGCAAAATGTCCTATACCCACCACCGTCCTAGGAAACATTACCCATTCATCTAGTAGAAGCCGCAGGCTTCCCTCTGGCCATTTCCATTCCTTCCTTCCCATCTTCCTTCTTTCTCTCCTCTCTCCTGCTCCCAGGCAGAATCCTAGAAGTTTTCCACACCTCCTCCACTCTCCTCATCCCTGGTGCTCCACTGGCTCCTGTTTCTTTGCATTTTGTAGGTCCTCAATAGTGTCACTAATCTCTGCTAACGCCCTTTCCCCTTGTGCTCACCAATATCCCGATTTTTGGTTTTGACCTACTATCTTGGCCTGGGGTGGGGCCAGTATCAGGGGATTCACTTAGCCTTTTCCACCATGATAGCTCTTACCCCACAGACCAATGACCCTGTGGGATTCATTGCTCCAGCTGTCAAGTGTAGCACTGGCAATCATCAACTTGGGGGCTGGAGAGACGACCACTGGGTTGATTGAAGGACCAGGTCGGCTCACTGTGAACCAGACTCTATTCACAACTTCTTTTATCACCATGCCTCACGAGCTCCTCTCAAACAGCCCCTGCCCCCACAATGACACTTTGGGCCTCCAGGATCAATGCCAGCTTAGACCTGTGTCCAGTAGTCCTAGATATGCCTGGGTATTCGTCCAGCCCCAGTGTACAGTCACCTGAGCAGCTGGAAAAGCTGATATGAACATATGCAAACAGGTTTTTCTGCTGGAGGCTAATATTTTTTTATTTCAGACAATGTTTTCTTTATTTCTAGTTGATCCCTTTTTATTTCTAGCTGATCCCCTTTCATATCCTCATAGGTGTCATTTATTTTTTAGGAAATTTTTGAAAAACATTATAACTGTAGTTTTGAACTCAATGTCCATTCTTTTCTTTCCCTCCATCTCCTTCCTTTGTGACCTGTCTCTTCTCTGCATTTTAGTTGTTTCCCTGATTTGATGGAATAGTTTTGTGTGCTAGGTGTTCTGGTAGAGTCCAGTAGCACAGCCTTCCCAGTTCCCTGCGGTGGACAGTCTTGGTGTAGCCCTTTGTGGGCTGTGTGTGCAGTATTGTTGTTAAGCCTTGCTTATTATTGGTATCACTGGGAAGCATTGATCTCCAAGCCAATTGGCTGTGAGGATCAGCAGTGTCTCAGCTAGGAGGGCTTTTGTACTCCACTTGGATGGGGCAGAGTCTCGGGGTGGCACAGACAAGCTTTGGTTCCCTGTCAGTCTCATCTTAGGAAAGTCCTTTTTATGGTGAGTCTTACAAGATTGGTTGCAGGCGCATGCACCTCTTTGGTAAAGGCGCAGACAAGCTTTGGATTCCTACCAGTCCCTCCGTAGAGAAAGCCAGCCTCTGGGAGAGCATCTGTGCTCAGCTTGGATGGGATGGAGTCACGGGGTGGTGCAGACAAGCTTTGTTTTCCAGTACGCCCCTCCCCAAGTCCTGCAGTAATGGCCACTGGCTTCACACACCTCTGAGAGATCTCTGCCCACTGCCTGACAGTCTGGCCTCTCCCTGACTGGGACCATCTATCAGAGCAATAGGGTGATTCTGTTTTCCTCCTGAACAAGAAAGCCAGTCGCACATTAGCTGTCCGCCTTCTCCGCATGCCGGCAGTTGGCCAGCAGTGAACTTGGCCCGGCCTGCCCTCTCCATGCACTGGGAGTAAGCCAGCGCCTTTTCGTGTGCACAGTTTTCTGCACCTTCACAGTTTCTAAGGGTCACTGTGCCTTTTCTCTCCTTCCCAGATGGCAGAGCCTCCTTTCAGCTAGCTGTCTGGTGCTTCAGGGAAATGCCTCCCCTGTTTTCCAGTTCTAAATTCAAATTTGTTGTGGTAGGCTGCATTCGAGTGTCTACCCTATGCCTCCATCTTGGTTTCTTGGTTGTGATGTTTTTATGATAATTTTCTCCAGGCATATATTGATTTTTTTTCTTGATCTCATTGTTAACCCAATTATTGTTTAGTTGCATGTTATTTAACTTCCATGTGTTTGTGTGTTTTTCAGTTTTCTTCTTGTAATTGACTTTTAGTTTTATACTCCTGTGGTTGGAGAAGACACTTGACATGACTGAAATCTCCTTAAATTTATTGAGGTTTGTTTTGTGGCCTAACATATGGCCTATCCTGGAAAATGTTTATGTACACTTGGAAAGAATGTATTTTCTGTAGCTTTGTGGTGAAATGCTGTAAAATATCAATTAAATTCATCTGGTTTAGTGTGTTATTTAAAGCTGCTGTTTCCTTGTTGATTGTCTGTCTGTATGATCTCTTCATTGTTGTCAATGGCAAGTTAAAGTCCCTTATCATGGCTATATTACTGTTGATCTTTCCTGTGATGTCATTCAATATTTGTTTTATATATTCAGGTGCTCCTACATTTATGCCTTTGTCATTATGAAATATCCTTCTTTCTCTCTTGTCATAGCCTTTGTTTTAAAGTCTATTTTGTCTGATATAAGTATAGCTATCCCACCTTTATTTCTGGTTTCCATTTGCATGAAATAGCTTTTTTTCGTCCCTTCACTTACAATCTGTACATATCTTTCAATCTGAAGTGGGTCTTCTATAGTCACTATATGTATGGGTCTTGATGTCTTAGCCATTCATCCACCCTGTGTCTTTTGATTGTAGCATTTAATTCATTTTCATTTGAAGTAATTATTGATAGGTATATAAATTGCCATGCATTATTCATATTTTCTATTTCCCCTTCTCCTCATCCTCTTTCTCCTCCTCCTCCTCCTCCTCCTCCTCCTTTTTCTGCTTTTGCTTCTTCAAGTCCCTTTAACATTTCTTGTAATACTGGTTTGGTGGTGATGAACGCCTTTAGCTTCTTCTAGTCTGGGAAGTTTTTTTTCTTTCTTTCTTTCTTTCTTTCTTTCTTTCTTTCTTTCTTTCTTTCTTTCTTTCTTTCTTTTTTTCTTCCTTCCTTCCTTCCTTCCTTCCTTCCTTCCTTCCTTCCTTCCTTCCTTCCTTCCTTCCTTTCTTTCTTTCTTTCTTTCTTTCTTTCTTTCTTTCTTTCTTTCTTTTAAATTCTAAATACCATTGCTAGATAGAGTAATTTTGGTTGTAGGTCCTTTTTCCTCACCACTATTAATATTTTATACCAATCTCCTCTAACCTGTAAATTTTCTGTTGATAAATTAAAAAATTTCTCATGGGAGATCCTACCTGATAGGAGCTACAAAGTGATCTTGGGTTGGTAGCTACCTTTCTCTTGTTGCTTTAAAAATTTTCTCTTTAATCTTTAGCATTTTAATTATGATGTGTCTTAGTGTGGGCCACTTTGTGTTCATCTTGTTTGGGACTTTCTGTACTTCTTGTAATTTATTGTGTATTTCCTTTACCAGGTTAGGGAAGTTTTCAGTTATTTCTTCAAATATATTTTTAATACCTTTCTATCTCTTCTTCTTCTTATGGTACTATTATGATGCAATGTTATGCTTGATGTTCTCCCAGTTGTCCCTTAATCTATCCTCATTTTCTTAATTCTTCTTTTCTCTGTTCCAATTGGCTGTCTTCCACTAACTTGTCTTCCAAACCATTGATCCAATCTTTTGCTCCATCTATTTTTCTGATGATTCCATCTAATGTATTCTTCATTTCAGTTATGGTGTTCTTCATTTCTGATGCTATTTTTTATGGTTCTTATCTCTTAATTGGTGTTTTCATTGTTTATCTATTTTCCCCTAAGTTCACTGAGCATCCTTATAACAGTGCTTTGAACTCTGTACCTGGTAGAATGCCTGCTTGAATATAATTTACCGTATTTTTCGGACCATAAGACGCACTTTTTTTCCCCCAGAAGTGGGGGAAAAAAGTCCCTGCGTCTTATGGTCCAAATATAGCCTACACATATACTTTAAAAAAAGTTTTTTTACTTGCCCGGCTCTGTGTGATCTCTGTGTGCTTGCCTGGCTCTAAAATGGTTCTAAATGCTGCTGTTTACTTTACAGGGTTGATTACATGTGTTTATGACTGTGATGTTGGGTTTTAATGCACATAAAATATTTTAGGACACTATTTGTTTCAGAATCTTTTTTTCTTCATTTCCCTTCTCTAAAAACTGGTGCGTCTTATAGTCCGGTGCGTCTTATGGTCCAAAAAATACGGTAGTTATTTTTTTCTGAAGTGTTGTTCTGTTCCTTCAGTTGGTAATTGTTTCCTTGTCTCTTCATTTTGGCTACCTCCCTGTATTTATGTCTATGGATTAGATCGATCTGCTACATCTCCCAGTTTTAGGAGGTTGGATGGCCTTATGAGTCCTGTGAGGCCCAGTGGGGCAGTCTCCTACTGTGACTGAGTCAAGTATTGCAGGAGTCTTCTTTGCGTGGGTTTTATGTGCTCTTCTGTTGTAGTTAAACCTTGATTATTATTGGCATGTTAATGGGTGGCATTGACCCTCAGGTTGACAGGTTGTGAGGACTGGCTGTGGAATACATGGAAGAGCTGTTCTGTGGAGGCTGAATCCATGGGGTGGGATTTGCTTTATCAGGGCTATGGTGCCTGCTGAGTTTACTCTTTGGCTGTGTCATTTGTGGGACAACTTCGGTGGTACCCTAAGTTGGTGTGGTCTGAAGCCATCTACTGGATGTGTTGATCTGGAGCCTCTTGTGAGGGGCTCTGGAAAGTTTTGTCAGCCACTGCCTGTGACCATCCCAGGGCCACCTGATAGGAGTTACAAAGTGATCTTGGGTTGGTAGCTGCCAGTGTCTTGTAGGTATCTGGGAGAGGCTAGGTTGCAAACTGAGACTAGCTGCCACCAGTGGCAGACTGGGGGCTGCTTAACAAGTAGTACAAGGTATGCCAAAGTCACCTGCTACCTGTATGGAGTTTGTGAACCTTTCAGAGATTTTAGGGAAGTCTATAGAGGGTGTAGGTCCACTTGTGAGAAATAGCCACTGAAAGAGGCTTGGGCCTATGAAGAACTGGTTATTAGAGAATCACCAGGGTGGGGTGAGCAGTGTTAGTCCATTTGATGGAAACTCATACTTGGAAACTGTGTTCACCTATGGGCTGGCTGAGGTGGGATGGCTCAACAAAGGGATAATGACACTGCCTGCACTTATGTCCTGGCTAGAGCTTTTCCACCAGCTTTTGTCCTGAAGCCAGACAATTGCTCCTCTTATTATGTTCATGGCACTTTTCAAGCTGATTCCCCAGTGCTGGAGCTCAGAGGGATGAGTCTATTAGCAAGTCAGTTTACGCAGACCCTGTATGAGGAATACCTGGGACTACACTAGCTTTCTGTCCCACCTGGACAGAATCCCCACTGATTTTCACAAATAGATGTTGTGGAAACTCCTCTTTCCAGCATTGTGGTTCATGCTCAGGAGCTTGATGTGTGGCTGGGACCCATTACTCCCCATGGGGGGAGGAGGACGGATGACTCTGCAGCTGATTCTTAATTGTCACACATGGGTGTGGGATCAACCTGTTTTATATCTTTGCTCTCCCTATCAGTCTCAACATGGCTTCTTTATATCCTTAATTATAGGACTTCTGTTCATCTAGTCTTCAGGTTGTTCTCTAGGGTGGCAGTTCTATATTTTAATTGTAATTTTGATGTGGTCATGGATGAGGTAAGCCTAGCATTTACATAGTCTGCCATCTTGACTGGGTGATACTGTAAGTACATTTTTATTTTACCTATTTCATATTTCATTTCTTTAAAAATTATGTTGTTGAATTTTAGAGAGAGAGGAAGGGAGAAGAGGAGAGAGAGAGTGAAACATTAATCAGCTGTCTCCTGCATGCCCCCTACCAAGGATCAAGCCTGCAACCCACTCATGTGCCCTTAACAGGAATTGAACCACCAACCTTTTGGTGCACAGGGCAATACTCAACCAACTGAGATACACCAGCTAGGGCATTTTAATTGATTTTGAGGGAGAGAGAGGGAGGGAGGGAGGGAGGGAGGGAGAGAGAGAGGGAGAGAGAGAGAGAGAGAGAGAGAGGGAGAAGAAAGAGAGAGAGAGAGAGAGAGAGATGAGGAGAGAGAGAGAGAGAGAGAGAGAGAGAGAGAGAGATTTGTTATTCCTCTTATTTATGCATTCATTCTTGTATGTACCCTGACTAGGAATTGAACCCACAATCTTGGCATATTGGGACAATGCTCTAACCAACTGAGCTACCTAGCCAGGGGTTTTCTACCTATTTTATATTCTATTTGCCCTCAGCAAACACCTCACCTGGTTGTGGTTCTTTTCCTGGTGGGGTGACTCAAACTTTCATTCCTGAAAGGTCCTGCCAGAATTGGGTTTTGTACTTTTCCATTGACTTTAATCACATGGTATGGAAGTACTAAGTACTTCAAATTGAAAAAAAGAAAAGGAGTAGCAGTTTTTAGCAATAGTAAGGTCAATGGTATGGCCTTGTGGGTTAGTGGTAAAGTAGTGTGGAAAGCCTAATATAAATCATGTGTTCCAGACAAAATCTTATCTGTAGCAGCAGCCTGTTATCCCTTTGGTAATTATGATCAATCACCCAAGCCACTAGAGCAGGTGTCGGCAACCTACGGCTCCAGAGCCGCATGCAGCTTTTTGGAAGCTTCATCGCGGCTCTGACAACTTGCAAACCTGTGTGAAAATGAAGGTAACGTCTTACAGCCCTGATGTGCTGACACTGTGCACTGAGGTTCAGGAGCAAAAATCCCATTAACCAGGTAATTTAAATATTTTAATTAGCTATTAATTTGCAAAAATATATTTTACATTGTTAAGTGAAAAAGTCCTTTTTTTCTTCAGATTGACAGCTAACTGCATGCCGGTATATAGCATTAAGGTAAGAAACAATATATGCAGTGTTATATTTGTTTTAAATGTCGCAATGGTTTTGCGGCTCCCAGGTTTTTTTTTTTTTCCTTCGGAAATGGGTCCAAGTGGCTCTTTATGTCTTAAAGGTTGCAGACCCCTGGACTAGAGTAACCCCTTTCTTTGCCTGTTCATTTATGGGTAGAAGGATCCCAAAGTGATCAGGAGGCAGTCTTAACTTCTAGTTCAAGGGAATCATTGTGTCTCCTGGTGTAAGCTTTCCTCCTTTTGGAACAAAGACTTCTAGATTATCAGAGTTTAAGGTCATCGAGATAGGAAGTAAAAATCTTGCAAATAGTTCATTAGGGTAATAGTGAGTAGAACCATGGGAGAAATAGCACCATATGAAATAGCGCCATATATTGGAAGCTTATTAGGAGCATATACAGCATCTTGAAGAACTTTTATCCAGTACTACAGAATTGTTGGGAGCCATCAGAGTTGAGACAAGCAACTCTGTCTTAAGAAAATACAACTCCATCTTAGAATTAAGTTCCTTCTAGCAGAAGTTATGCGGTGCCCTGTGGGTTTGGCCAGAAGCTAAAGATTAACCTGAGGCTTAGCACATCTTGCTCCGGAGGATCTCTGCAACGTCCCCTTCCTGATCCTCCCCCATAGCTAGCCCAGGCCTTGGAATGTTACACCGCCCTGGAGTTAGCCAATCCTGTGTTGCCAGATACCTTACCACCTTGTCACTCAGTGCCTAAACCAATTATACACTGTCAAAGACCCCGCTGCATAGGCAACCCTGCTCCCCTTTGTTCCTGCTGTATATATACTGCCATTCCAAAAATAAAGTTTGAGGCTTGATCAGAATTTTGTCTTGCCTCCATTTCTCTGTGCCCCTGTCCCTTCTTTTCATCCTCTACAGGTCCTACCTCTCCCCACATTGTTGTGCCCCGAGGGTCGGGGCACAGAATATTGCTGCTTAACTGTCACTGTCACTGAGTCTTCAAATAGCAATTCCACCTTTCTATCAAGACACCTGTTTTGAAATTATGAGGAAATAAGACCACTGAATTCTATGAACATGGGTCTACTGCCATATTTAAGTTCTGTGAAGTTAGTTTAAATATATATAAAATCTTGCAAATAGTTCATTAGGGTAATCAATATATAATTGATTTTTTTACAGAGAGGAAGGGAGAGAGAGTTAGAAAAAACATTGATGAGAGAGAGTCATTGATCATCTGCCTCTTGCATGTCCCCTACTGGGGATGTGCCCGCAACCAAGGTACATGCCCTTGACTGGAATCGAACCTGGGACCTTTCAGTCCACAGGCTGACGCTCTATCCACTGAGCCAATCCAGTTTTGGCTGAAGTTAGTTTTTTGGTTAGAAGCAATGTTGTGTGAAATACCATGACTATGTTTGGATAAGGATTCTGTAATTCTATGTATGGAAATTTGGGCAGACGCACTACATGCAGGGAAGTAAAGTCCATATCTAGAGTGTGTGTTTATATTAGTAAGAATAAAATGCTGCCCCTTCCATGACAGAAGCAATCCACTGTAATCAACCTGCAATCAGGTAGTTGCCTCACTACCTTAGAGAATGGTGCTATATGAAAGATTTGGTGTTGGTTTCTGTTGCTGGCAGTTGGACATTCAAAAGTCTTGCTCACCCCATGGATAATCTTCATCTCTGCCACCATGGTCCCTATGTTCATGAGTCCATTCATTAATGACAAGAGTAGATGGAGAAGGAGAAACCAAGATGATGGCCTAGGTAAGCACCTAAACTGCTGCCTCGCACAACAATTTCAAAACAACAACTAAAAGACAGAACAGACATCATCCAGAACCACAGGAAAGCTGGCTGAGTGGAAATTCTATAACAAGAAGGAAAGAGAAAAGCTCATGGATCAGCGGAGCTGCAAAGTGCTGAGGTACAGAGACACATGCGCAGAGAGGAAGGGTGGCCGAGTGCCTGGCTGGCGGGAGGGGAAAGGGAGCCCCCAACTGCACTGAACCCCAGTTCCGACTGAACTGAACCACAATTCCTGCCAAAACCCCGTGGACCCAGGCTCATATGGGTGGAGTCTGGACTGTAGGGAAAAGCACAGGGATACTCAGAGACTCGGAGACTCAGGAGAGCCGCGGAGGACAGGGGTCTGGAGACACGCTCGTGCATCAGTGCACACAGAGAGGTCTGACTGCAGAGGTTGCCACAGGCTTTCAGTGGAAGGGAGTCAGAAGCTCCTGAGTGCACTGAATCCCAGTTCCTGCTTCACTGAAACCCAGTTCCGGGTGAGCCCCTAGGGGACCCACACTCTTACAGGGGGAGTCTGGACTGTTAGGTGGAAACTCAGGGGAGCTGCGGAAGGTAGAGGTCTGGAGGTGCATGCACAGGGAAAGGCTGATGGGAAGCCAAGACTGTCTGATCATCCCCGAGATTCCGCCCCACAGAGGCTTTTGCAATTTTGTAATTCTGGTCCTATAAGGCTGTCTCCAATACAGAAGGTCTCCTGGTGTAGACACAGCTGATACAGCCAATTGGCCTGGAGGTCAATTCCTCCCAGTGATACCAACAGCAATCAAGACTTAACTACAACAAGGCTGTACACACAGTCCACAAAGGGAGCACCAAGAGTGTCCACTTCAGGTAACTGGGGAGGCTGACCCACTGGGCAATATAGGAAACCTAGCACACAAAGCTATCCTACCAACTCAGAAAAGCAGTGAAAATGCAGAGGCAAAGAAACAGACCACAAATGAAAGAAATGGAGGAGAACAAACTGGATATAGAGTTCAAGACCACGGTTATAAGGTTTTTCCAGAATTTCCTAGAAAAGGCCAATAAATTTAGTGAGACCCTTCAGGATATGAAAAATGACCAACTAGAAATTAAACATACACTGACTGAAATAAAAAATATTATTGAGACCCAACAGCAGACTAGAGGAACACAAGAATCAAGTCAAAGTTTTGAAATACAAAGAAGCAAAAAACACTCAACTGGAAAAGCAAAAAGAAAAATGAATCCAAAAAGTTGAAGGTAGTGTAAGAAGAATCTGGGACAACTTCAAGTGTACCAACATCAGAATTATAAGGGTGCCAGAAGAAGAGAGAGAGCAAGATACTGAAAACCTATTTGAAGTAATAATAACTGAAAACTTCCCCCACCTGGTGAAAGAAATAGACTTACAAGTCCAGGAAGTGCACAAAACCCCAAACAAAAGAAATCCAAAGAGGACCACACCAAGACACATCATAATGAAAATGCCAAGAGCAAAAGACAAAGAGAGAATATTAAAAGCAGAAAAAGAAAAAACAGTTAATTACCTACAAGGGAGTACCCCATAGGATTGTCAGCTGATTTCTCAACAGAAACTTGCAGAACAGACGGGAGTGGCAAGAAATATTCAAAGTGATGAATAACAAGAACCTACAACCATGATCACTCTACCCAGCAAAGTTATCATTCAGAATGGAAGGTCAGATAAAGAGCTTCACAGGAAAGAAAAAGCTAAAGGAGTTCAACACCACCAAACCAGTATTATATGAAATGCTGAAAAGTATTCTTTAAGAAGAGGAAGAAAAAAAAAGTAAAGATAAGAATTATGAACAACAAATACATATCTATCAACAAGTGAACCTAAAAATCGAGTGAATTAAAAATCTGAGGAATAGAATAAACTGGTGTATATAATAAAATCAGGCGCATAGATAATTATCAGGGGTAAAGGGGTGTGGGGATGCCGGAAGAGACTGGACTAAAATCGTACACCTATGGATGAGGACAGTGGTGGGGGGGAGGTAAGAGAAGAGGGTGGGGTGGGAACTGGGTGGAGAGGAGCTATGGGGGGGAAGAAGTATAAACAATTGTAATAATCTGAACAATAAAGACTTATTAAATTAAAAAAAAGAGTAGATGGAGAAAGCATCTATAACTGTTATCCATAGAACAGGTATTCATAACCACTTGACTATTAAATCCTCCTCTGCTGAGGTCATCCTTTAATGAGCATTCACATAGGACATAAATATTTTCACATTCTTTACTCATTCAGTGAGTTCTAATTACATACCTCTTTCCCAGACCTCATTGTTAACATTTTCTGATCATGTTCTATCCACACAAACCAGTGGTCACACACACCCTGTGAATCTCTACAGACTCTTACCTCTGGCCTTTTATACTTTCCAGACAAAATTAATATCTAGGTGCATTGTTCAAGTTCTGTATACTAAAAAGACTTCTTTTTATCAGGGATCTCCCAGAAAGAGCCTGATGTGCCACACCACTTTTTGGTGGTGCCTACAGAACCATCTGAAAACTAAGCCTAGGTTTTTTTCTTCCCCAGTCAGCTGATTGTGTGTAATGCTCAATGAGACCATCGGTGTGGCTGAGAGAAGATAATGTAGAAGAGGCAGGGATCACGGGCATTTGACTCTCTTCCTCATGCAATATACTTGAACTTTCAGGTACTCAAATATATCACTTTTTATCTCAAGCCCAATCCAATAAATATCACTTTCTTTTGCTAATGGAATGCTATCTGTGCAAACTTTATGGCTTTGTGGGTCATACAGCACCCAGTTCATGGTGTGGAGTTCCAACTGCATAATAATGTGGTGGCTTATGTTAAACGTCCAGTCTCTACTGAGGGCCAGTAACAAGCCAAAAACTATTTCTCAATATGAGGGAAGTTATCTTCAAAGGATGGTAAGGTTTAATCCCAAGGAACTGCACTGTGCTTCACCTACAGGGGTCTGCCAAAAGTTTGGAACAGCATCTCTTTCTGCCACTGACAGAACATATGGTTCTGCTAGAACATATGGCCCAAGTAGCAGAACAGCTTGCCTGGCAGCCTGGACCTATTGTAGAGCCTTTCCTTGTTCTGGGTGTCATTCAAAACTGGCATTTTTTTGGGCCACTTGATAAATGAACTGTAGTAGCACACCCAAATGAGGTGTATGTTGCCTCCAAAATCCACTAGGATTTTGTGACTTTTTTGGGTAGTAGTATGAGCCAGATGCAATAACTTATCTTTTATTTTAGAACTGATGTCTTGACATCCTCCAACCACCGGACCACTAGAAATTTTACTGAGGTTGAAGACCTCTGAATGTTGTGGGATTTATTTCATATCCTCTTCTACAAAATATCTTATCAATTTGTTTAGAGTAGTTGCTATTTCTTCCCCACCAGGTCTAGTCAGCATAGTTTCATCAATGTTAGAGACTACCATGATATCTTCTGGAGGGAAAAGGCAAAAAAGTCTCTTGTGTATAATGGGCTAGAAAGTTGATTTACCCTAGAGGTAGGACAGTGAGGTCATATTGCTGGCCTTGCCAGCTGAAATCAAATTACTTCTGGTAGTCTTTACCAATAGGCATAGAGGGGGAAAACATTTACCAGATCAATAGCTACATAGCAGGTATGAGGGGAGGTCTTAAATTGCTCAAGCAATGAAATCACACTTGGAAAAGCAACTGCAATTAGAGTCACACCTGATTGATTTCACTGTCATTACTAAGATTTAATTTTCTTTTCCATAGGCCAAATAGGCCAGTTGAATGTGGATGAGGTAGAAATCATGACCCCTGCATTTTTCATATTCTTGATGGTGGCACTAATCTTTTTAATCCTTCCAGAATTGCAGTATTATTTTTGCTTTCTTGTTTTTGGTCTTTTCTACCATAATAGCCAACTGGCACTGTAACTGAGTGCCAAAGGTTAGGGAACTAATATAGAGATTCTGCCAGCTGTGGAATATCTGTTCTAAATATACATTCTGAAAATGTGAGAGAATTGATCTAAAACAACTTTAATCACCTGACCTCCGCCAGCCATTTGTTTGATCCTTAGTCCATGATCACTGGTCTAGCATCTTGATATTTTGACTTACCAGGAATTAGTGTCAGTTCAGAACTAGTATCCAGTGATTCCCCAGAAGTCTTATTATTTCCCTTTCTCTAATGCACAATCGTAAGTTTCTTACTAGAAACTTGAAGAATTCTGAAATTTGCTTCCATAGTAATATGGAAGCTGGAGGAGCCATTTTACTCTTGGTCTCTGCCAATGACTAGTTGATGAAGTAGAGTGTAGTGTGAAATAAGAAGAGAATATATGTCAAGAACTGTGAAGTGTCTGAGATTTTTATCTTGCATCATATGAGTTAACCTTCCATAGTTTCATAGACAATGAAAGTTTCCTGGGTCAGAGACAAAGAGCTTTATTACAGTAATGGCAGTAGCCAGAGTATTATTATTTTCTTATGCTTGTTCCCTGAGCTCCAATTAGCAATGCAAAGAAGTCCAGGTATTACCCGCACATGCAGTGCATAGCATTACAGGTGAGGAGCTTTCAGCTTAGGGAATCTAAATCTTTTATAATAGACATTAAGCATGGTTGTCCTTTATTCCAGAGAGAGACATTTTTTTTATTATACCAGACTATCAGTACACTTGATCTGGATGCTTTCTATATCTCCCAAGGCTGTTCACTGTACAAATATCCTTAAAAAGATAGGAACAAAAGTAGTCAGTGCCTCTGCTTATAAGAGATGCAGAAACACAAAGAATCATGGAGAATTTTCTCCCAATAAGAAGGCTAGGAAAGAAACTTGGATTTGGAGATGAAGCTATTACAGAGCCAGGGAAGAATCAGGATATTGTAAAATTAAAAGTAGAATAGAATTTCAAGAATTTGGGTGTGCTAGTTATATTAAAGGAATAGCAGTGTGATAAATTCTTTTGGTGTCTTCCCTTGATGTTTCAACAATTTGAAAAGCCATATCTCAACAACTGGTTCCCTGCTCAACATACAAATGCACCTGAGAGATCTGCACACTAAAACATCTAAAGGTGGGCAAGTGGAGCAAAAGGGGGATGTGAAAAGGGAGTGGGATTGAGAGAAAAAGCATGGAACACAACAGCTGGGAGCTCATGGCAGGGCTCAGCCAGGAGAGGAGAGGAATCTGGTTGTCATTGATTCCCCCATCAACTAGGAAGTACAGAGAGACTCGGTGGGCACTCCTGCAGGAGTGAGCAGCACTAGCTCTGGCTGAACAAAGAGATCTGTGTAAGAACACAGCTTGGGAAAGTGTCTGTGGTTGTCTGGTGGTCAGCATTTCAGACAGAGAAACACAGCCACAAAGCCTGGCCAACTCCCCTTAACCTCTCAGAGACTGCCTCTCTTTGTTTTGGAGTTAGGTTGTGGACCACATAAACTGTGAGCCCAAGGGCTAGTACTGCAGAATCACATTTCTCCCCAAGCAAAAAGTGCACTTTGTGGCTTGCTAGTGGTCAGGATTTGGGGGGGGGGGGGGGGAAGGGGCAGGGGGAAATGTGTGTACCCCAGCAGAAGACTGCAGTTGTCATTACCAGAAGGGCAAAACAACTCAGAAGCTGGAGGGATCCCCCAGTCCACATCCACCCTGACATGCATTGCAGCTTCACTGATAGAGGCTGTGAGAGACAGTATTGGGATCTCACAGAGTTAAAAATAAATAAATAAATAAATAAATAAATAAATAAATAAATAAATAAAAATTGTGATGTAGCACCATCTACTGGAAAAGAATAAAAAGACCTGTTCATGTTAATCTACTAGAAAATGACATTCACACATTGATGCCTAGACAAAAATGGAATCTACCAAATACTACAAATAACCAAGATAGGAAGACAGCTGGAAAGAAAATGAAAAATATCCAGAAAACAAACTTAAAAACACGAAAATGCGTGATATAAGTTACAGAGAATTCAAGATTACAGTTTTGAAAATACTCAACGAGAAGCAAGAAAATACAGAAAAGACAGACAAATAATTTATCAAGCTCAGAAAAGAACTTAATGAACAAAATTAGTACTTCATCAAAGAGACTGAAACTTTCTAAAACGGTGGTCACCAACCTTTTGGACCTCAAAGACTACCAGTGGTCAGTGGACCACCGTTTGGTAGCTGTTGTTCTAAAAGAACCAAACAGAAATCATGGAGATGAAGAATTCAATAAAAACGATGAAGAATAAACTAGTGAGGCATAGGAATTAGAGCAACCAAGTGGAGGAAAGGATCAGTGATATTGGATATAGAAATCTAGAACTGATGCAGAGGGGAGAGACTTGACCATACCAAAAAAAAAAAAAAAAAAAAAAAAAGATCTCAATGAGAACTATGAGACTAGACTCCACCAGAAAAAGTAATGTGTGAATAATATGCATACAAGAAGAAGAAAGGGAGAAAGGCATGGAAGGCTGTTCAAACAAATAGTGGATGAGAACTTCCCAAACCTATGGAAATAAATAGATATTGAATCCAAGAAGAAAATAGAACACCTAGTTAACTCAATCCAAGAGGCCTCTCCAAGGCATGTTTGTTGTATTAAAACTGACAATAATGGCCCTAGCTGGTTTGGCTCAGTGGATAGAGTGTCGGCCCATGGACTGAAGTGTCCCTGGTTCGAGTCCTGTCAAGGGCACGTGCCCCCATTACAGACTTGATCCAAAACTGAGACAGTTAGCATAGAAAAAGAGGAAACAGAGAAAAGAAGTATGGAATACCACCAAACAAAAACAACACACTGAAACACAAAGGAAAAGTACCAATGGAGGCAGATGGCTACCAGAAAACAAAAGATAAAATGGCTGTAGGAGATACTCAATCATCAATAATTGCCATAAATGTAAATGGACTGAATTAACCAATAAAAAGGCACAGAGTAGCAGGGTGGATTAAAAAACAAAACCCAAGCATATGCTACCTTCAAGTCACACAAATAAGCAGCAAAGACAAAGGTAGATTCAAAGTGAAAGGGTGGAAAATGATTCTCTAAGCAAATACCGTCCACAGAAGAGCTGGTGTAGTCATACTTATGTCTGACAAAATAAATTTCAGAATAACAAAGGTAAAAAGAGAAAAAGATGGACATTTTATAATAATAAATGTAAGACTACATCAAGAAGACATATACATCTTAATATATATGCACCCAATCAGGGAACACTAAAATATATAAAGCAACTAATGGGAGAAAGAGATCAAGGGAACTAAAGGGAGAAGGAGATTAAGATGCAATCATAGTTAAAGACCTTAATACTCCACACTTCATTGACAGTTCTAGATGGATCAACCAAACAGAAAAGCAATAAAAAAAAAATCAGCCTAGACCAAATGGACATATTGACATTTATAGAACCTTTCATCCCAGAACATCAGATTATACATCCTTCTCCAATGCACATGAAACATTCTCAAGGATAGATCAAATGTTGGATCACAAAACTAGCTTCAACAAATTTAAGAAGATTGAAATTTTACCAAGCATATTCTCAAATCACAATGCTTTGCAATTATAAATCAACGGCAGAAAGGAAGTTAAGAAACCCACAAATATGTGGAGATTAAACAACATACTACTAAAAAATGCCTGGGTCAAAGGAGAAATAAAAGGTGAGATCAGGGACACAGCTGCGTGAGGGCTTTTTCTCATTCCTCGGAGCAGTGGAGCAAAGCTAGTTTCTCTCTATCTCAGCCGCGCAGGTTGAATTGACCAAAGCAATGGTTATGGAGAAGCCTAGTCCCCTGCTGATCGGGCGGGAATTCGTGAGACAGTATTACACACTGCTGAACCAGGCCCCAGACATGCTGCACAGGTTTTATGGAAAGAGCTCTTCTTATGTCCACGGGGGATTGGATTCAAATGGAAAGCCAGCAGATGCAGTCTATGGACAGAAAGAAATCCATAGGAAAGTGATGGCACAAAACGTCACCAATTGCTACACTAAGATTTGCCATGTTGATGCTCATGCCACTTTGCATGATGGTGTGGTGGTCCAGGTGATGGGATTGCTCTCCAATAACAACCAGGCTTTGAGGAGATTCATGCAGACATTTGTCCTTACTCCTGAGGGCTCTGTTGCAAATAAGTTCTACATTCACAATGATATCTTCAGATACCAAGATGAGGTCTTTGGTGGCTTTGTCACTGAACCTCAGGAGGAATCTGAGGAAGAAGTAGAGGAACCTGAAGAAAGACAGCAAACACCAGAAGTGGTACCTAATGATGGTGGAACTTTCTATGATCAGACTGTCAGCAATGACTTGGATGAACATTTAGAGGAACCTGTTGCTGAACTTGATCCTGATCCTGATCCTGAACCAGAACCGGAGCAAGAACCTGTATCTGAAATCCAAGAGGAGAAGTGTGAGCCAGCATTGGAGGAAACTGCTCCTGAGGATGCTCAGAAGAGTTCTTCCCCAGCACCCACAGACATCGCTCAGACAGTGCAGGAAGACTTGAGGACATTTTCCTGGGCATCTGTGACCAGTAAGAACCTTCCACCCAGTGGTGCTGTTCCAGTTACTGGGATATCACCTCATGTTGTTAAAGTACCAGTTTCACAGCCTCGCCCAGAGTCTAAGCCTGAATCTCAGATTCCACCGCAGAGGCCTGAGAGGGATCAAAGAGTTTGAGAACAACGAATAAATATTCCTTCCCAGACGGGACCTAGACCAATCCGTGAGGCTGGTGAGCATGGTGATGTTGAACCCCGAAGAATCGTGAGACACCCTGACAGTCACCAACTCTTCATTGGCAATCTGCCTCATGAGGTCGACAAATCAGAGTTTAAAGATTTCTTTCAAAATTATGGGAATGTGGTGGAACTACACATTAACAGTGGTGGGAAATTACCCAATTTTGGTTTCGTTGTGTTCGATGATTCTGAGCCTGTCCAAAAGGTTCTTAGCAACAGGCCCATCATATTCAGGGGTGAAGTCCATCTGAATGTGGAAGAGAAGAAGAATCGAGCTGCCCGGGAAGGAAACTGTCAAAATAACCGCCTGCAGGGACCTGGAGGCCCTCGAGGTGGGCTGGGTGGTGGAATGAGAGACCGTCCCCGTGGAGGCATGGTGCAGAAACCAGGATTTGGAGTGGGAAGGGGAATTGCTCCAAGGCAGTGAATTGCTCTTCATGCAGCAGTACAAACCCTGTTCCCGCAGAATGGTGATTTCTTCAACCATCCTTTGGTATCTTGCAGTATGACCCTGGTCTCTTACAAACTGCTTATATTTGTACAATTTTACTTTTTGTGTTAATGGTGTGTGTTCCCTCCCTTTCTCTTTTCTCTCCTCACCTTTTATTCCTTCACTTCCGATTTTGTGGAATATTTTAGAAAAATTGGATTTTTAAAGAAGAAAAGAAAAGAAAAAAAAGACTGAATTTCCTTGCTTTACTTTTCATATACAGACTGGTTTTTTTATTTTTTTATTTTAAACAGCTATTTCCCCAAAAGAATGTGTCGCTTATTACTGACATTTGGTATGTTTCATTCATGGGATATTTTTACTTATTTTCTACATGTTTCAAAAACCTTTGAGAAATACAGGATTTGATAAACATTTTGAAGGAAGGAAAACCCCCAAAATTGTTTCTTTAGAGAGTCATGACTACCTTCTGGTGTGGAGAAACTGCCATTGGAAAATTTGACAATTTTGATTCTCGCTGATATGGATAAAAACTGAATAAAAGATGTTAGTGAAGTTTTTTCTTTTGATATGTGATCACAAAACAATTATAAAATCCACTCTTTTTCCTGTTGAAATTTAAATTGTGAGATAGGTTTTAAATGTCTAGAATGTAACTGGTGTGCTTTTCTTAAATTATTAGGGGTTATTTTGAAGTAGAATTTATTTTCATGTTTAATTTGTATTTGTTAAACAAACAAACAAAAAAGACAACACCCTCCCCACCACAATCCGAGTAACACAAAACCAGGGCAAAACTGTTTTGCCTTCTATTTATCTTTGATTCCGGTCTTGGCAATTGTTGAAAGAAAAATAATAATAATAAGCAAATCTAGATTAAAAAATAATAAAAAATAAAAATAAAAGGTGAGATCAAAAGATATATAAAGACAAATGAGAATGACGGGATGATCTATCAAAACTTCTGGGATGCAGCAAAAGCAGTAATAAAAGGGACATTTATATCATTACTGGCCTATCTCAAGAGAAATCCCAAGTTAATGACTTAACATTATATCTTAATGTATTAGTAAAAGAACACAACAACCCAAAATCATCAGAAGAAAGGAAATAATAAAAATTAAAGAACTGAATGAAATAAAGAACAAAATTAATACACAAAAATTAATATAACAAAGAGCTGGTTCTCTGAAAAGATTAACAAAATTGAAATCCCCTTGGGTAGACTCATTAAGGAAAAAAGAGAAAATTTCAATCTTCTTGAATTTGTTGAGGCTAGTTTTGTTATCCAACATATGGTCTATTCTTGAGAATATTTCATGTACATTGGAAAAGACAAAATCAAAAATGAAAGAAGTGAAATGATCACAGATATAGATATACAAAGGATCATATTGTTAGAGACTTCCTGAACAATCAAACAATGCAGGAGGAGAGTTTGGAGAGATTTACTTTATTCATCACGTGATGGGCTTAGAGAAAATGAATTCAAATTCTAAGCAAGGCTACAAGCAGAACTTCCCTTTTTATTAAAGAGCCAGCCCTATGTGCACTTATTGGTTATCTTGATGCTGGCCTTGAAAACAATACAGTTCTATCCAATTAAAAAATGCACCTGGCATGGCATTGAGATTATGGGCTACAAGGTCATACAGCTAAGTTTATGATCCTCATTTTACAAGCAGGCTAGAAAGCAACATTTTATCTAGGAAAACCAGCAGAAAATTCCAGATAGCAGTTTTTTTTTTTTTTTTTTTTTACAAAATAGAGGTTTTCCTTCTCAATATTAGGATACTATGAAAGACTATATGCCACCAAATGCAATAATCTAGAAGAAATGGATAAGTTTCTAGAAATATATTAACTTCCTAGACTAAATCAAAATACAGAAAAACCAACTTTAAAAATCAACTGAAGAATAGCTAGAGAGAACCATAATAACCAAGGACAGAAAGTGGAGACCATATAGAGACTGGTGGGAAGTGTAGAGTTGTGAAAGGTCTGGCCGGGCTCCCACACAGCAGCAGAAGGTCTGGAGAGATATCTCAGCTATGGGAGGTTCCTACTGAGAACTCTGGGGTATAAGCTTAAGCTGGGCTCACGAGTGCAGAGCACCAGAATTGAGAAAGGTGCCCATATAACATCTGGCTGTGAAAAGCAGCAGAGTTGCTATTTGCCAGGAAGAGATGGTTGGAAATGCAGGCACCTTCTTAAAGGGCCAATATACAAAATTGCATGTGTAGCTATTAACTTTGGGCTCTGGCAGAGGAAGGGCAGAGTGGGCTGGAGCTGTGTGAAGAGTGTCTAGAATTGGGGGTCTCTGGTGACATCCATCCTGCTTTCCTGTGTTGAAACATACTCTCATGCTATAAAGTACACCTTTCTCCAGTGAACTTTTGCTATCCACGTGGTTGTTTTTTTTTTGGGGCGGGGGGAAAGGCAGTTGCCCTACCTATAGGAAGACCTCTTGTCCAACTCTGTGGTTAATAGCCTGAGGCTAATCAAATCTGAATACAATCAGACTAAAGGCAGAGGCCGGGTCTCTAGAAGCTTTGAGAGTTTGTCTGATCTCCTTCTTGGCCCAGGGCTAGTAAAAGCAGAAGCTGGTGCATATCTTGGTCCTTTCCAAAGACACCCAGCCCCAGCAGAGGGAGCCACAAACTGTGGATTGCTGATAGCTTCAAACAGAGCACTCAGGGTTAGTCATAAATAGCATTGGACATTGTTCTGCACTAGAGATTGGGAGTTGTAGCAGTTCTACCCAATACAGTGAACAAGAACAGTAAAGTTGCAGGATACAAAATCAATGTACAAAAATCTGCCTAGCTGGTGTGGCTTGGTGGTTGAGTATTGACCTATGAACCAGAAGGTCAAGGTTTGGTTCTCCATCAGTGCACATACCTGGATTGCAGGTTCAATCGCTAGTACTGGGCATATAGGAAGCAGCTGATCAATGATTCTCTCTCACCATTGAAGTTTCTATCTTTCTATCTCCTTTCCTTTTTGAAGTCAATAAAGATAAAAATTTAAAAATGTACAAAAAATCCATGGATTTCCAGCTAACAATGAAATTTTAGGGGGAAAAAAACACACAAACAAACAGAAAACACACACACACACACACAATTCCTTTTGCAATTGCAACAAAAGAATAAAATACCCAGGAATAAACTTAACAAAGGATGTGAAAGACCTATATACTTAAAAGACATAGAAAAAGTACAACAAAATGGAAAAATATCCTATGTTCATGGATTGGAATAATCAACATAGTTAAAATGGTCATAATTACTCAAAGTAGTATACAGATTTAATGCAATCCATATGTATATGGACAGATAATTTTTGACAAAGGAGCCAGAAACACACAATGAAGAAAAGAATGCCTCTTCAATAAATGATGCTGGGAAAATGGAAAAGCCACATACAAAAGAATGAAACTAGATTACAGTTTGTCCCCTCTATAAAAATTAATTCAAAATGGATCAAATACCTAAATGTACGATCTGAAACAATAAATTACATAGATGAAAACATATCATAGACAAAATCAATAAATTACATAGACGAAAACTAAACTTATGGATCTTGGTCGTAGAGAACATTTTATGAACTTGATCCTAAAGGCAAAGAAAGTAAAGGCAAAAGTATTTTATAAATTAATGGGACTAGGTCAAACTATTAATAAAAAGCTTCTGCACAGCAAAAGAAACTGACAAAAAAACAAAGAGGCAACCAACTGAATGGGAGATGATATTTGCAAACAATAGCTCTGACAAAGGTTTACTATCCAAAATATATAAATAACCAATTTATATCAAAACAACCAAATATCCAAAATAACCAAATATCCAAAACAACCAATCAAACAACCCAATTCAACAACCCAATTAAAAAATGGGCAGAGTACCTGAACACCTCTCCCAAGAAGATATACAAATGGCTGATATATTAAAAGTTGTTCAATCTCACTAGCAATTAGGGAAGTACAAGTCAAAACTACAATGAAATACCACCTTACACCTGTTAGACTGGCTATTATCAACAAGACAAGTAATAACAAGTGTTGGAGAGGTTGTGGAGAAAAGGGAACCCTCATTCACTGCTGGTGGGAATGTAGACTGGTACGACCACTGTGGAAAACAGTCTGACAATTCCTCAAAAAATTAAGAATAGAGATACCATGTGACCCAGCAATCCCATTACTGGCTATATACCTGAAAAACTTGAATACATGTATCCGCAAATATATATGCCCTTTTATGTTCATTACGTTATTCATGATGGCCAAGACATGGAAACAACCAAATTGTCCTTTGATAGATGATTAGATAAAGAAAATGTAGTACATATATACTATGGAATACCACTCATACATAAGAAATGAAGAAATACTGCCATTTGGGCCAACATGGATGGACCTTGAGAATATTATGCCAAGCAAAATAAGTCAATCTGAAAAAGCTAAGAACCATATGATTTCACATATATGTGGGATATAAAACTAAAACTCAGAGAGACAGAAAACAGTATAAAGGTTATCAGAGGGAAGGGGGAGCAATAGAGGGCCATATATATGGCAATGAAAAATTATTTGACTTTGAGTGTGTTTACACAATGTTATATACAGATAATGTATTAGAGTAAATGTACAGCTGAAACTGATATGATCCTATTAACAAATCTCACTTCAATTAATTTAATAAAAACTAAAAAAGGAAGGTCAAATGCTACTGAGTGTAGAGTTTGATAAAAATGGAGAACAGGTTATTGAATTGATTTGTGACTATTTAAACCTGAGTCTGCTGAGAATCAGATACGGAGACAGGATTACATGCATGAGAAATTTATTAAGGAAAATGCTTGTGACAAAAAATCTGGAGGGAACTGGAGGCAGCTGAGAGGGCCATTAATCTATGACTTAGGTCAATTCTCAGGTATTCTCAAGCTGTTGGGGAATCCTCAAGCCAAAGTTGGCCATCACAAGAGTTTCATGTCTCCCAGGAATTCACCTGCCTTAGTATCCTTGCTGCACTGTTATTAGCCCCTCCTCCATTTTAACATAACCCCACTTTCATACAGGTATCCAGCCCACGCCTAGCTCTAGATGTGTGCTGATTGGAATATATTGATTTGTGCATTCCCCTAGTGACAGATAATGATTTGGGGATGGGCAGCTGTCCAATGAAAATGAAGGAAGTGAAATTTCACAATTGAAACGCTAGCCTGGGGATAAAACCAACATTCTGAGGATGGCAGAGGCATAGAGAAAACCTGACTCTTGGATGATGTCATCAAGCATCTGAATTAACCAAACTTGATGCTTGCCCTTTAGCTAAAATTTTAAGATAATAAACGTCCTTTACTGTTTTAAGTGATTTTCAGTTAGGTCTTTTATTGCTTGCAGCCAATGTAACCTTGGATATACAAGGCCAAGACCAAGTTTGCTAGTGTTTCTTGGGCATGTTACTTAAGCTCTCTGTGCATCAGTTTCCTTCTCCATGAAATTGACAAGACTGATATTTAGTTGATGTGCTTTGATAGTGACTAACAGTGGAATAAGAAATTCTTTAGCTCTGTTTCAATGGTGGACAATACTTTGTTGTCTGAAATGAATGATCTTGCAATTGTACATAGTGATTAGATAGCCATTTGTAATGTAAATATGAAAACTCCTCTGGGATGTTTGAAGACTCTTCTCCAAGGAAAGTACAGTAACTGGGCTTACTAAGAAGTTGACCAAAAGACCATTTTGATTGCTCAAGGAGATGATTCTGGGCTAGAGAGTTGCAATAGTAGATGCCTACTTATTTAAGACACAGCTGAGATGATTCGGAAGTGGAGCAACTCATACATAAAAAAGCAGGTGAGGCCCTGATCGGTTTTGCTCAGTGGATAGAGCATCAGCCTGCGGGCTCAAGGGTCCCAGGTTTGATTCCGGTCAAGGGCATGTACCTTGGTTGTGGGCACATCTCCAGTAAGGGGTGTGCAGGAGGCAGCTGATTGATGTTTCTCTCTCATCAATGTTTCTGACTCTCTTCCTCTCCCTTCCTTTCTGAAAAAAAAAAAAATCCAGGTGAGGGTTGGCACTGGTTATTGCCACAACTTTGGAACCCAGATTAATCCACTAAATACCTTATTCCTTTATTGGCCGAGAAAAGGCTTGATAAAGAAGTCGAGACACCTAAATATTGGAAAGCCTTTGATAAATCAAAAGGTAATTTGGTAAGATACAACATTTAGACTATTCCTAATTATAATATTCTTTGTAACAACAGAAACTTAGAAGCAAGGACTAGAAGCTAAGTTCCTTCCTTTTTTAAAAATATGACAATATATTGTCTAAATTTAAAGCTTCTGGAGAGTCCATGGTTAATGGATTATTGATCTCAATTGAGGAGACGTATTTAAAAGGTAAGGTCGGGCCAATGGAGGATTTTTAAATCACGGAGGACTTTAAAATCTTGTAAAAATGTGTCTGGTCTAAGAGAAACAAATCACAGAAGTACAAGCATAATACTGCTTCCATTGGGTTGTGGCTGAGCTCAGACACACAAGGTAATATCATAGGTGAGTAGAGGTAAGTCTGTGAAACAAGTGATCATCCCATAAACTCCATAGTAAACCAGAGAAATGTCTCACTGACTCGTGGCTTTTCCATGTTATATTTGGGTTAAAATTTCATACTTTTGTACCTTGGAACTGTGATTGGAAATTGAATTAACTTAGAACTTAAGGGAATCATTGGCAGAAAAACAACCCTGTATGACACTGGAATTTTAGGTTGTCCCTTTTTATAATCAGGAAAGTATTGTCTATACTGCTAATAACATTTCTTCAGTGTTTTCTATGTACTAAGTACAGGGCTTGGCAATTTTCATGATATCATGTGATCTTCAGAACAATCTTACAGGGTAAATACCAATGTTATCCCCATTTTTAGGTGTGGCATTCAAAATATTTAACCACCAGTGTGGCATAGACCCTGATCAATCAGAATGGATACCTGTAGACAATCAGTATAGCCATGCTCATGCATGTCAATTGAATATTGGCCTTGTCCTTTTTATGGGTGAGGGAATCAAAGCACAGAGAGTTTAACTAACCTGCCCAAGTCATATAGCCAGTAATGGAGTTGGGGACATAAACTCAGATCAGTAGATCTCCAAAGCCTGAGTTTAGCTATACTGCATAACTTTCTACCACAGAGGGAAGGCTGACCACATGTATACCTATATTTGGATGCTTAATAAAGCTGGAATATTAGTTACTGAAATTCCAATAATTAATCCCAAACCGTGACCTACCCTGTTTCCCCCAAAATAAGACAGTTTATTATATTAATTTTTTTCTCCCAAAGTTGCGCTAGGTCTTATTTTCAGGGAATGTCTTATCTTTCCATGCGCTAGGTCTTATTTTCAGAGGATGTCTTATTTTCAGGGAAACACGGTATACATCTCCCCCCCACTTTTAATGTTGTAGAGATGGACATGGTTATTAAATAAATCCAGCATTAATACAAACATAGAAGACATGTCACCATGTGGTAGGCATAGCCTATGCTGGGGAGATTTAGGACTTTCACTTGCTGTTTTAGGATTTTGGGGGGAGATAGAAGTTTGCAGGGGTGGTGGTTGTTAGGTCAAGAGTAGAATAGCCTAATGTGATTTCTCCTGAATAAAGCACACATGTTAAAATAAAATTACCATTGAATTTAGCAACATTTGAATGTTCCTAATTATAATCTCATCCTAACAAGATAGGGAGAAAAATATGAGGGTGAGATGGGTGGTGGAGGAGCAGTGGTGAGGGGGGATCCACATACAACATAAGGAGGAGGACTGAAAAAGAATCTGGTCACATTCTGCTGAAATCTCCAATAGTTTTTTTTTTTTTCTCTTCAAAATATTGCAAGTCTTTCTTTGTGGTTTCAGCTTGGGCTCAGAGTCAGGGCCAAAGTTCAAACAACATCAAAGATTATTTTTGAAATAAAAGTGTATTTCCTCATGGAATTCTTGAAGGATTTACTTTATATCATGTGTGAAGCACTGAATCTGAGCTGAAGAGAATTTATTTTAGGACCTTAATTGGACTTGGGCTCACACACCTTAGGATGTGATTGATAGCTGTGTAAGTTTCCAATCCAGCCCTGGAGGCCCAGCTCTGAGGTGCACCCCTCCACCCCCGCTGGAAGTCTCAGTTGCCTCAATGGCAGAAATGTGCTTTCTCTTCTTAAATCTTGTAGCACTGCTTCACTCCCCATTCCCACTCTTTTCAGAGTAGTTATTGATTAGTTGTCATTGGGTTTTGTCTCCATTGTTTTTGTAAAATATATTATTATTGATTTTTTACAGAGAGAAAGGGAGAGGGATATAGAGTTAGAAACATCAATCAGTTGCCTACTGCATGCCCCCTCCTGGGACTGAGCCTGCAACCAAGGTACATGCCTTTGACTGGGATGGAATGGAACCCAGGACCCTTCAGTCTGCAGGCCCATACTCTAGCCACTGAGCCAAACCAATTAGGGCTGTCTCCATTGTTGAGACTGGCTCTGTTCTGACTGGTTTGTTTTCTTTGGGTCTGTCTGAGAAGAGAGAGTTTACTAGTGTTCTTAACTGCAGAGCCAAGCCTTAATGCCAAAAAGGGCAAATGACATAAAAAAAAAAAAAGACTCAATCTAGTATTTGCTAATTCTTGTTCATTTCTCTTGGTACAGACACTTAAAACCAGGGAACAACAGAATGTTAGAGTGGAGACTGAGGAGCAGCCGTTTTATTCCCTTTTCTGGCTGTACATACTTTTTATTTATAAGGAAGCATCTTTATTGAGTCTCATGGCAAGAGGGTATGAAATGGAATGTCTATTCTTAAAAAGTAGATAAAACAGTTGATTGATTATAGAGCAATGTCAAGGAGAAAATTGGCAACACTGCTTAACTGCCAAGATTCTTATATTTGAGTATATTTGAGAAGTAGCAACATGGGGGTAGCTGGTTTTATTTGTTTGTTTTGTTTTGTTAGCATCTATTTATTCGCTCACAATAATACACAGCCCCTGGATAGGGAAGGTGCAGAAAGGGCCATGACAAGGTGGGATGGGAGGGTTGGAGGTGTCTGCTTCCACAGGGGCAACCTTTTAAAATAAGTCTGTGGACTGTACTAGGAAGCTGGGTAGATTGCATGAGGTTTGCTCATCAATTTTAGTTTTGAAGCTATGGAGACTGCCATCTTGGAGGAAGAGAAATGCATATTCTATGTTGTTTATTTATTTATTCTTTCAAACACAGTTTTTATTGAAATTCTTTATTTTGAAGTTAAATTATTTAATTAAAAAATGGTTTATAGTTCCTGTAACATAGTTCCAGATGATATTTCAGGAGGAAATACCCTGTTTCCCCGAAAATAAGACAGTGTCTTATATTAATTTTTGCTCCCAAAGATACGCTAGGTCTTATTTTCAGGGGATGTCTTATTTTTCCATGAAGAAGAATACGGTACACATTTATTGTTAAATGAAAATAAAGGAAATTTATTACCTGTATATGGTACAGTAGTACGGTAGTTGTCAACACAAACCAGACAAACTGTGAATCCTACAGTATCAAGAATTTACTCATTTATTCAATGATAATCATGTCATCATTTACTGGAACATCATCATAACAATCCAATTCCTGAATTTCCTGGTGAATTTCTTGTGACTCCATTTCTTTCAGAATCAGTGGACCAAATCTCTCATGTTTAGCCTGGGGGGGGCTTATTTTCGGGGGGATGCCTTATATTTCACTCAGAAGGAAACCTGTAAGTAGGTCTTATTTTCGGAGAATGTCTTATTTTCGGGGAAACATGGTAGTTAATTACCAGGGTGGCTAGCCGTGTGTAATAGTGTCTATTTCTTCTTCTTCTTTTCTAATAGTAAATATTTATTGTCCAGATTATTACAGGTGTTTCCTCTCTCCCCACCCCCCCCATAGCTCCCCTCCACCTGATTCCCAACCCCACCCTATGCCCTTACCCCCACCACTGTCTTCATCCATAGGTGTAAGATTTTTGTCCAATCTCTTTCCACACCCCTCAGACCGCCTTCCCCCTGAGATTTGTTAGTCCAATCCCTTTCTATGTCCCTGATTCTATTATATTCATCAGTCCATTTTGTTCTTCAGATATTTTATTCACTTGATTTTTAGGTTCACTTGTTGGTAGGTATATATTTGATGTCTTTTTGTTGTTCATATTTTTTATCTCTACCTTTTTCTTCTTCTTCCTCTTCTTAAAGAATATCCTTCAACATTTCATGTAATCCTGATTTGGTGTTGATGAATTCCTTTAACTTTTTCTTGTTTGTGGAGCTCTTTATCTGACCTTCAATTCTGATGATAGCTTTGCTGGGTAGAGTAATCTTGGTTGTAGGTTCTTATTGTTCATCATTTTGAATATTTCTTGCCACTCCCTTCTGGCCTGCATACTTTCTGTTGAGAAATCAGCTGACAGTTGTATGGGTACTCCCTTTTAGGTAACTAGCTGTTTTTCTCTTGCTGCTTGTAAGATTTTCTCTTTGTCTTTTGCCCTTGGCATTTTAATTATGATGTGTCTTGGTGTGGTCCTCTTTGGATTCCTCTTGTTTGGGGTTCTGTGCACTTCCTGGACTTGTAAGTCTATTTCTTTCATCAGGTAGGGAAAGTTTTCTGCCATTATTTCTTCCAATAGGCCACACATGTCAAACACAAGGCCCGTGGGCCAAATCCGGCCTTCCAGGCCTTGCAATGTGGCCCGCACCGCGCTGTCATCACTGCACTCCGCTGTGTTCCATCACAATGACGCGCGGTGACATAGGAGGCTTGTGATCTCACTGGCCACCTCGCCGGCCGCCGTACTTGCTATCTATTACGCATGCACATAGATAACAAGTCACGCGAGATTCAGGAGGCATGACCTATAGTCCGGCATCTGATGTGGTTGTGCGGGTGGCAGAGCAGAGGAGAGAGTGAGTGTGCGGGCATAAAAAATACACAGCAGAAGCTGCCAGTTCCTGGCATAAAGTGCAGGCATAAAAATCGCAACAGAATCTGCTATCTGTACCCAGCCAGGCATTTATTGACTGACTTTTTTTTTCTCCACTCCATCTGCCAAATCAAGCTATCCCTGTGCAGTTTTCAACTTTTTCCTTCTAACGCAGATTTCCAATAAACTACATCTTTTACTGCCAATATTGATCCCAAAATGTCCAGGAAAAGAAAAGTTGATGGTGAAGGCAGACAATTTAATGACAAATGGGAAAATGAATACATGTTTGTGCTTAGAGAGGGCAAACCAGTGTGTATATTGTGTTATGAGACAGTGTCGGTGATGAAAGAGTACAATATACGTCGTCATTTTGACACCAAACATAATGTTAAGTATGGCAAATATACTTTGGAAGAAAAGCATAAAATTGTTAAAGAACTAAAAGGCAAACTACAATCACAGCAGCAAATGTTTACAAAGGCTACAGCGAAAAATGATGCTGCAGTGAAAGCAAGCTTTATAGTGGCTGAAGAAATTGCCCGTACTTCAAGGTGTTTTTCAGAGGGTGCCTTTTTGAAGCAATGCATGCTAAAAGTGTGTGAGCAAGTATGCCCAGACCAGATACAGAGTTTTCAAAATGTCAGTTTGTCAAGAAACACCATTGCAGATAGAGTTCAAGAACTCTCAGGAAATCTATCATCACAGCTGGCCGAACAGGCATGCAGTTATCTCGCTTTTTCACTTGCTATCGATGAAAGCACAGACAACACTGATACAGCACAGCTGTCCATCTTTATATGTGCTACGAAGACCGACCTCTCTGTCACTGAGGAACTTTTGGATGTAGCTGCCATGCATGGGATGATGACTGGTAGAGATATATTTGAGGCTGTGGAGAAATCTATAAATAATTTTAAATTACCCTGGGAAAAGTTGGTGGGGCTAACTACCGATGGCGCACCTTCAATGTGCGGAGAAAAGAAAGGCTTGGTTGGACTAATGAAGGAAAGAATGCAAAAAAGTCACTGCCACACACCCTTGATTACTTATCATTGCATTATCCACCAAGAGGCTATGTGTGGAAAAGTTCTGGACATGAATGACATAATGACCACAGTCATTAAAACTATTAACTTTATACGGGCACGTGGCCTGAATCATCGCCAGTTCCAGCAGTTTTTACAGGAGGTGGGTGCAGAGCATGGAGACGTGCCATACCACACAGAAGTAAGATGGCTGAGCAAGAGCGCAGTCCTCAAAAGATTTTTTGAGCTCAGAGAACAAATTGCTCTTTTCATGGAAAGTAAAGGAAAGCCCTTGCCTGAACTGTCGGATCCCGCCTGGCTATGTGATTTTGCTATGATGTGTGACATATGCGAGCATCTCGCCCAACTGAATCTGAAGCTGCAGGGACGCAAACAAGTCATCACGAAGATGTCTGACATGATCACAGCATTCCAGCGTAAACTTCAACTATGGAAGTCCCAACTGGAACAGGACAATCTTGCCCACTTTCCCGTTTGTTTGAGTATCTCAACCACTATTTCTGGTACTTTTCCTTGCAGTCAGCTGGCTACCAAAGTTAGCCGTTTACTAAGTGAATTTGAGCGGCGCTTCTCTGACTTTAGAACACAGCACTCAGGCTTTGACATCTTTGCCAATCCTTTTACAGTTGATGTCAACAATGTGCCCCATCACCTTCAGATGGAGATAATCGAGCTTCAGTCTGACAGTGGCCTGAAACCTTGGTTTCAGGATGTTGAAATTGAGGACTTCTACCCTCTACTGCCCCCTGACTCAATGCCAGAGCTCCGACTTCATGCTGCCCGTATTCTATGTTCGGGAGCACCTATCTTTGTGAACAGATGTTTTCAATAATGAATCTGAACAAAAACAAGCACAGATCACGCATTACCGATGACAACCTCCATGCTGTTTTGCGGGTTGCTACAGCCCAAAAATAAAACCGAACATTGACTCATTGATCCGGGGAAAACGGTGTCAGACATCTAGCCAGAAAACAAAACAATGAGCATTTTAGGTACATTCCAATATTACTGTTTTGCTTGATACCAATATTACTGTTTTGCTTGATAGCATGTGAGTTGGTTAACAGCACTGTTAAGGAAAAGATTGTTCCACTCATTTTAAATTCACATTTCTGGTTAACATTGTCAGTTTATGACTGTTCAGTAAACCATTCGGCCTGCGATTTAGGCTGGATTTTAGATTTTGGCCCCTTCTCTGATTGAGTTCGACACCCCTGCAATAGGCCTTCAATATCCTGCTCGTTCTCTTCTTCTGGCACCCCAAAAATCCAGATGTTGGTACGCTTTAAGCCATCCTGGAGGCTCCTTACACTATCCTCACACTTTTGGATTCTTCTTTCTTTTTGCCTCTCTTGTTGGGTGATTTTTGCTTACTTATATTCCAGATCTTTGGTTTTATTCTTGGGGCACATTGATCTATAGCTGAGCTTCTGTATATTCTTTTTTTTTAATTAAAAAAAATTTTTTTATTAAGGTATTATATGTGTACACACCTTACCAAGAATTTCCAAGAGTTTCTGTATATTCTTTATTTCAGACTGTGTATTTTTAATTTATGGCTGGTCCTTTTCCTTTTATTTTATTTATTTATTTTTATTTTTTGTATTCTCATTAAGGTCCTTGAAGGTCTCACAAAACTTCTTGGAGGTCTCATCAAGTATTTCAAAGGTTTTTAGAAGATTCTTGAGTAACCTTATAAATTAAGGTGACCAGACTGTCCCGCTTTTGGCGGGACAGCCAAAAGCGGGACAGTCTGGTCACCTTATTATAAATGTGATTCTGAACTGTGTCATCCAGTAGTTTACTTTCCTTCATCTCTCCCATTCGTGACATGCTTCTGTGTCTCTTCATTTTGGCTGCCTCCCTGTGCTGATAGGGTGGCTTTGTGTGGTCGGTGACCTATAGGGGCCAGTAGCTCAGCTTCCCTAATCACCTGAGGTGGTCATTTTTGGTATATCCCTTTGTGGGCTGAGTGCAAAGTCTTGGTGTAATTAAGCCTTGGTTGCTGATGGTACACTGGGAGGAATTGACCTCCAGGCCAATTGTCTGTGAGGACCTGCTGCGTCCATAAAGGAAGAACTGCTGCGCTGGAGACATGCCTTGCTTCAGTGGGGCTTTGGTGCTCACTCAGTCCGTCTCCCGAATGTGTCACTTATAGGTGTGAGGGGTTGAAACTGACCACTAGGAACACTGGCTTCTGGATCTCCAATGGGGTGCAGTTCAGCTACAGTCTGAGGCCACCCTGCAGGAGCTACATGAGAACCACAGTCCTCTCCTCGCTTAAACTGCAACAGAGAGGGACATTCATATGCAAAAGCCGCTGCTTGGAGCTTGGGTGTGTTTGTAGGTTGTTGGGGCAGAGTCTCAGGGCAGTCTCAGGGCTTCACTAGGCTGGGGCGTGGCCAACAGCGATGGCTGCCATCAGCCGCCTCTCCTAGCCTCTCTGACCGCATCCCTGCATCTCCCCGTCTCCCCAATCTCAGCCCCCCTGCATAGCAAACAAATATTCTTGCACGCAGCTCTGCAAGCAAGCCACCCTCATTTTCCGACCTGATGGCAGACAGTTTAGCTTCGCCCCAGAAACTGGATTTCAGAGAGACCGGGAGCTTGTCTCTCTTTGGGTTGAAGAAAGCAATGCCCTCCGCCAGCCGGGATCTGCCACCAGCCCTTATCACGTCCACGACCCCCTACCTCAATTTTTTCAGGGCTTGTGCCCTGGATTCTCCTCTTTCTCTTTCAGTCTAGTTGTAGGGCTTCCTTTCAGCCAGCTTTCCCTTGGGTTTTGGGTGATAGACGTTTTGTTTTACAGTTGTATTTTTGAAATTGTTGTGCATAGCAGCCGTTTAGGTGTATTTACCTACGCCACCATCTTCGTTCTCTTATTGAAATTCTTGGTTCTTAGCAGCAGCTAGATAGGCAGAACTAGAAGTGGGAAGGAAAACAGGGGCCTTGTAGGTCATGAGTGGTCAACTCTCTCATTTTCCTCCTACTTCTTTGGCCACCCTCTTAGTCTTTGATTCTAGGCTAGACTCATATCCCATTGCATAGGTGGCTCCAGCTTAGGCTCAGATCATAACCCCTAGCACAGTGACAGATGAACTGCTACAGGCCTCGAGTCTGGGAGTTGGTGGGTGGGTAGGAAGCACCCAACATTTTCAGGTCTGCCTTGGTTGTTAAGGGTCTTTCTCTTCCCACCTCCTTTGCACCTTCCCTCTTTCTAATTCTGAATGTATAAGTGTCAAGGTTTATAGGCAAATCAAAGCAATGTTTAATGTACAGAATACTTTCTAGCTACTAGGCACTGGGGATGTGGGCGCATAGCAGCCTTGCCTTCCACATTTGTCTCCTCCCACTGCCTCCATATGAAAAGTAGTAAAGGACAAGGGCTCCCCCGTGCCTCAGGCAGTGTTTTGCTCCAGAATCCAGTGACTTTTTGTTGTTGTTGTTGTTGTTTAGCAAAGGTGGAGATTTATTGAAGAACAAGTACAAACTTCTACATGGGGAGAGGGAAAGAGTACCACAAAACGGATTCCATTGTAGGGAGGGGGAAAAGGTCCTTTCCAGTGACTTTCTAGTGCCCCTTAGGCCAAGTTAAATCCTTTATCAAGTTTCTTCATATCAGTCTCTGCCTATAAGTCATCTTCTTTTAGTCGTTCATCTACATTTTTCTGAGTATCTACTGTGTGCCAGTTGCTGGATTTGTCCTGGGGCATACAGAAGTGAGCAAGACAAGCATGGTTCCTAACCTCGTGGAGCTAAAACAGTGTAGTGGGAAAGGTTATTATTACAAACAAAAAATTATTATTATAAATGAAGATAATTGTGTGGAGGTTATGCCAGAGGTTGATGTGGGATCACAGGACAGGACCCTTTTCCTTGGATACTTGCCTGTCCCAGAAAACTTGGCTGGAGTGTGGCACTTCTATAACCCAAACTCTCCTGCCATAGACCAGAGCCAGGCCGCTGTGCTCTACTCCCAGAGGCTCTCTACATCCAGGCTTGCCTTTCATTCGAGGTCTCTACCTTTCTTACTGGGAAGACACTGCAGATAGGAAGGCAAAGACTTAAATATTCCCTTGACTTCTGCCACGGCACATGCATTCCTGACCTAATCCTGGGAAGGGAGGAGGGGCTCTGTTCTGAGATGGCCCCACTGCAAGTCCTTGATGTTTCCTTGATGAAAGCCAGGGCCAGGGCATTGAGGAGGCTGGAGTGAGCAGACTCGGTTGGGGGGAAGGGCGTGAGGCCAAGGCTGATTTACTTCGAGTTGAGCTTGTTATTATAGAGCCCTGAAAGATTCATCAGCTCCAGGAATTAGAGTAGTGAGGGCAGCTTAGCCGCCAGGCCTGACCCTCAGCAGGGAAGCTCTGCGCATACAGTCTCCTTCAATCCGCTCATACCTCATTTCTTTTTTTCCAGAAAGGAGATCAGTCTAAACAGCCCATAGGTCAAGGAAAAGCATCCCTGGAGAGTCCTGCTAAATCCCTACTTCCTGCCAGTTACTCTCTTGGCTCAGGTTTGAGTTCACCAAACAGAGAATTTCGGGTCCTTACTCTGAAACTGAATTTTACAGTCCAGAAAAGGGGTTGCCTTTTGCTCATTTACTTATTCTTATTTTAGTTAGAACACAACTTTCCTAGTATCCACATTCTAATTTACTGAACAAAGAACACATATTTACTGTGGATGGTAATCGGATTATTCTTAACTAGTTGTGGAGACTTCTTGAGCTGTTTAAGGGACAATTCTCTAAAGGAATGAATGAAATCAGGCCACACTCAGGCTTATTAGTGCAAACACACATATCCTGTTCAAGGTATTATACTAATAGATTATAAGGGATTACAGGGATTGGACCATTTTTAGGAGAAAAAAATGAGAAAATTACTAGAAAGAAGAAATGGAACCAGAGGAGAATTAGATGGGAGCTTGGTGTGTTGAAAATGAGAGTGCTGAGTGGAAACTTCCCCAAGTGCACAGGGACATATAACCAGGCACTCTGGCTTTCTGAGGACACTAGTATCCCCCTTTCCTCACCTACAATGGAAAGAAATCAGGATGTGACCACAGGATTTCCAGCACTGAAAGCACACCCTGGCTTCCACAGCAAGCATCCCAGGAGCCCAGTGCCACCAGGCTCTGGACTCTCTTTTTGCCTAAAAGGTGGGGTGATATCTCTCCGTCTGAACTGAGTGTGCTATTCCTGAGAATGGGTTTGTTTTCATTCATTCATTCATTCATTCATTCATTCCAGAGCCTTTACAGCAGTCCAGGCATTTTGGGACTCCCCAGAGACACTGCCCTCCTGAGTAGAGTAGTGAAGTAAGATATTTGGTTCTTTCCCCTTAATTTCCAAGCTCCCCTCAGCCTGGTCTAACTAAGCTGGTGTGTGACAATGAATACATGTTTGGGGAAGGAAAGCTAGATGAATGAAGGGTGACTGTCCAGCCAGTCTCCACTGGTTTCTCGCAGGTGTGAGCGCCCTGTGCGCTTGAATTTTTATTATTTACAAATAAAAGGTTTAAGTAAAAAACACATACAGCAACAACAAAACAAGGAGGGAAAAAGCAGAAAACAACTTTATCAGTCCCAGGAGGGCGCGGGCACACATATTGCACCGAACGTCATACACACACACCCCCTACTCAGAGGACATTCCTTCTTTAAACGCTCCAGTTCACTCTTTTTACTCCTACTTCTTTCCCTGACAAGCGTTAATCAGCGAATCTCTGACCGGAAAAAAAAAAAAAAAAAAAAAAGTGGGTGGATGGGGGGGATCCTGAAGTAGCGAAGGGAGGAGGAGGTGGAGAAAGGCGGGAGGAGGAGGAGGAGCCCAGCGAACTAGAGTCAGAGGGACTGGAGGCTCGGCGAGTGTGCAGCCCTGGGGAGAGCCAGTGTTCCAGGCTAGGAACCTATCTGCCAATACTGGCCCCCACCCCAACCTGGAGTCTCCGGAGCCAGCCCGCTCGCTGGCCTGGGTCCCCGGGCCTGCTACACCCTGAGCTGGGGCCGCTGCTCTGGGGCGCCAGGGCCAAGGGCGCCGCTTGTGGTGAGCCTGACCCGCCGCCAGGCCAGTTCCCCGCGCTCGGGATGCCTTTCTACAGGCGCACGGTGGTGCCCCAGCGCCTGTGCCCGCGCAACCCGCCGCAGCCGCTGACGGAGCTCCGCGATGTGAGTCATTTAGCCACGCTCAGCCTGCTCCGGCAGCTCGCTGACCTCTGTGGCCACTCGCTGGCTTTGCTCGAGGACCTCGAGGGGCACCTGCTGGTTATGGGGCGCCGCACCGACAGCCTGGCCAGGAGCATCGTGCGCCTTCGCCGCCGCCTTCCCTGCCGCCTGCTTGGCCCGGAGGATGACCAGGATGAGCGAGGTAATAGCGCTCCAGAGGCTAGCCGCCCCGCGATTACCCCTCCTCTAGGGGCGCCAACGAGAAAGCCCCGGCTCAGGCGATCCCCCCCCTTCCCTCCCCCCCCCCCGCCCCCTGCCCCGCTCCTCCCCTTCCCTTTTCTCTCTTCCCCTCAGGGAGTAAGGGTATTCTGTTTCTTTGACTCCCCACCCACCGCTCTCCCGCTGCAACTTCCTGCTCGTGGACCCGGCTGCGCAGTCCTGAGTGGACCTGTGCCATCGGGGCTCCTGACCCTGGAGTTGGCGGCCGCGTCTCGGGGAACTGAGGGAGGAAGGCGGGGGGTGGAAATCACTGTGTTCGGGACAGCTTCAGCGACGCCCCAAGGCCGGAGGCGTCCTCATCTTCCAGGCTTCCGGAACCAAATGGCCGAGCTGGTGGAGTCTTGGCTCCAGTCCTGGAGCCCGACCACTTCGGAAAGCGCTCCCCAGCAGCTGGCCACCTTTGTGACCGCAGGAGCTTGGTGGTGGTGCCTACCGGCGGCTTTAAACCTGTACAACTTCATGCCTGAGTATGCTCACGGCTCACACTCAAGAGGTGTGTCCTGAGCGCCCACCTGCCGGCTTCTTTACACCCTTCCCATCCTCCCAAATTCCGAGTTTAAGCGGCTGCACCAGGAGTGGCCAGAGAAGGGTGGGAGGGAAAAAAAGACTGACCCCTGCTTCTCTGATCCCCTACCCCTGTTCACAAATTTGCTTGAGAGAATCTTTTAAAGCAACCGTCATCGGTTTCGTGATTGTGTTAGGAAGCAGCCATTCCTGAGAAACCAGGTGGTGCCCCCCCGTTGAGTATGCAAAACCCATGAAAGGGTAGGAGGGCATTTCGAACCCTTGTCCTTTATTAGTTTGGACTCTAACACTTTGCTTTGGGAATCCTCTCTCCAATAGAAATGCCTTTTGCTGAGAGTAATGGGCTAAATATGCTGAAAATGCTGACCATAGCTGGGCATGTCAAGTACCAGGGCCAATTGGCACCATCAGAAAGTTAGGGGAGAGCAGTGTGGTCATAAAGTTTCAAATGGGGGCAGAAGATGGCTACTGGCTGACTTTTGAGTGCAAGTCTCCAGCTGTCTCGGGAAAGAATTGCTATTGCAGACTTCACCTTGCCACTGCCCCTTCCAATAGGACAGGAGTCAGAGGCCCTGGTACTCTTCTTCAAAAAGGAATTTGACCTTTAAGGTAGATGGTGAAGGGCACTGGTGGATAAAAATGAACCAGATCTTGTGGGAAAAGGAAGGTGGAAGATACAGATAACTGCCAGAGGGAATGTAGACATGGGACCAAAAACGTCTGCATAGCAGGGGACCAAGAAAGCTGGGGACCTAAGTCCGGTTAGTTCTCGGTTAACAAAGAAGGTAAGAATATCATTGTTTATTTATTTTTGCTGGGGTCCCACTGACTACCAGGTCCTCGACTCCTCCATAGCCAAGATATCCCGGCCTAGGAGAAATCTGATAAGTCTGCTTGGGGAGTAGTTTTTAAAATCCACACAGCTCACAGAGAGCCACCTACAGAGTTTAGCAGGTTAAGTTAAGGACTGTGAAGAGGCTGTGTGCTTCCAACTTGTACCTTTCTGGCTGTTAATTGGAGAGCCCTTTCCATATGAGGGAAGGCCTGGCTTCACCAAGTCGCCTTGGGACCTAGCCCTTCCCAGTGACCTGCTGGGTTAGAAAGAGATAGCTTTATGCAGTGGATATCTTTTTATAATTATTTTTTAATTCTCACCCAATGATGTGTTTTTATTGATTTTTTTCATATTTCACAAATGCTTTTATTTTGTTTATTTTTTATTATTAATGTATTATATGTGTACATATCTTCCCATTGACCCCCCCACCCCACTCCCATACATGCCCTCACCCCCCAATGTTTTTTTAAAATATATTTTATTGATTTTTTTTTTTACAAAGAGGAAGGAAGAGTTGGAGAGATAGAGTTAGAAACATCAATGTGAGAGAATCATTGATCAGCTGCCTCCTTCACCCCCCCCCCCCCACTGGGGATGTGCCCACAACCAAGGTACATGCCCTTGAGCAGAATCGAACCTGGGACCTTCCAGTCTGCAGGCCTATGCTCTATCTACTGAGCCAAACTGGTTCCGGCCACCTCCCAATGTTTTTCATCTGTTGGTTATTCTTATATGCATGCATATAAGTCCTTCGGTTGATGTCTTATCTCCCCCACCTCTCCCTAATCTTCCCGCTGTAATTTGACAGTCAGTTTGATGCTTTACTATCCTGTATCTATCTTTTTGTTAATCAGTTTATAATGTTTTTTTATTAACCACAAATGAGTGAGATCATGTGGTATTGTGGTTTTTTTTTTTTTGTTTTATTTTTCTGACTGGGTTATTTCACTTAGCATAATGTTCTCCAGTTCCATTCAGGTTGCTGCAAATGATAAGAATTCCTTTTTTTTTTTTTTTTTTAAATGGCAGCATAGTATTTCATTATGTAGATGTACCATAGTTTTCTGATCCAGTCATCTGCTGACGGGCACCTAGGCTGTTTCCAAATTTTAGCTATTGTAAATTGTGCTGCCATGAACATAGGGGTGCATATATCCTTTCTGATTGGTGTTTCTAATTTCTTAGGATATATTCCTGGGAGTGGGATTACTGGGTCAAATGGGAGTTCCATTTTCAGTTTTTGAGGAAACTCCATACTGTTCTCCACAGTGGCTGCACCAGTCTGCATTCTAACTAGCAGTGCACAAGGGTTCCTTTTTCTCCGCATCCTTGCCAACACTTGTCGTTTGTTGATTTGTTGATGATAGCCATTCTGACAGGTGTGAGATGCTACCTCATTGTCATTTTGATTTGCATCTCTCAGATAATTAGTGACTTTAAGCATGTTTTCATGTGTCTCTTGGCCTTCCTTTTGTCTTATTTCAAAAAGATTCTATTTAAGTCTGTTACCCATTTTTTAATTGGATCATTTATCTTCCTTTTATTATATTAAGTTGTATAAGCTGCCTGAAGATGTTGGAGATTTAACCTTTATCAGTGATGACATTTGCAAATATGTTCTCTTATACAGTGGGCTTTCTTGTTGTTTTGTTGATGATTTCCTTTGCTGTCAAAAAGCTTTTTATTTTGATGTAGTCCCACTTGTTTATTTTCTCATTAGCTTCCATTGCACTAGGGGCAGTATCAGTGAAGAAGTTCTTTTGGCATATGTCTGAGATTTTGCTGCCTGTGGATTCCTGTAGTATTTTTATGGTTTCTTGTCTTATGTCTAAGTCCTTTATCCATTTTGAGTTTATTTTTGTGTATGGTGTAAGTTGGTGGTCTAGTTTCATTTTTTTGCATGTATCTGTCCAATTTTCCCAACACTATTTATTGAAGAGACTGTCTTGACTCCATCGTATGTTGATGCCTCCTTTGTCAAATATTAATTGACCATAGTGGTTTGGGTTGACATCTAGATTCTCTAGTCTATTCCATTGATCTATATGTCTGTTCTTATGCCCGTACTAGGCTGATCTTACTGATCTTACTGATGTACTGCTGGATACAATTTGCTAGAATTTTGTTGAGGATTTTGGCATCTATGTTCATGAGGGATATTGGCCTGTAATTCTCTTTCATTGTGTTGTCTTTATCTGGTTTTGGTATTAGGGTGATGCTGGCTTCATAGAAAAAGCTTGGAAGCATTCCTTCCTCTTGAATTTTTTGGAATAGTCTAAGGAGGATAGGTTTTAGTTCTTCTTCGAATGTTTGGTATAACTTCCCTGTGAACCCATCTGGCCCAAGGCTTTTGTTTGCTGGAAGCTTTTTGATGACTGCTTCAATTTCTTCCATAGTTACTGGCCAATTGAGCTGTTTAGATTCTTCGTGATTGAGTTTTGGAAGGTTATATTTTTTCTAGGAATATGTCCATTTCCTCCAGGTTGTCCAGTTTGTTGGAATAGAGTTGTTCATAACATATTTTAACAATCCTTTGTATTTTGGTGGGATCTGTTGTTATTTCACCTCTTTCATTTCTGATTTTATTTATTTGGGTCCTCTCTCTTTGCTTCTGGCTGAGCCTGGCTGGAACTTCATCAATATTTTTTATTCTTTCAAAGAACCAGCTTTTGGCTTTGTTGATATTTGATATTTTTTCTTTGGTCTCTATGTCACTTTTCTCTACTCTGATTTTTATTATTTCCTTCCTTCTGCTCACTCTGGGCTTTTCTGATTGCCTTTTTATAACTCTCTGAGTTGTAGGGTTAAGTAGTTTATTACTATTTTTCTTGTTTTATTTATTTATTTATTTGTTTGTTTGTTTGTTTATTTATTTATTTATTTTTGCAGTAGGTTTGTAGAGCTATGAACTTCCCTCTCAAGACTGTTTTCACTGTGTCCCATACATTTTGGATTATTATGTTTTCCTTGTAATTTGTTGCCATGATTTTTTAAATTTCTTCCTTGACCTCTCTGGTAACCCAGTCATAATTTAATCACCTGCTGTTTATTCTCCATGCATTTGACTTTCTTGGATTGTTTTTATTTTAGTTGATTTCCAGTTTTATGCCACTGTGATCTGAGAAGATGCTTGACATTTCTATCTTCTTGAATTCTGAGTGACTTTTCCTGTGACACAATATATGGTCTATCTTTGAAAATGACCCATGTGCACTTGAGAAGAATATATAGTATGTGGCTTTGGGGTGAAATTTTCTAAAGATGTCAATTAATTCCATCTGGTCTAGTGATTCATTTAGGATTGTTTTTGTGTGTGTGTGTGTGTGTGTGTGTGTGTGTGTATGTGTGTGTTTGCTGATTTTTTTACTTAGAGTATTTGTCCAATGGTGATAATGGGGTATTAAAGTCTCCTATTATGATTGTATTGCTGTTGATCTCTTCCTTGATATCATCCAAAAGTATGTGTGTGTATATATATTTGGTTGCTCCTGTATTTGGTGTGTATATGTTTACCAGAGTTATTTCTTCTTGTTGGATTACTCCCTTTAGTATTATTAAGTGGCCTTTCTTATCTCTTATTATGTCCTTCACTTTGAGATATAATTTGTCAGATATAAGTATTTCTACCTCAGCTCTTTTTTTCATTTCCATTTGCCTGGAAAACCTTTTCCCATCCTTTCACCCTCATTTTTTGTGGGTCTTTTTTTTCTGACTTGGTTTTCTTGTACACAGCAGATATATGGGTCATGTTTTCTTATCTAATCCGTTACCCTATGTTTTTGATTGGGGCATTTAATCCATTTACATTTAAAGTTATTATTGAAAGGTACTTATTTTGTCACCTTTTTTATTTTTTACCCCGTGTTCCTTCTTTACTTTCTATTTTTAAAATTTTATTATTATTATTATTGTTTTACAGCAGACCCTTTAACATTTCTTGCATTGCTGTTTTGGTGGTAATAAATTCCCTTAGTCCTTTTTTTTCTGTGAAGCTCCTGATTTCACCTTCAATATCGATTGATAGCCTTGATAGGTACAGTATTCTTGGAGTCAGACCCTTCCTTTGCATTACTTTGTATATTTAATTTCATTACCTTCTGGCCTGATGTGTTTCTGTTGAGAAATCAGTTACTAGTCTGATGGGGGTTCCTTACTATGTAACTTTCTGTCTCTCTCTGGCCGCTTTTAAGTTTCTTACTTTTCGTTGGTATTTGCCAATTTAATTATAATGTGCTGTGGCATTGGCTTTTGGGGGTTCATTTTGCTTGAGACTCTGTGAGCTTCTTGGATTTGTGTGGGTTTTTTCTTACCTATATCAGGGAAGTTTTCCGTCATTATTTCTTCAAACAGGTTTTCTATTCCTTGCTCAGTTTCCTTTCCCACTGTAACCCATATTATGTGGATGTTGTTTTGTTTCTTATCGTCCCAAATTTCCCTTAGGCTCTCCTCCTGCTTTTTAATTTTTTTTCTAGAAGTTGCTCTACTAGGGTATTTTTTCCTACCTGGTATTCTAGCTCACTGATGTGGTCCTCTGCTACTTCTAGTCTACTCTTGATGTTTTCTATTGAGTTCTTTACAGCAATATGTCATTTTTCATTTCTTCTTGGTTCTTCTTCATTTCCTCTTGGTTCTAACTCATATTGTCGAATATGTCTTCCATTCTTCTCAGCCACCTTATGATAATTTCTCTGAATTCTTTCTCTGATAAGTTGCTTGCCTCTATTTTGTTTACTTCCTTTTCTGGTGATGCCTGTTTTTCTTTCATATGAGGACTGTATCTTTGTCTTCTCGTGGTCTCTCTTCTCTGGATGTCTGGTTATGTAGTTCTCTCTCTCCTGCGTTAATTTAAAGGCACAAAATACAACACAACCAGGTTCAACACACAAGGCACTGAACAGAAATGTATTCACGATATTAATAACTCCAATAAATGTGAGCACTAGAGGATGGGAAATTAGGGGATAGGAGAGAAAGAAGAAGAGGAAAAAGAAAGAGAGAAAAAAGGAGTGCCAAAATGAAATTGGGAAAAGGAAAAAAAAGTAAGAGAGACAGGAAAGTGACTAAGAAAGAAAAGGGGAACAAATTATATATATGGGAGAGAAAACTCCAATAGAACATCCACTAATCTCAGCAAATGCCAGCAACAAGTACCTGGAGATTAATACAAACTACAGCACCATATAATGTCAAGCAAGGTGAGAGAAAACAGAAGTAAAGAACAAACAAACAAAAACATAGCAAACAATAAAACTAAGCAAAAAAAAAAGAATAAGAAAAACAATTTCACAAAAAATCATAAAAATTCAATATAATCAACATTCAAGCAAACATCAAAAGGACAGAGAGAGAGAAACAATTTTTTGGATAGTTAAGACAGCAATGAGAGATGTGTGTATGGACTTGGAGCAGCAGATTGGAAATTATATATACGTATAAGTAGGGTGAAATTTTTAACATGGGTAAATTGAAAGAATAGTAAAAATCGAAAGCAGGAAAAGGAGTCAGATAAACAGGACACCAAAAGGGGAAAGGTTAGGTAGAGAATGATGGCATAAAAGTAGAGTTGATATAGAGTAAATTGGTGCTAAAGTAGGGGTGTCGAACTCAATCAGAGAAGGGGCCAAAATCTAAAATCCAGCCTAAATCGCGGGCCGAATGGTTTACTGAACAGTCATAAACTGTCATTGTGATGGAAACGCAGCTGAGTGCAGTGATGACAGCGCGGTGCGGGCCACATTGCAAGGCCTGGCGGGACGGATTTGGCCCGCGGGCCTTGTGTTTGACACATGTGTGCTAAAGGAATGATGAAAATAGAATGTAGAACACTAATCCCAAAGTAAAATAAAGAGAAAATAAACTGACACTTAAAAAAAAGGTAAAATAGTAGTAGTAATTATATGGATTGAAAATAAAAATGTAATAATTAAAAAGGTAAAATCAAGTGAGGGAAAAAGAAAAAAGTGTTTCTTAAGTAAAAGATGCAAAAAATGAAAAAAAATATGTGCAATAGTTAAGTTCATTCACTTCCTCTTTTGTTCTGTTTGGCATGCCTGTTTCCCTGTCCAAACAGTATTGAAGTCCACTGCTTTCAACTACTCCTCAGTTTTATAAGCAAGTCCTGATTTTTAAGGAGGCTATATCTTAATTTCTTGTATTCCTTTATTTTTTATCACACAAGAGTCAATTTGTGATTTATCTCCTGGGTGGCAGTGTTTCTGGATTGACTTCTGGATCTATTTGGCCTCTCTATCTTGTGTTGTGATCCTTCTTTCCCTGTGGCACTCAATACTGGTTTTTGGGAGTGGGCTTCCTCAGAGCTGGCTCTCAGATGGTCACTCCCTGCTCCAATCTCCAGGTTCCAGAAAAACAACTTTCCCCTGCAGTCTCCCAGCCTGTCCCCAACTGGGTGATCCTATGTATTGGGCTTAGTAGTAAGAAGCAAGGATTTGAAGAGGAAAAGGCGCAAGTGTGCGAACAATGGGTCTGCACACAAGTCTAAGCAGCCAGCACACCTTTGAAATTCTTAGGCTGTCCCTCCACGTCAGATCAAAATGTGTTGCTTTTTAGAGATCCCTTCTGTTAGCAGCACTGAGGACCCCCTTCCACATTCATGGATCATGCTAGCCCCAACAGCCATGGATTTTTCTAGACACAGACTTCCCTGGTCCTCCAGTTCTTGCAAAGCATGCGTTTCTCTCCCCCCATGGGACCAGAGACCTCACCTTATCCCAGGCAAAATATGACCTTTCTGAGGTGCAATGATTAGCTCATTTGAATCCGTGTGTTTGCGCCAATTGGGTACCAGTGTTTGGGGCTCACATTTGTTTGGTGGTTGCCGTAGTTGTGGATTTTCAGGCTTCTAATAAAGATTCACTTTCCCTTTCAAGATGGCCTGGTTTCCGTGCCTGAGCCTGTAGCTCCGGAAGGGGACCTAGCAGCAGTGTGGGCTGCCTGGTCAGGGGAACCTGGAGTTTAGCTGTCCCTTAAGTTTCCAACAAACATGCCTCGTGTGACCCTCAGGTGTTCTTTCTTTCTGCTCCAGGACAAGGCTTGGAACACATCTGTCTATTCCTCTGCCATTTTCTGCCTATATTTCAAATTCTTGATTTGATTCTTGGCATAATCTACTTGACTGTTGATCCCTTGTAAATTATTCATTATTTCAGTTAATGTATGCTTCATTTCTGACTGATCCTTTTTAGTTGTTGTTGATGTTCTAAATTTCTTAACATTCTCACTAAATTCCCTTAAGTGCTCATTAGATTTCTTGAGCATCCAGATAACCATTGTTTTGAATTCTGTATCTAGTAGTTTTCTTGCTTCCATTTAATTTAGTTCTTTTTTCTGGAGATTTTATAAGTTCTTTCATTTGTGACATGTTTGTCTCCACATTTTGGTTGCTTCTCTGTGTTTGTTTCTATGTATTAGGTAGATCTGCTATGTGTTTATGTCTCCCAGACTTGGTTGAGTTGCCTTGTGTAATAGATGTCCTGTAGGATCCAGTGGCTCAGCCTCTCCAGTTACCTGAGCTGGGTACTCCAGGTGCGCCCCATTGTGAGCTGTGTGCACTGTCATATTGTAGTTGAACCATGATTTATGTTGGTGTCACTGGGAGGGATTGACCCCTAGGACAATCAGTTGCATGACACTACAGCTGAAGAGCTTCTGTGCAGGAGCCATCCCTATGTATATGGACTTACTTCAATGGGGCTTTGGTGCTCACTGGAACGTGTCACTCACAGAAGTAGTAAGGTTGTAACCCAGTGTGGTTGAAGTTGACCAACTTAGTGCACTGGCTTTGGGGCCTCCCAAGAGGTGCAAAGTCAGCCTCTGCCTATACCCTGCCTCATCATGAGTTACAAAACAATCTTCAGATGGCTATTACTTACGTTGAGCTTGGAAGTGCCCAGGAAAGGCCAAGCTGTGAACCAGGGTGGGTTGCCACTAGTCCTGGGCCTTGGGCCATTTATTGAGATGTATGGGGCATGCTCATGACAGCTGCTGCTTGTCTGAGAGATTTTAGGAAAGTCCAAAGCATGAGACAAGAGAAGCCAGTTGTATGGAAAAGGTGCTGGAAATCACTTGGATGAGCCTGTAAGTAGGGAGGTACAGGATTTCATGGAATCACCAGGGTGGGGCAAAAAGTGAGAGCCAGGGTGATGGAGATTCATCAGCTTGTCAGCTTTATGGCAGGAAGGGCTCAGCAAAGGAACCTTGGCTTCTGCCAGCACTTTTGTCCAGAAGAAAGCTACCCCTCAGTTGTTGCCCTCATGTCAGACAATTTAGTTCTTCCACTTATGTCCCTGGATCCTTTCAAGCTGCTGTCCCAGTGCTGGAGCTAAAGTAAGTCCATGTGGGGGCCCTTTAAGAGAAACTGAGACTCCAACAGTCTCTGTCGCACACAGCCATACTTCCTGATGTTTTTTACAGCCAGAAGTTGTGGGAACTTTTTTTCTAGGCACTGAAACCCTATGCTAGGGTCCTAGTGTGGGACAGAAACCCCTTGTTTTGAGGAAAACCTCCACAGCCAAGATATTCCTCCCGATTTTAAACTGCCACAGGTGGATGTGGGACCAGCCAGGTTCCACAATTCAACCCTGCATGTCCTCCTCTCTTACCAGTCTCGATGTGCTTCTTTTTTTAATTCCCTAGTTGTTTTAGGAATGATGTTCCACTAAATTTCAGGTGATCCTGGATGATGGTTGTTCTGTATTTTAGTTGTAAGTTTTGATGTGGTTGTAGGAGGTGACGAGTACCATGTTTGCCTATGCAACCATCTTGATCCAAAGGTCGAGGGAGCAATTTTTAGGATAAATTGCATTGGTTTGGTTTCTTTGGAGTTTTCAAGAGCTCAGAAAGTAGCCATCTCTAATCTTTGGTACAGGCACTTGCTTTTTATAATGTACTTGTCTCTGGGCTCAGAGACACTGAACAGCTTGCTGCATAAATAGACCATAGCTACCTTAATTTGGCAAGAAGGTCTGGTTTTCCATTTTCTGGTCTAATGCCATACCTTAGACTCCCCTTGAGCTTCCCCCGCACACTTTTACCTTTAGGAGCTTTGAGTGTGTAACACTTAAATTAGGACTTCTCAGCAATGATCTAAGCATAAATGCCAAATGCAAAGAGAATTGAGGAGCATTATTAGTGTACCATCTGACTGCCTCTTTGTCAATCTGACATAAGCTTCAAAAAGGTGTTCAGCCCAGCTGGTGTGGCTCAGTGGTTGAACATCAACCTATGAACCAGGAGGTCACAGTTTGACTCCCAGTCAGGCTGCATGCCTGGATTGTGGGCTCTATCCCAAGTGTGGGGCATGCAGGAGGCAGCTGATCAATGATTCTCTCTCATTGTTGATGTTTCTATCTCTCCATTTCCCTTTCTATCTGAAATCAATAAAAAATATTTTTTAAAAAAGGTATTCAACAGGCTGTATATTATATTTGACCCCAAATAAATATCTTATTTTTTTAACCATTGTCAGGTCTTGCCCTTTTTTCTTCTCTGTATCTTTCCTCCTAGCACTTTTACTCCTTTAATAACCGTTTTGCTGGTGGTCAGCACTCCAAGTTAGCATTTTACCCTATACCCTTTATTTGACTAGGTTCCCCCAAAATTTTTTCTCTACCTAATTCTTCACAATGGAAGCAGGAAGGCTGTGGGAAGGAAAGAAGAAAGTTTGGAAGCAACATGGCCGTGGTGAATGACACCTAACAGGACAGCAGCTTGTAGCCTCTCTGCAGGGACAGCTTGGTTGCTACTACAGACTGACTAATGGCAAGTCAGGTTGGCCCATAGCCTTCAAGCTTTTGGCAACCAGACTGCAGGCTGGTTTGGGGCCCAGAAGGCAGAGGGGAGGATAGTGAGAAGAGAAGGAGAAAGACAGAATAGAAAGTTGATGCTAAAGGAATCCAAAGTGATTCTCTACCTAATCAGGGGTCATGTCTTCACTATCTTCAAAGTTACAGGGGTAGGACTTGAGCTGGGCTGGTTGCCTGGCAATACCCTGTCCTCCACTGAAAGCTGTTTTTCGGTAACTTGAACCCCTTTGAGACTGCCCTAGAAGCTCTTGCAACTGGCATGGGGTGAGACGAGAGGGAGGGCTACAGGACTGTACTGGTTCCTCTAGTTGTAAGTCTGTGGCTGCTGCCAAATCTTTGGCATGGCCCTTCTTATAAGTTGAGTGTTTCCTTATATCTGGCTTTGCATGTGACCTTTTTTTTTTTTTTTTTTTTTTTTTTTTTTTTTTTTTTTTTTTTTTTTTTTACCTGTTTTTATTGCATTTGTGTCCTGTACTCTGCACTCTTCATCTCAAGAATGGTATGGTCAAAACCAGTGGGAAATAGCTCCCTGCCTGCTGCCATATGCTGAATCAATCCAAGCTCTCCAATTCCTCCCTTGGAGATCTATTTAATGTGTGTAGGTGCTTGGATGATAATTACAAAAGCAATCAGACTATTGGCCCAGGGGTATAATATCTCCTGTATGAGCAAGGAAGTCACTGAAGTCACTAATTAACTCTAGGTATGTTTAACAACACTGGGGAGCTATCATGCTACACTAGCCCATGAACTTGCTGTGAGAAGGATGTTCTATTCCTCTTGCAATTATTTTGGCTTGAAAACTGCCAGTTGGATTGATGGTGGAAACTCCCTCTTCATCTTTATGTCAAATTCCTGTCTCTTGATTTTACAACTTTGTGGCAACTCTGGCTCCAAATAATAAAGGACAGATGGTTTATTTATGTTTAAATCATAATTCCAGTGAGAGGGGGAACCATTGTGAATCTATTAATATATGGAGACGAAGCACTGAAAGTTGTACCTCTAGACTATTTTAAGTGAGAGGTTACAGACCCTAAATCTGACCATCATTGCTCCTGAGGAGGAGCATGGCCTTCTTGAGTCAGATAGAGCAGGGGGAGATTTTTGGGGACTTGGGACAGTGGTTTGACAGAGTGAGGGGGCAGTCCCATTTTCTTTTAAATATCATGAAATTTCTGGTCTGCTGCCGAAACCAGTTTGGCTCAGTGGTAGAGCGTCGATCTGTGGACTGAAGGGTCCCAGGTTCGATTCCGGCCAAGGACATGTACCTTGGTTGCGGGCACATCCCTGATAGGGGGTGTGCAGGAGGTAGCTGGTCGATATTTCTCTCTCATCGACGTTTCTAGCTCTCTATCGCTCTCTCCTCCTCTCTGTAAAAAAATCAATAAAATATATTATAAAAAAAAGAAATTTCTGGTCTGCTTCATGGTATTTCTATGTGTTGAAAACATATTTCTGGGAAACATGAACACCAAAATGCCCACTAGAATATCCTCTACTTTAGAAACAAGAAATTTAATCTTCTCCTATTTTAGACACATGAACAGGTAAAGCGATAAAAAGTGTCAGGATGACAGAATAGTATAGAAATAGGAGAAGATACAAGTTATGGCTCTTTGACTTTTCAAAGTTAATTAGGTGTCAGGAGGAGAGTAATGAATTTAAATCATTTGTCCCTGTACTTCTTTGGCTTGAATGGAATCGGTTTATACTACATGGTACGGAAAACACTTGAATACTGAGTCCCAGAAAAGGGGAGGGACTTGTCCAAAGGCACCCAGCTGGATCAAGATCTTTAGTAGCCTTAAGGGCTCAAAAGACTATAGTGAATTGGCCTAGGTGTGTCTTAATGTCTATAGGGTATGTGGCACTGGCTAGGTCACGTAGCATGTCAGTGGCAGGAGGCTTTGATCTAGAAACCAGGCCTTCTGACATACACAGTGGTGCTCTGCCCTCTGCAGTGATACTAAGTTCAAAGTTAGTCATTCATTGAGAATCACTGCCCTGGATTTTTTTTTTTCTAGCTGGAACTTATTCAGGATGAGAAATAACTCCTTACTTTTGAGAACTATGGGATGCTCTAAAGTACAGAGCACCTATGATTTCTGGTATTGGGACTTGGGGAGTGAGCCAGAGGTGGAGAAGAGGAAGGCCAATCTTGTATCATGTAGAGAATAGATGTGAAGCAACAGGCTCCCTTTTTAAAACAAAACAGTCTCCTTTAAGTAGGAAATAATTTTGGAAAAACAAACTTCAGGTGGGAATGGGTGGCTGGATAAGTGACCCTGATACTGTTCTCTGAAGGTTACTTATAATCCTTTTGTCATCTTTATATTTGCTAATCTCCTTTATAGCTTTTAATTTAATTGTGGACACTCCTTGTCACACAACCACATCCTGACTGTTTTCTGTTATTATAGCAGAGTCTGCTTGGCATTTCCAAATGCACTTTTAATAAAAACCAAAGAGAATAAGAAAGTAAAATTATTATAAAAATGTATTTAACATATACATTTTAAAGTATGGATTTATTATTTTTTCAAAGCTTAAATAGCTTAATAGGCTTATAACCTTTGTTGCTTGATGTACCCTTTCCGAGGGCCTCAAATCACCTTGTCCTCAGATAATTACTTTCTAGCCTTGAAGAGAGGGTAAAACTTTATCTAGACCCTGTCTCCTACCCTCTCACCCTTGTTTTGGGTGCTAGAGACCAGAGGTAAATCAGATCCAGTCTTTCCCAGTCTGCAGTGGTGGGGGACAGCTGACAACCAGAACCAGACCCCAGTTTACACCCCAGAGGATTTTCCAGTCAGTCTGGTTTGGATCCAAGGATGGAATTTGGACTTTTAGAATCTTCTCAGCATAACAATTATTGCTTGTCTCATTTTCTGTTCTTATATGTGCATTTCTAGTATCACATGATCTCACTCATATATGGGAAATAATGAACAACATAAACTGATGAACAAAAACAGACCCAGAGACAGGGAAGCATTGATCAGACTGTCAAACCTCAGAGGGAAGGTAGGGGAGGGTGGGGGTAAGGGGGAGAGATCAACCAAAGAACTTGTATGCATGCTCATAAACCTAACCAGTGGTCACATACAACAGGGGAGGTGGGGGCATGCGTGGGGAAGGGTTTGGGATGGGAATGGGAGGATGAGGACAAATATGTAATACCTTAATCAATAAAGAAATTTAAAAAAACAAAAATAAAAACAATGACAGAATCGTACTGTGAATTCAGTGAATTCATAGATTTGAAATTGATTAACTTCTCTTCACACATAAGTAGGGTAGTGTTTACTCAGTATATGGACAGTGCTTGGTAGATCTGCAGACTCATGGACTTAGTGTGCTAACTCCATGGCCCTCTGGAGTCTTTTACTTTCCATTGGGAATCACTAGCCAAACTTTCCTGTTTTGAGCTATCATCTCTTTCCTGCTTGGCAGAATTCTATGATTTCACTTAGATAAGGTGTCACTGAAGTTTTCAAGTTAGAGTGCACTGGAGGCAATATCTTATTTTTTTTTTTTTTTTTTTTTTATATTTTATTGATTTTATACAGAGAGGAAGGGAGAGAGATAGAGAGTTAGAAACATTGATGAGAGAGAGTCATCAATCAGCTGCCTCTTGCACACCCCCTACTGGGGATATGCCCGCAACCAAGGTACATGCCCTTGACCGGAATCGAACCCGGGACCCTTCAGTCCCCAAGCCGACGCTCTATCCATTGAGCCAAACCGGTCTCGGCGGGAGGCAATATCTTAATGGACAAGACTATGTTAATAATGTCACAAACAGAAGGTGTATTGACTAAGTGCACGAGCAGGCTTGCAGCAAGGTTTTTTTTTGTGTGTGCAGCAGTGGGTATGATTGTTTGCAATACCACTAAGTGTCAGTCTTTTACCTTGGGAGGTTTGATCCATTTGACAGCATTCGATCCTTTCCTCTTCCCCTTCTTCCCTTCCTCCCTCTTTTTCTAAAATGTAAGTTCCTCAATGGAATATAAGCTTTTTGAGGGAAGAGATCGTTATCTATTTTTACTGCTGTATTTCCAGATACTAAAATGGTACTAGGCTCCTAGCAGGCACTTAGTAAATACTTAAGTTCAATTCCTCCCTTTTTTGTAGCCATCACACATTTATTAACCACTTGACTCTGGCCTGGCCCTGTTCTGGTTTCTGGGGATATAGAGCCAAACTAGAATGCAGCCCCACAGTCCAGTGAGGAGAGCATCGAATCATCGTACTGTTGTGGAGACAAGCCTTGGTGTGAAGGGAAGGCAGAGGAGGTGCTCTTGACTCAGCCTGGAGGCTTGGAAAAGATTCCAGGAGGATGTGATGTCTGAATTCTGAAGGATTATCTGGAGTCAACCAGTTGAAGAAGGTGAGGGAGGGAATTCCAGACTCAGAAAGTAACCTGCACAAGGCCTGGCTAGTGTGGGGAGGGATCTAACCAGTGATTCAGGAGGAGAGGGTACAAGGTGCCTCCTGACTCAGAATGAACCCTTAGGGTGGATGTGGGGTGGGGAGGCCTTTATATCCTATTTGCTGGCTAAGGAGGTGTATACTGGAGAGTCTTGGGAAGGTTAAAATGAAGTTATAATAGTAATTGCAGATTTTCTTGATCTACCAGTACATTCAAGTTTTCATTAACCTTGGTCAGATGAAACCTGGGTGACCTTGGCCTCCTTGCTTTGCAGAGCCAGGTCTTCATCCCCCACCCTGTACTCCCCACCTTCCGTCAAGAAGTCCGGGCCAGGAAGGGCTCCAAACCATAGTGAGAAAGAAGGAAAAAGAAAGCAAGATCTACCTGCCTGTATGTCTCTGGCTATGTGTATCCAGTTGTACTCCAAAGCTAAATATATTATTTATGCCCCTGCTTTTTTTGTGAGTGGGGACATTTGATTGTCATTTTTTTTATTTCTATATTGCATAGATTCTTTAAAATGTTCTATAATTCACCCAGGGGAAAAATCAGAAAACTATTGTTTACTTTAGAAAATGGACTCAAAGAAGCCGGGATCGGTTTGGCTCAGTGAATAGAGCGTTGGTCTGCGGACTGAAAGGTCCTGGGTTCGATTCCGGTCAAGGGCATGTACTTGGTTGGGGGCACATCTCCAGTGAGGGGTGTGCAAGAGGCAGCTGATCGATGATTCTCTCTCATCGATGTTTCTAACTCTCTATCCCTCTCTCTTCCTCTCTGTGAAAAATCAATAAAATATATTTAAAAAAAAAGAAAAAAAGAAAATAGACTCAAAGAAGAGATGACTTTAAAAAGTGATTTAGCTTTTTTAAATTTTAACTGAAATTACTTGCCTCTGAGAACAGTAATTATCTGCCTGGCAGTTTATAGTCTGATTCTCAGGATCTGCAAAATAGTCAAACTCATATTATCCTTCCCGGCTATCAAGCTCTGAAGGGAGTGATGAGAGAGAGAGAGAGAGAGAGAGAGAGAGAGAGAGAGAGAGAGAGAGATGCCTCAGCGCTCTCTGCTCTTGCATAAGGCTGTGTGTCACAGTTGTCAGCAACTCCAGCGGTGTTGTTATATACTTTTATCCCCCTTGACTCAATAATTTCACTTTCAGGACTTTATGCTAAAGAAATAATTAGATACTGTGGGGAAATGTTTGAGGATGCTCACTGCTTTTTTTTTTTTTTTTTGAGATATATACAATTTTTATTGATTTCAGAGAGGAAGGGAGAGATAGAAATATCAATGATGGGAGAGAATCATTGATCAGCTGCCTCCTGCATGCCCCCAACTAGGGAGATCTCCTGGTTCATAGATTGGTGCTTAATCACTGGGCCACCCTGGCCAGGCTGGTTATTTATATTAACAAAAAGAATGAAAATAAGTTAAACACTGAAAAGCAGGGTGTGGTTATATACATTTTGACGGTATGTGATAAAATATTATACAGTTAAGAAAATTCATGCTCAAAACAAATATATAAGGATATGTGAAAATGCACAAAATAATGCTAAGTGAAAAACCAGGGTATAAAATTGCATGCAATAAAATATTATCCAAAATAAAGCATGCACATATAAAAAATAATTGGAGAGGTATATACCAAAATATTCACAGTGGTTCTCTCAGGGTGATAACAATTAATCACAATGATAACTAGGACATTTTTATGGTATTATGAGAATGGGTTTTTTTCTTACACCTTTTTGTATTTTTCAAAATTTCCTATGTGAACATGCATTGCTTTTAATAAATAGAAAAACAAAACAAAACAGTGAATTATGTTAAGGAAGAGGATCTTGGGAATTAGAAGCAGCAGCTGTGTTGAAGTCTTACTTGCCCAATGCTTACTAGCTGCCTCTTGTCTCTGAGCCACAGTCCTATAACTGTAAAAGGGGATTAGGTTAATGGTACAGAGGGTTGTTGTGAGGATTCAAAATAATTTATGTAAAATGCCTGGTGCATATGCCATGATCTCTTACACACACAATCACTAAATAGTAAGAAGATGAAATTCCATGAAGCCTTTTGAAATCTCTAAATGGGAGTATTGTCAAGGTGAAGTTATAATAAGAGCGTTTCCTAGACATCTCTGAGTTGCAGCCACTCTTCCCTTTTTGTAAAGAATGCCTGTGAGCCCACGGAGGAGCAGGCAGCATCTAGCTTTTGAGGCTGTTATCTCATCTCTCCCAACCCTTTGACTCTTCCCTTCATTCTCCTACACTGACATCTGTTCACTGCCCCACCAACCAAGGGGGAAAACATTCTTTGGAACTGAAACTGAGGCACCACTGAGAGTCCTGGCAGCTATGAGATGTTTATTGTCATAGGGAATATGTGGTGCTGGATGACCACAGCACCAGCCAGGCTGGGATGCCAAAGAGGGACGAATGAAGCAGCACGAGTTGGATAAGGGCCTCACAGCTAGGCAGCCTCCCTGCCTTTGGGCAAGAGCTTTTGTCCAAGTATCCTGCTGGCTCTCTTCCCTCAGGTTGTCTCCATGGATCCTGGCATGGCTCACCAGTTTTATAGAACCAGCTAGGTTTTTGGGTGAAGAAAGACCTCATCAGGTGAAACTTATGGGGACTAATATTTCGGTGACACTTTTAGCAGCTTGTCTGAGGGTCCAATTGGCCTAACCCTCACCAGCAGGAATATGGAGTAAGCCCTGAGCTCACTAGCAGGAAGCCTTAAGATCATGGAAACACATCGGTAGTATCTAAAATGTGCCCAAACCACCAAGCAATTCAGTCATCACCCAGGTTAGAATCCTTTACACTGCTTATCTGATTACATTAAAAACAGGTTTTTTTTTTTTTTTTTAAATCTTCACCTGAGGATATACTTTTTTATTGATGTTAGAGAGACAGGAAGGGAGAGAGGGAGAAATATTGATGTGAGCAACATCGATCAGTTGCCTCCTGTATGCACCCTGACCAGGGTTTAGGGACCAAACCCAAAATCTAGGTATGTTTCCTGACAACAAATTGACTCTACAACCTTTTGGTGTACGGGACAATGCTTCAATAAACTGAGCAACCCAGCCAGGGAACATTTTTCATCTTTTAATTACAGCCAAAAGTATAGATCTTGGCTGAAAATCTGAACTACCCACAGAGCTTAAAAAATTACTGTTTCCTGGCTGGGTGGCTCAGTTGCTTGGAGCATCACCCTGTGCAATCAAGCGATCAATGATTCTCTCTCACATTAATGTCTCTCTCTCTCTCTCTCTCTCTCTCTCTCTCTCTCTCTCTCTCTCTCTCTCTCTCTCTCTCATCAATAAACATATCCCTGGGCGAGGATTAACATTTTTTTTTAAATTACTAATGTTGTGGCCCCACCCCATAACAACAAAACAGAATTTCTGAAGGATGAGGCCCAGAAATCAGGATTTTAAAAAGATTCCCAGGTGATTCTAATGTGCAGCCAAGGTTGAGAACCACTGTTAAATTATAAGGGGTTAAAGGTGGTAGAGAGCAGTCCAGAGTTTTCCAAATTTACTTGACTGCATAATTCTTGAAAATTTATAATGTATTTTTGGATAATGAGCATGAATTATAATGCAGGCTTAGATTAAAATACTAAGTGACAAGAACCATGTTACCAGGCATCCAAGGCATAGGGAGTGCTTCTTGGAACAGAGAGGAAGTCATAAATCATGTGATGGCAGTTTTTAGGGGAACCTGTCTTTGAAGCTGTCCCTGAAGTGTCATCCATCACGCAGCTCTGAATCCTGCTACCCAGAGAACCAGGCAGCCCAGAAAGTTGAACATGTGGGAGGAAGTGGTTCATCATAGTGGATGACCTAAAAGCGATTCTTGTATAAAAAAATTACCAAATAAGAAAGAAAAGAAAAAAATTACTAAGTGTTGAAGAACTCCATGCTATTTTTGTGTCAGATTGAGATGGAGTGCCTGTTATTAAAGTGGCCAATGATAATGCTCCAGGGCATGCTTTGAGACCTGGTTTCTTATCTATTTTTGCTCTTGCAACAGGCTGAGGAAGCAAACAAACTTGAACTTTAAAAAAATATAAAGAACTTATACAACTCAACACCAGGAAGACAAACAATCCAATTAAAAAATGGGCAGAGGATCTGAATAGACACTTCTCCAAAGAGGACATACACATGGCCAATACACATATGAAAAGATGCTCATCATCATTAATCCTGAGAGAGATACAAATTGAAACTGCAATGAGATATCACCTCATGCCTTTCAGAATTGCTATCATCAATAAATCAACAAACAAAAAATGCTGGTGAGGATGTGGAGAAAAGGGAGCCCTAGTGCACTGTTGGTGGGAATGCAGATTGGTACAGCAACTGTGGACAACAGTATGGAGTTTTCTCAAAAAATTAAAAATGGAACTGCCGTTTGACCCAGCGATCTCACTTCTGGGTATATATCTTAAGAATCCTGAAACACTGATCAGAAAGAATATATTCACATCTATGTTCATAGCCACATTATTCACAATAGTTAAGATATGGAAACAGTCCAAGTGCCCATCAGTAAATGAGTGGATAAAAAAGCTGTACTATGTTTACATAATGGAATAGTATATGTGACCATAAAAAAGAAGGGTTTCTTACCCTTTCGACAGCATGGATGGACCTATAGATTATTATGCTAAGTGAAATAAACCAGTCAAAGAAAGACAAATACCATATGATCTCAGTTATATGTGGAATCTAATGAACACAATAAACTATGAACAAAGTAGAAACAGGCATGGATACATGAAACATTCTAACAGCTGTCACTGGGAATGTGGGGGGTTGTACTGGATGAAAGAAGGTGAAGAGATTAGCCATATATGCACAACCCTAGACCAAGTCAACAGTGTGATGGTGACCAGAGGGCTGGGTGAAGCAGACCCTTTTGTTTTGTTAATCTTCACCCCAGGATATTATTTCTATTGATTGTTTTAAAGAGACTGGAAGGGAGTGGGGGTGGAGAGAGAGAGAGAGAGAGAGAGAGAGAGAGAGAGAGAGAGAGAGAGAGAGAGAGAAACAAGGATATGAAGAGACACATGGATTGGTTGCCCCCCATGGTTATAGGTTATTCAAAAATCTTTTAGAAACTTCCAAGAAATTTAGTGAGACCCTCAAGAATATGAAAAATGACCAATCAGAAATTAAGCATACACTGACTGAAATAAAGAATAATATACAGAGATTCAACAATGAACTAGAGGATCCCAAGAATCAATTAAAAGATTTGAAATATGAAAAAGAAAAAAAACACCCAACCCAAAAAGCAAAAAGAAAAAAGAATCCAAAAATCTGAAGCTAGTGTAAGGAGACTCTGGGACAACCTCAAGTGTACCAACATTCAAATTAGATGCCAGAAGAATAGAGAGAGCAAGATACTGAAAACTTATTTGAAGAAATAATAACAGAAAACTTTTTCTACCTGATGAAAGAAATAGACTTACAAGTTCAGAAAGTGCAGAAAACTCCAAAGAGGACCACACTAAGACACATCATAATTCAAATGCCAATGGCAAAAGACAAAGAGAGAATCTTAAAAGCAGCGAGAGAAAAACATTTAGTCACCTACAAGGGAGTACCCATACAACTGTCAGCTGATTTCTCAACAGAAACTATGCAGACCAGCATTTCCAAAAGGCAGGCATCCTGAGCCCATCTATCCACAGGGTGCTCCTGGGAGCTGTTGTGAAGCCTCACTGGGTGTGACCTTGGATGAACAGGGACACACTCTTCCCGGCAGTAGAAATTCTGAATTCACTCATCCTGGATACCTGGCCCACAAGACACCTCAATTATGCAGCTTCAGTGCCAGGATCCTTCTGAGTACTTCAGTGTGCCTTGCTGGCAAATGCACTATTGGTGCCCCTGTGAGCAGCCACTGAGAGTGTGTGCCTATCCACCACAGGTGCAGCAGCAAAAGCTGAGTCTAACCACTCCACAACTACAGAACTCTGGACACCACAGTCATGCCTTTTCAGAGCACAGGTCTCCTGAGACCCATCACCCCAACAGACGGTTCCTGGGTGCCACTGTGAGTCCCTGCTGGCATGTGTGATTTCAATCAAGTGCACAAGACAGCAAAAATTGGGACCCCCCCTCCCCGAATGCTGACTTCTAGACACTGCAGTTGTGCCTTTCCAGCTAGCAAACCTACATCAAGAGAACCCAAATAGCATAAGAAGGGAGCTGTTATATTACCAAGCCCAGGAGACCTAAGAGATCACAACAGTAGCACCTTCCCCAAAAAAACCTGGGTAGCAAAGTAATCGGATCTACAATTAAAACGTTACAGCAAAACATGCAAAGACAAGAAAGCAATCCTTAAAGGAAAGGACAAAAGGAATCACTAAAAAAATGAGTTTAATGAAATTGGGCTAGCAGCATATCAGAGAAAGAATTCAGAGTAATGGTTAAAAAGATGCTCAAACGGCTGGATGACAAATACAACTCAATGACAAATACACTCAACTCAATGAGAATTATAAAGAGCTGAATGAGAATGTCACCAACATGAAAAGGAACAAGAGGAGATGACAAACGACATAGCTGCAATTAAAAAAACAAACAAAAAAAACCCCAAAACAAAAAACAAAAAACACAATGGAAGGCTTAAACAGTAGACTAGAAGAGGCTGAGGACCACATCAGTAAATTACAAGGCAAGGTAAGAAAAAACACAGCAGCAACTGGAAAGAAGACTTAAAAAGCAAGAGGAGAGCCTATGGGAGCTTTGGGACAACACAAAATGAAATAACATTCACTGAATAGGGATACCAGAGGGAGAGGAAGAGAAGCAAGGAAAAGAGAACCTATTTGAAGAAATAATGACAGAAAACTTCCCTAATACTGGCAAGAAAAAAAAAAAAAAAAAAAACAAGTCTAAGAAGTACATAAAGTCCAAACACAAGATGACAAAAGACCAACACCAAGACACATCATAATTAAATTGGCAAACACCAATGACAAAGAATCTTAAAGGCTGCCAGAGAGAGACAGAAAGTTACCTACAAGGGATTACCTATTATAATATCAACTGATTTCTCAACAGAAACACACCAGGACAGAAGGGAATGGAATGAAATATACAAAGTGGTGCAAAGCAAGGGACTGAATCCAAGAATACTATACAATACTATACCCAGCAAGGTTATCATTCAAAATTGAAGATGGAATCAGAAGCTTCATAGATGAAAAATGGCTAAGAGGGTTTATTACTACCAAGCCAGCAATGCAGGAAATGCTAAAAGGACTGCTGTAAAAAGGAGAAACAGACAGGCAAGAATAAACACAAACATTAATAATAAATATGACAACAAACAAGTACTTATCAATAATAACATTAAACATAAATGGATTAAATACACCACTCAAAAGACACAGGGTAGCTGAATGGAAAACAAAATAAACAAAAACATGACCCATATATATGCAGTCTGCAAGAGACACAGCTCAGAAAAAGGATTCATACAGACTGAGAGTGAAGGGTTGAAAAAACATTTTTCAGGCAAATGGAAATGAGAAAAAAAGTTGGGGTTGTGATACTTATACCTGATAAAATAGACCTCAAAGTAAAGGCCATAACAAGAGATAAGTAAGGCCACTAGTAATACTACAGGGAGCAATTCAACAAGAAGATATAACTCTGGTAAACATATATGCACCAAATACAGGAGCACCCAAATACATAAAACAACTTTTGGAAGATATCAAGATATCAAGATCGATAGCAATACAGTCATGGTAGGGCGCTTTAACACCCCACTAACACCACTGGATAAATCCTCTAAACAAAAAACCAGCAAAGAAACAGCAATCCTAAATGACTCACTAAATCAGATGGATTTAATTGACATCTTCAGAACATTTCACCGAAAGCTACAGAATATACATTCTTCTCCAGTGCACACAGAACATTTTCAAATATAGACCACATGTTAAGACACAGGCAAAGTCTCTTCAAATTCAAGAAGATAGAAATCAAATGAAGCATCTTCTCAGTCCATAATGACATAACACTAGAAATCAACTACATTAAAAACAATGGAAAAAATAAATCACTTGGAAGCTAAATAGCATGCTATTAAACAATGACAAGATTACCAAAGCGATAAAAGAAGAAATTAAAAGCATTCTGGCCAGGACCGGTTTGGCTCAATGGATAGAGCGTCGGCTTGGGGACTGAAAGGTCCCGGGTTCGATTCCGGTCAAGGGCATGTACCTTGGTTGCGGGCATATCCCCAGTAGGGGGTGTGCAAGAGGCAGCTGATCGATGACTCTCATCGATGTTTCTAACTCTCTATCTCTCTCCCTTCCTCTCTGTACAAAATCAATAAAATATATTAAAAAAAAAAAAAAAGCATTCTGGCAACAAATGACAATGAAAACAAAACAATCCAAAATCTATGGGACACAATGAAAGCAGTCCTGAGAGGAAAATTCATAGCTCTACAGGCCTACCTTAAAAAACAAGGAAAAAATGGTAATAAATTATCTAACCTTGCAACTTAGAGAACTAGAATGAGAGCAACAAGAAAAGCCCACAGTATTAAGAAGGAAGGAGATAATAATGATCAGAGCAGAAATAAATGATATAGAGACAAACAAAACAAAACAAAACAAAACAATACATAAGATCAATAAAACCAAGAGACGGTTCTTTGAAAGGATAAACAAGATTGATGAACCTCTAGCCAGCTCACCAAGATACAAAGAGAGAGAGCCAAAATAAACAAAATCAGAAATGAAAGAGGTGATGTAACAACTGATTCCACAGAAATACAAAGGATTGTTAAAAAATACTATGAACAACTCTATTCCAACAAACTGGCCAACCTTGATGAAATGGATACATTCCTAGAAAAATACAAGCTTCCAAAACTCAGTTAGGAAGATTCAAAAAACCTGAGTAGGCCAATAACTACTGATGAAATTGAAGCAGTAATCAAAAAGCTTCCAGTAAACAAGTCCTGGACCATATGGCTTCACGGGAGACTTTTACCAAACATTCAAAGAATAACCAATCCTTCTCAGACTATTCCAAAAAATTCAAGAGGAAGGCACACTTCCAAGAGCTTTTTACAAAGCCAGTCCTAATCCCAAATCCAAATAAAGACACCACAAAGAGAGTTACAGGCAAATATTCCTAATGAACTTGTAGGCTAAAATGCTCAACAAAATTCTAACAAACTGCATCCAGCATTACATTAGAAAGATCATACACCATGACCAAGTGGGATTTATTCTTGGAATGCAAGGCTGGTACAATATCCACAAATCAATAAATGTGATACATCACATAAAGTGAGAGACAAAAATCATATAATCATGTCAATTGATGCAGTAAAGGCATTTCACAAAATCCAATACGCTGTTCTGATAGAACACTTAGCAAAGTGGGAATAGAGGGATAATACCTCAACATAATAAAAGCCTTATATGATAAACCTATTAAACAATGTTTAATAGGTTTATCATATAATGGGGGAAAACTAAAACCATTTCCATTAAGAACAGGAACAAGACATGGATGCCCACTTTCACTACTCCTGTTCAACATAGTATTGGAAGACAATAAGACAAAAAGAAAAATAAATAAAGGGCATCCAAATTGGAAAAGAAGAAGTAACATTGTCCTAATTCACATGACATGATACTGTACATAGAAAAACCTAAAGACTCCATGAAAAATCATTAGACTTAAAAAATGAATTTGGCAATGTAGCAGGATACAAAATTAACACCAAGAAATTTTTGGTATTTCTATACATCAACAGTGAACTTACAGAAAGAGAAACAAACAAACAAAAAGAAACAATCCCATTTACCATCATACCAAAGAAATTTAGATACCTAGGAATAAATTTAACTAAGGAGGTAAAAGACTACTCAGAAAACTACAGGACATTGAAATAAGAGATAGAGGAAGACATAAATAGTTGTAAGAGGATACAGTGTTCAAGAATTGGTAGAATCAACATCATTAAAATGTCCATACTACCCAAAGCAATCTATAGATTCAAGGCACTCCTATTAAAATACCAATGGCATATTTCACAGACCTAGATCGAACTCTCCAAAAATTCACCTGGAATAAAAAATACCTTTAATAGCTACAGCAATCATGAGATAAAACAGCAACATAGGAGGGATCTCAATACCAGCTATTAAGCTGTACTACAAATCCACTGTTCTCAAACTGCCTAATACTGGCACAAGAACAGACATATAGATCAATGGAATAGAATAGGGAAATCCAGAAATCGACCCAAACCACTATGCTCAATTAATATTTGACAAAGGAGGCAAGAGCATGCAGTGGAGTCAAGACAGTCTCTTCAATAAGTATTGTTGGGAAAATTGAACAGATACATGCAAAAAAAAAAAAAAAAAAATGAAGCTAGATCACCAACTTACACCATGCACAAAAATAAACTCAAAATGGATAAAGGACATAAATATAAGACAAGACCATAACAATATTAGAGGAATCCACAGCCAGCAAAATCTCAGACATATTCTGAAGCAATATCTTCACTGATACTACTCCTAGGGCAAGAGAAAATAAACAAATGGGATTACATTAAAAAAAAGAAGAAAAAAAAGCTTTTTTTTTTTTTTTTTTTTTCACAGCAAAAGAAACCATCAACAAAACAAGAACGCACACTGCAAGGGAGAACATATTTGTCATTGTTATCTTTGATAAGGGTTTAATCTCCAACATTTACGGGGAACTCTTATAACTTAATCAAAGGAAGATAAACAACCCAATCAAAAAATGGGCAATGGACCTAAATAGATACTTTTCAAAAGAAGACAGAAGAAAGGCCAAGAGACATATGAAAACATGCTCAAAGTCACTAATCATCTGAGAGCTGCAAATCAAAACGACAATGAAATACCATCTCACATCTTTCAGAATGGCTACCATCAACAAATCAACAAACGACCAGTACTGGGAGGATGCAGAGAAAAAGAAACTCTCGTGCATTGCTGGTGGGAATGTAGACTGGTACAGCCACTGTGGAAAACAGTATGGAATTTCCTCAAAAAACTAAGAATGTAACTTCCATTTGACCCAGTGATTCCACTTATAGGAATATATCTAAGAATCCAAAAACACCAGTCAGAAAGGATATATGCATCCCTATATTCATAGCAGCACAATTTACAATAGCTAAGTATTGAAAATAGCCTAAGTGCCCTTCAGCAGATGAGTGGATTAGAAAACCATGGTACTTCTACACAATGGGATATTATGCTGCTTTTAAAAAGAAGGAATTTTTACCATTCGAAGCATGGATGGAACTGGAGAGCATTATGCTAAGTGAAATAAGCCAGTCAGTGAAAGCAAAATACCACATGATCTCACTCATTTGTGGATAATAAAGAACATTATAACCTGATGAATAAAATGATAGAGGCAAAGAAGCATCGAACAGACTGTCAAATTACAGCGGGAACCCTGGGGAGGAGGAGGCAGTTAAGAGATCAACTGAAGGACCTCTATGCATGCATATCAGCATAACTAATGCATGAATGACACTGGGGGGTGAGGGCTTGTATGGGAGTCAGTCGGGGCAATCAGGGGATATGTACACATGTAATACCAATAAAAAAGTTAAATAAAAAAAGAAATTATGCAGGCCAAAAGGGAGTGGCAAGAAATATACTAAGTGATGAATAGTGAGAACCTACAACCAAGATTACTCTACCCAGCAATACTATCATTTATAATTGAGGGTCAGATAAAGTTTCACAGACAAGAAAAAGCAAAAGGAGTTCATCACCACCAAACCAGTATTATAAGAAACCATGAAGGGTATTCTTTAAGAAGAGGAATTAGAAGAAAGTAAAGATAAAAATTATGAACAACAGTGACAACAAATACATATGTATCAACAAGTGAACCTGAAAATCAAATGAATAAAAAACCTGATGAACAGAACAGACTGGTGAATGTAATAGAAAAGGAGCAGACTGAGAATTCTTGGGGGGAAGGGGTTTTGGGTGGTGCCATAAGAGATTGGACAAGTAGCTTATACCTATGCATGAAGTCAGTGGGGGCTGGGAGAAGTCCTGGAGTGGGGTGGGAACCTGGTGGAGGAGTGCTATGGGGGGAAAAAGAGGAATATCTGTAATAATCTGAAGAATAAAGATAAAAAGAAACCAAAAAAATCTAAACACAAAAAAGAGGGAAAAAGGACTCAAGAGAGAGAGAGAGAGAAAAGAAAAACCCCATAAGAAATGGTTTCACAGGCCAATTAATTGTAAGGCACAACAGTACCAAGTTAAATAATGTATTTATAACTTTATAAGAGAACAAAGGAAATTTAAAAATGAAGCCATTTTATTAATAGAATACATATATGTTAAGGTAAAGTAAATAATCTTTTATTTTATATTTTCTGGTTATCACATGTCACCAAAACCTACTAACATTCAATAAGAACAGTATCCTATCTAATGAAAGAATAATATGCAAATTAACCATCACTCTGCTATACCTACAAGCCACTCCCACCAGCCACTCCCACCAGCCAATCAGGAGCAAATATGCAAATATACCCAACCAAAATGGCTACAGCCACAGAGAGCAGGAAGGAGGCTTGGATTTCCCTGGTGATGGAGGAAGCCAAGATTTCTGCCAGCCTAGGCCTCCATTCAATGCTACAAAGTTTCAGTCATAGAAGATAGATAAATCAAAACAAAAATGGTGGCAGCCAGGGAGCTGGAAATTTCAGGAGGCTAGGGTTTCCCTGGCGATGGAGGAAGCCAAGCTTTCTGCACACCCTGGCCTGCCCAAGCCTCCATTTTTAAGGCTACAAAGTTTCAATTATAGAAGATACATAAATCCCAACAGAAATGGCTGCTGCCTTGGAGCAAGCAGAAAGCTTGGCTTCGCTCCAAGCTACAAAGTTTCAATTGTAGAAGATAAATAAACCCCAGATACCAGGGCCTCTTCTTGGGTAACCAGGGGTTGTGGCCAGCCTGCAAACCACCACAGGCCCCTTGCCCAGGCCACCCCATGCCCCAAGGAAACCCCACCCTGATCCAGGACACCCTTCAGGGCAAACCAGTCGGCCCCCCACCCATGCACCATTCTATCTAATAAAAGAGTAATATGCAGATTGACCATCACTCCAACACACAAGATGGCTGCCCCCATGTGGAAACAAGATGGCTACCAGAAGATGGCCAGCAGGGGAGGGCAGTTGGGAGGGACCCAGGCCTGTAGGAGAGAGCAGTTGGGGGGGGTGGTTACTAGGCCTGCAGGGGAGGGCAGTTTGGGTTGACTATGCCTGCAGGAGAGGTTTGTAAGGGAGAAACAGGCTGGCAGGGGAGCAGTTAGGCATCAATCAGTCTGGCAGGGGTGTGGTTAGGGGGTGATCAGGCTGGCAGGCAGAAGTGGTTAGGGGCAATCAGGAAGGCAGGCAGGTTACCAGTTGGGAGCCATCAGCCCTGGATTGTGAGAGGGATCCCAGATTGGAGAGGATGCAGGCTGGGATGAGGGACACTCCCCCCCCCCCCCCCCCCCCCCCGCACCATGCACAAATTTTGTGCACTGGGCCTCTAGTCTTTTAATAAATATTCAGAAATTATTTGCAATTTTATAGCAGAAAATGAACTATCAGAAAGAAAAACTAAGAAAACAATTCCATTTACTATTGCGTTAAAAAAATACATAGGAATAAATTTCACCAAGGATGTAAAAGACTGGTACTCAGAAAATTATAAGATACTGAAGAAAGAAATTGAAGAACATACAAATAGCGGGAAGCATATACCATGCTCTTGGATAGGAAGAATTAACATTGTTAAAATGTTCATACTGCCCCAAACAATCTATAGTTTCAATGCAATTTCTATCAAGGTATCAATGATATATTTCACAGAACTACAAGTATTCCAAAAATTTATATGGAACCACAAAATATCCAGTAATAGCCACAGCAATCTTGAGAAATAACAAAGTTGGAGGAATCATGTCACCTGATATCAAAATATAGTCAAAGCTATAGTAATATAGTAATATACTACCCTGTTTCCCTGAAAATAAGACAGTGTCTTATATTAATTTTTGCTCCCAAAGATGCGCTAGGTCTTATTTTCAGGGGATGTCTTATTTTTCCATGAAGAAGAATATGGTACACATTTATTGTTAAATGAAAATAAAGGAAATTTATTACCTGTATACAGTACGGTAGTACGGTAGTTGTCAACACAAACCAGACAAACTGTGAATCCTACAGTATTAAGAATTTACTCATTTATTCAATGACAATCATGTCATCATCTTCTGGAACATCATCATAACAATCCAATTCCTGAATTTCCTGGTGAATTTCTTGTGACTCCATTTCTTTCAGAATCAGTGGACCAAATCTCTCATGTTTAGCCTACTGGGGCCTTATTTTCAGGGGGATGCCTTATATTTCACTCAGAAGGAAACCTGTAAGTAGGTCTTATTTTTGGAGGATGTCTTATTTTTGGAGAAACACGGTATAAGGCATGGTACTTGGCATAAAAATGGACACACATATATTAATGTAAGAGACTAGAGAGTTCAGAAATAAATCCATACCTTTATGATCAATTAATATTTGACAAAGGAGGTCAGAATCTACAATGGGATAAAAACAGCCCCTTCAATAAATGGTGTTGGGAAATTTGGACAGATATAAGGGGAAAAAAGGAAGTAAACCATATTCTAATACCAAATGCAAGAATAAAGTAAACATGGATTAAAGAGTTAAATGTAAGACTCACAACCATAAAATGCCTAGAAGAAAACATAGAATAATCTTTGATATTTCTCTTAGCAATATATATTTTTTGATACAAATTCTCAGGGCAAGGGAAACAAGAAAAAAAATAAACAAATGGTACTACATCAAACTAAAAAGGTTTTGCACAAAAGAAACTATCAACAAAATGAAAAGACAATTACTGAATGGAAGAAGATATTTGCCATCTGATAAGAGATAAATACCCAAAATTCATAAAGAACTCATACAACCCAACACCAAAATAACAACAACAGCAACTAATCCAATTAAAAAATGAACAAATGTCCTAAAAAGATGCTTTTCCAAAGAGAACATACAGATGGGAAATAGACATATAAAAAGATGCTCAAATGTCACTAATTGTCAGAGAAATGTAAACTAAAACCACACTGAGATATCACCTCATACCTGTCAGAATAGCTATTATCAATAAATTCACAAACAGTAAGTATTGGTGAAGATGTGGAGAAAAGGGAACTCTTGTGGGAATGCAGACTGGTGCAGCCAATGTGGAAATAAGTCAAAGAAAGGCAAATACCATATGATCTCACTTATATGTGGAATCTGAAAAACAAAATAAATGAACAAACAAAATTGAAACAGACTTGTAGATACAGAGAACAGACTGACAGTTACCAGAGGGGATAGGGGTTGGGAACTGGGTGAAAAAGGTGAAAGGATTGAGAAGTACAGATTGTTAATTACAAAATAGTCATGGGAAAGTAAACTACAGCACAGAGAATATAGTCAACTAGAGGCCCAGTGCATGATTGGGGTGGTTGATGGGGGGCGGCGCAGGCCAGGGGGATGGGGCTGCAGGCAGTTGGCTGGTTCTGCCCTGGATCAGGGTGATGAACCCCTTTACCTTTTGCTTATTTGTGAAGCTCTTTATCAGATAGTTCATTTTCTGATAGTTCATTTTCTCAATGAGCTTTACTGGGTAGAGAAGGGCATGGCAAGAAATATTCAAAGTGATGAAAAGCAAGGACCTGTAGCCAGGGTGACCTTCTTTTTGAAAAGACTCATCTGCTCTGGGGGCCAAGGGTTCAGTCCTGTGAAACCAAGATCAATCTTCAGGTGAATGGAATTGCGGAGGCCTATTTGAGAGTCGCCAAGGCTGGGAGCGTGATCTCAGAACAGCTAAAAACACGTTAGTAAAGGGATGTTATGGGTTCCCTCTCATAAAAAAGCCCACGCGTTTCTGTGCTACACCAACAGGGTTGCTTTAACACTAAAGCCTCCATCCGCAAGCCCACCCGCCTCCAAGAACTGGTGGGAGGTTGAAAATGGCCACATAGATGAGTCATGTGCCAGGCGACCTGGCAGGTGTCAGTGGCTTGGCTGTCTGAGGTCTGAGTCCTGGGAATGGGGAGACAGGCTTTGACATCACCACCGTGTGGAGAATTTGTGGCATTGGCAGCAGCTTCAGAGCATGTTGCTATTTAGTTTTGATTTTATCTCCTTTTCCCTTTAAACCTCTCCAGGTTGAGTGCATTCAAGAGAGGAGCAGCCTTTGCACCCTCCTCAGCATGCCTTTAGGTTCACACCCAGCTGGACAGAGTCCTGTTTAGAAATGTGTGGGTCTTGCATTATTTGCACTATTACTGATAAAGAGGGTTTTAGATTCTGGCACATAAATATGTTCCCTGCTTTTTCACGAGGTCAGGAGGCTGAGTGCAGCCACAGGTGCAGCCACAGGCACAGCCACAGTTCTTCACTCACTCACAGGCCTTGGTCCAATGGTGGTGATGTAGGCACTTTGCGCACAGGGGTCAGGGAGCAGGGTCGGGCAGCAAATGCAGAACTTGGCCATCCACAACCCGGCTTTTTCCAGACCTCTGTATTAGTCCTGATCTTTCCACTCCACATCTGTAGCATCTTCCTTTTGAGGCGGATTCAGGTATCTGCGGGACATGATGTTTATCACATGCCATTTCTCTGTGGGTGGTCAGCATGGGGGTCCCTGAATCAGGCTTCCTTCAGCATTGTGGTGGTGGGGGACAGCATGAAGGTGCAAACACAACCTGTGCAAACTCCTTGCTGAGCACCTTCTGTATACCTCCTGTATACCTGGTGGGCGTCTTCCCTCAGGAGGGTTGCTGACAGCTCAGTCCCATACTCCCTGTGTCCATGACCAGCAGGTGGGGAGAGCCTGATTAGGGGTGGGGCCGGCTTGGGGAGGAGCCAAGGGAGGTTGTGGTGTGAGCTGATCAGGTCCTGGATCAGTCTGGTTGGCTGCCACAGTATGTGTCATTCTTGTCTTTCTGGTCGTTCTGCCATTTGGTTGCTGGGCTTTTATATCCTAGTAGACCTGCACACAAATCTGTACACCAGTAGCTCACCAGTAGCTTGCTGCCACCCTCCAGTAGCTGTCCACCCATTGCCCCACCCTCCTGAAGTTCTCTTCCCCTCCATAGCTTGTTGCCCTGCCCCCTCCTGTAGCTCTGTGCCACCTGCTTATAGCCAGTAGCTCGCTGCTGCCATCCTGTAGCTCCCTCTGTCCCCCACCTGCTTGCTTCCATACCCCCTCCTGTTGCTCTCCACCTCTAGCTTATAACTTGCTGCCCCACCCTCCTGCTGATCTGTGAGCCAGTTATTACGTGGTCGGTCATTATGCTGCATGGCGTAATGACAATTTGCATATCACCTCTTTATTATATAGAATAATAAAGAGGTAATATGAAAATTGACCTTCACACCCTCACATCCCAAGATGGCTGCCCCATGTCATCTCAAGATGGCTGCCATTGTCACAAGATGGTTAGCAGGGAATGGCAATTAGGGGCAACCAGGCCTGCAGGGGAGGGCAGTTGGGGGTGATTGAGCTGGCAGGGGAGCAGTTAGATGTTAATCAGGCCAGTATGGAAGCAGTTAGGGGGCTATCAGGCTAGCAGGCAGAGTGGTTAGGGGCAATGAGGCAGCCAGGCAGGTGAATTGTTAGGAGCCAGCAGTCCTGGATTGTGAGAGGGATGTCCGACTGCCAGTTTAGGCCTGATACCCTGAGCCTAAACTGGCAGTTGGACATCCCTTGAAGGGTCCTGAATTGGAGAGTGTGCAGGCCGGGCTGAGGGACACCTCCCATACACAAATTTCATGCACTGGACCTCTAGCATATAGATAATCTATAATAATAAACATGTAATATGCTAATTAGACAGGACAGCTGAATGACCTTCTGGATGTCCTTTTGGACAATCTTCCAGACAAAGCTGGGGCTGCGAGGGCCAAGGCCCTTGCATGAATTTAATGCATTGGACCTCTAGTCTGTATATATAAAAGTCTAATATGCAAATTGTTCCCCCAGGAGTTCAACTGGGAGACCAGGCGTTCACTTGCTTGCTATGAAATGCATTGACCACCAGGGAGGCTAGCAGTTGGCAGCCAGGGAACGGAGGCCCTGACTGGCAGCTGGAAGGCCCTGATTGGACCTTATTGCCAGCCAGGCCTAGAGACTCTACCCGTGCATGCATTTTGTGCACTGGACTTCTCGTATTGTAATAACTATGCATGGTGCCATACGGGTACTACAAAAATTGGGGGGAACACTTTGTATAGTATATGATTGTCTAACCACTATGCTGTATACCTGAAACCAATACAAAATAGTATTGAATGTAAACTCTAATTAAAAATTAAAATTAAAAAAGGGCAATATTTGTTTTCTTATGTTGTAGCCACTTAATGTTACCCATATTGTTACTGGGTTGGATCCTTATATCAGGTCAACTTCAACTTCTTTCTCATTGTGAAAGAATATAAAGATTCCGATATGCTCAGGGTTCCTGGAGTGTGGGGAAGAGAAAAGAAACTTCCAGTTGGGCATATTTATTATTCCAAATTAGGCTATGACAAAAACCACAAAAGGAAGTTGAAATGGTTGCCTCTGAATCAATGTCTAGATCAGACTATATGATTTTTTGCATTCTCTGATGTGGTACACCATTTTTTACAGGTAAATTATTGCATTAATAATAGTGAGAGGACTTATATCTTCTTCAGAAAATGCTATTTAGAAGAAAACATATTTATTTTTCCTTTTCATGATCTCAACATAGAGTTTTAGAATGTGGGTCTAGTCCAGCAGCTGCCCAGAAACAGGAAAATAATCTGGGGTCAGTGGCCATCCTGACTTCCACTGCTGAACATCTCCTGTGGCTATTTTGGGGTTCTGAAACATTCACCTAGGTGACTCTATCAGCAACCACTGAGAAATTTTGGGACAAGGGGGACAAGGGAGAGAGGAGAACTATGGGGGGCATTTTTAGTATTTTCCCCTCCCCACTGTTATCAGAGGGGAGAGATTTTAAAGGCAAGCCCTGGAGTTTATCTCCAGAGCAGTGACTGATGCCAAGGATGATGAATAGGCATCAAGAAGAGGCAGCAATCACTTCAGAGGACTTGGATAGGAAGGCTGAGAAGTGTGTTTTCTGGAATTGTTCCACTCAAAATGGTTAAAATTAAAGAAAAGATTTAGTACTAAAAATTAGGAAAGATTCTGACTCCTGAAATACTTTGCTGAGGGATTCAAGTCTTGAGGATTCTGGAGAGCCAAGTCTCACTGCTTTCCAGTTTCTGGCCTGTATTACCTCTTGGAATAATGACTTGCATAAGTTTACTCCCCATTGTGAAATAATTTTTTAGCATAATTCCGAGTTAATGAAAATGGCAAATTTAGGAAGCAAACATTGCTGACTTGCACAGACTTGTACTTTGTGTTTTAAATTAAAAAAATTTTTATTTTATCTCCAATTTTTGCCCTTTTTGCCCCTTCTTCCCAACTCCTGTCCCATACAAGACCTTCCCCATGCTATTGTCTGTCTCCATGGGTTATACACATATGCATATATGTTCTTTGGTTAATCTCTTCTTGTCCCCTCCCTCTCCTCACCCTCTACTGAGTTCTGTTATTCTATTCCATGCATCCATACCTCTGGACCTATTTTGTTAGTCAGTTTATTTTGTTCATTAGATTCCACTTGTAAGTGAGATCATGTGATACTTGTCTTTCTCTAGCTTATTTTACTAAGTATAATAATCTCCAGGTCCAATCATGCAATCACAAAGGGTAAGAGATCCTTATTTTTTACAGCTGCATAGTATTCCACTGTGTAAATGTCCCACAGCTTTTTTTATCCACTCATCTACACACATTTTCAAAACTATCTGATGCATATGGGGAGGAGATGGTGAGGGAGGGGGGAAGAAACAGTGGATGTGAGGACCCTTTTCATTCCAGTAAACATGTTGAACCCCTGTTGGATGCCAGCAGGTACTGGTTGCATATATGGCAAAGAGGTGTCCTCTTCAAGTAGAGCAATGGCAAAAAGGGAGCCTCCTCTGGTTGGATCAATGAGGAAAACCAACCCCTTTTGGTGGAACCTGTAGACAAAGGCACCATTTCTGAGCCCAAGAATTAGAAAAAGTCTCTTGTTCTTGGAATAACTATTAAAATTTAAAGCAGCCTATGGGTGGACCAATTTAAAAAGGTCGCCCTCTCTGGGAATAATAATTAAATAAAGGTGCCCCTTTCTTCACGTGCAGTCAGACAGGGCTTTGGGATTGGCTGAATTTTGTCAACAACTTGAGATTCCTTGGCAGGGTGCCCTGTAGGAATACAACTTGCACAACAGTACAGGAGGTTCCATTAGACTCTAATGATTAGAGTGTTCAGCGCTGGGCCAGGTGCCAGGCATACAGGTATATATAAGAGATAGACCTTGTTCTTTTAAAAAACTTTTTATTTATTCCAGAGAGAAAGGGAGAGGGAGAGAGATAGAAACATCAATGATGAGAGAAACTCATCGATTGGCTGCATCCTGCATGCCACCTACCAGGGATCGAGCCCACAACCTGGGCATGTGTCCTTGACTGGAATTGAACCCGGGACTCTTTAGTTCCCAGGCTGATGCTCTATCCACTGAACCAAACCAGCTAGGGTAGACCTTGTTCTTGAGTAATTTATAGAACTCTTCCTCCTAACCCCCCATCCTCTTTAACTCATCCCACCTGCTGCCAGCTCCACCTATGCCGCATCTCTCAGTAGAGCTTCTCTCTCTCTCTTTTTTTTTAAAATAAACCTTATTGTTCATATTATCACAAAAGTTCCTCATTTTCCCCCCTCCACCAGGTTCCTACCCCACCCTCTGCCCTTTCCCCCCCCCCCATTGTCCTCATCCATAGGTGCACCGTTTATGTTCAGTCTCTTCCCGCACCCCCCCCCTCCACTCCTCTTTTCAGTATGTTTTCGGTATCTTGCTCTCTTCTTCTGGGACCCCCATAATTCTGATGTTGGTTCGCTTGAAGTTGTCCCAGAGGTTTCTTGCATTATCTTCAACTTTCTGAATTCTCTTGTCTTCTTGCTTCTGCGGAGGAGTATCTTCTGGCTCTTTATGTTCCAAATCTTTGACTTGATTCTTGTGATCTTTCATTCTGTTTTTAGGACTCTGTATAATATTTTTTATTTCAGACAATGTATTCTTTATTTCTTGTTGATCCCTTATTATTTCTAGTTGATCCCTTTTCATATCCTCATATCAGCCTTTTCTAGGAAATTCTTGAAAGACCTTATAAGCGTGGTTTTGAACTCTATATCCAGTCGCTTTTTCACTTCTCTTTATAGTGACAAAACATCTACATTCAAGATGCATGGCTGCTGTTTGCTGTTGGACAGGGGTGTGCTTCTCCTCTCTCCAGCTCCAGGCTTTCTGCAATGAACAACTAGGGCCAATTGCTCATTGTGAGGGCTTGTTGCTTATTGAGTCTAGGTGGGGAAATATGGACATTTCACACCTTGGTATCTGTTTAAAAACTGTTGTGTTCTGTTTAAATGTGTTTAAATGATGAGTTTGGGTATAGCTGAGATATTTTTCCCTTTTAATTTTCATGTTCTTTAATAAAGGAAAGCAGTTTGTCTCTAATCTGGTAGTTTAGAGCTGGCATAACGGGCTAATTCCTACCTACCTCCTTGTACTAAGACTATGCCAGGCTCAATTTAGTGGTGACACTGAATTGATAAGACTTACCTTTTGCTCTTGAGTAAAATATATTTTTTAAAAATATATGTTTTATTGAATTCAGAGAGGAAGGGAGAGGCCTGCTTCCTGCACAGCCCCCACCGGGCATCAGGATGCAACCCAGGCATGTGCCCTGGTCTTCAATTGAACTGTGACCTCCTGGTTCATAGATTGACGCTCAACCACTGAGTTATATGGGCCAGGCATATAACTGCTTGCTCTTGAGTTTAACAGTTGGGAAGAAAACGTGGAAGGAGACAACCTCACTGCACACTGCTGGGTCTGTGTGAAAAACACAGAGCACAGAGGCAGAGAAGGCTTCTGCGAGCTTTTCCTCTCTTGTCTTCCTGAAAACTCCTATTCATCTGTTAAGACTTTCACTTGGACAATCCCTCCTCTTTATAACTTTCTCTGACATTCTCTGCTATGTTCCTGCTGTGATTTGTTCACCTTTACAACCCTTGATCCTTCTAGGTGGTCCAGCTTGGGAGGAGATAGTTGAGGCAGATTGCCAAATATGTATTGACAACTTATTGAATTCATTTTTATTTCCTTTCCTTTACCACCTCAACATAAAACAGAACACATTTTTATTTGGTAATTACTGCAGGTAATGTTTACATATCAGTACTATGATATTATGCAGCATATCACTTGATTCAGGCTCTGTTTTATCACTGCTCTCTGCTTCATCACTATTACTTCCAGACATATCAAGCTCCTCAACTTCTATTGTATCATTGCTGTCTTCTGAGTCACGATCTTCTGAGATCATCCTCATTTTCTGAGCTAACTTTGTTCGTATTTTCATGACCAACCCTTTTCTCCTCATGAAATTAAAGCCCCATTTTGTCTTTCCTCTAAAATCAACAATGTTCATTTTGCTTGCAAATATTCTTCCTGACATTGAATAAGCTTGGTGGACACACATAAGACACTCTGGCACTGCTCCATAATCCACGTCTTAAGCCTCTGTTCCAAGTTTGCCCATTTTGCTGGTTTTCCTCTTAAAGCTTTCTTCTTTTTTGGCATCTTAAGGAGTTGTTCTTCCTATTTTATCCACTGTCTGATCATACACTCAGTGGGAGGAGGTCCAAATTGTCTCTCTGAAGCTCTATTTCTATGCTCTTTTGCATAGCCGATTATATTCAGTTTGATTTTGCAGAGTAAAATCAAACTGAATATTTATCTTTTTATTTTTTGACATCTTCATGGGCTCAGAACGCTCTGGTCCCTGTTGCATCTGTGCACTCTCCACCTCTCCCTCCAATTACGGCATCAGCTGACGTCAATAACAATAAGGCTCATGATAGCAGGAAGCCTGTTTGACAAGATATGTACCCCCACTCCTCCCCCCTTGGCTGACTTCCATGTATAAGACACCCCTTGATTTTCAGTCTAATGATTTTAGAAAAGAATAGCATCTTATACATTGAAAAATACGGTAACATGAAACATGACCCTTTTCTTTGAAACTCAGAAGAAAAGCCTAGCCATTCCTGAGCCTAAAATGAACTGTAAGTCGGAAGTTAGAATTTTCTACTCAGAAGAGGAAGCCTGTATTAAAGGTTTTGGGGATTTGCAAACATGATAGAACCACTTCAGCTTTCAGACCCTGATATATTTTGATGAATTTGAAGGGTTTCCTCAACCTCAAGGGAAATCAGAGTTACATTAGGTGACTGTGGGCTAGAGACACCCTTTGGAGGTAGAAAGAAGCCCTGATAATGAGCCTGGCTAACTTTGCTTATTTTGCCCTGGAGATAAGCCCAATTCCAGTATTTGCCAATTGGGGTAATTTCAGTGCTCAGCCTCTTTTTCCTATTTGCCAGAAGTATCAAATTAAATCCTGAATGGGCAAATAAATAGCTTTGTAAACAAAAAAAACAAAAAAAATCACCCTTAAATGTTAGGTATTATCATTCTTAAGAACAAGGATAGTGGCTGAATCATCCCTTCTTCTCTAGTTTGAAAGTAGCCACACTGCAAATGTTTGTTGAATGACTATGTGTCCTAGTAGGAGATAGATGTTTGTATTTCTTTAAACTCTTTCATATTCTCTAGTAAATTGGCATATTGCTTAATGCTTACCCTCAGCTGTTTTATAATTTCTACTATTATCAATGCTCTCAAGCTTCCAACACCCAACAAATGATTTATTGGGTCCTAGGTATTCCCCCCCCCCTGCAATCAGGATATATTGCTGTCAAATGGACAGTGACCTGGGCTGACCTTTTTCTAGAGAGCTCAGTTCTCCCTTAAGATGGGTGGGGTTGTATCCTATCCATGTCTGTGTTCCCCAAGTGCCCTGTTATGCAGCAAGTGCCAATATATAATTGCTGACTAATATGGAGCGGGAGTAGCATGTTTTTGTACATCTATTTGGCCATCAACTCCAGATATCAGAAAGTGACAAATGTCACAGCTACATTACCCTACCTTACTTTTGCACTAAAGTGAAGCCCTTTCTTAAAATTAAAGAATCTTTGGCCAAAAACCCATAGCTTTATTAGTATTTTAAAAGCCTACTGTGTGCCTGGCAGTATGGGAATCATTAACTTATTTATTCCTCACAACAATTCCTTGATATAGTTACCATTGTTATCCCCATCTTCTTGAGGAGGAATTGGGCTCAGAGAAGAATAATTTCATTAAAACTTGTGAAATTGAGGATCCAGAATTTTTTTGTTTTGTTAACCCTCACCCGAGGATATTTTTCCTTTTTTTTTTTTTTAAGAGAGAGAGTGGAAGGGAGGGGGAGAGATAGAGAGAAACATTGATGTGATTAATTTCTTCCCACGTGTGCCTGACCAGAGCTGGGTATCAAGCCTGCAACCGAAGTATGTGCCCTTCACTGGAATCGAACCCGCTAGGGAAGGGTCCAGAATTTGAATTCCTGATGCATGTTCTAAACCATAATTAACTGGGGAAGGAAGTTGTACTGAAAGCAAGGTGCAGGAAAGGAATGTGTTTCTTTCACCTTCAGGGAGGAGCCTAGGTTGGGGTAGGATCAGATGGAGGGAGTTCTAGTGGGACATGGGAGATTCAGCAGGACTACATCTGGTGGGACTAAAATGAAAATTAAAATTTCTTGGCAGAATCAGGGAAAGAAAACAGAAAATTGAATTTTTATCTATGAAATTAATCAGCATTTTTACATTTCTTTCAAATTTTAAAAGCATTTTTCTCTGTGTTACCTCATATGGTTCTGGAGACAGCCCTGTGAGTTATTACTCCTATATGAGAAATGAAAAAAATATTTATTGAACATCTACTATACTTCCTTTTCCCAGATCATATTATAAATGACTTGTCTATGGTGGCAAGTGGGAAGGTTATGAAGACCAAGAAGCCATTTATTCATTCAATAAATATTTATTGAGCACCTACTATGTACCATGCACTGTTTTAGGTGAAAGGGGATAGCAGCAAACAAGACAGACAAAACTTTTTCCTCATGAAGCTTACGAGGTAGTAAACTATGATTTATATTTCAATTATTCTCTGTAAAGTAATGGGTATTGATTTTGTTTTTCAGTGTTGGCTGTGTTTTTGAATCATCTGTCATACTTTGAGAAAACACTGATATCTGGATACTATTCCCCAGTTAAATGAGACTCTCTGGGGGTAAAATTCCAGGCAGTGTGTGTGTGTGTGTGTGTGTGTGTGTGTGTGTGTGTGTGTTCGCACTCGCAATGTGCTCCAGAGGGTTTTAGTGTGCACTCATGGTTAAGAAGCATTGGTTTATAGCAGTGGTTCTCAAATTTGCTGCTCATTAGAATCGCCTTGAAAACTAAAGAATATATATACCAATGTCTTTGCTTCACCTCTAAGATGAATTAAATTAGAATCTCTACTATTGTATCCAGACATTTGTGGTTTAAAATGTGCCTCTTCAAAAAGGTTCTACTGAGTTCAGAGAGTGGGGTTTGCATGAAGCACTTGAGACAAAGAACAACAGGCCTCAGTTCCTTTCACTTCTCAAGCATATGGATCATTGGTTTTTCATTCTTGCAAAAAATATTTATTGAACACCTACTATACTTCCTTTTCCCAGATCCTGATTCCTCCTCTGTGTGACAAAATTGATAATCTCTAATGCTTATCTCTTATTTTAGAAATGAAATTATAGATTGAAGCTCAAGGGAGATTTGGGCTAGGAATATTAATGGCTCAGAGGACTGACTCTTTGAGACCTGGGTTAAATTATACGTCCTCTTGACAGTAGTGTATGTTACATTTGAGTGACAGAAATTCATGAAAATCCAATAATGTGTGGATGAGTCTTTTTCTTCCATTAAGCAATCTGTCCACAAGGAACATATGGACTCTTCTTCTCTCTTCTCATTCATCATTTTGCTAACCACAGGGTGGACAACACAGATAGACAAACAAGGGTGGGTTCAGAAGGGAAGACTCAACAGGGTCAGATTGTGAAAGTCAGCTGGAGGAAAGAAAAAACAAAAAGGTGTGCCTTGTATATCCAAAGCACCTGGGAGCAGCATAAAGTGAATTAGAGAAAGGCAGCTTACACTTGATCTAGTTATAATTGATCTGCACTGGCAGAAGAAAGAAGATAGTCATAGTACTGAAAGGCAGCATAATTAGCATTATGGTTAAGCTCATGGCCCCTATGACCACTCACCCTGGTTTTTAATCCTCATTCTGCCATTTGCTTTCTTTATGACCCTGGGCAAGCAGTCTGACATCTCTTTGTATTAGTTTCCCTATCTGTAAATTGGGGCTCATTTCAATAATACCTGCTTCATAGGTATGTCACGATGATAAGCTTGGCAGCAAGTAAATATTATTACATAAAATTATACTGATTTTGAGTAAGTGTCTACTTGTGTTTCCTCCCTAATATTTATTTTCCATGAAGTAGGCATTACTTTTCCAATTTTACAGATGAAGAAATCAAGTCACAGAGATGTTGTAACCTAGAAAAAGTGACCTAGTTAGATTAATTTGCAGAGCCAGGATTTGACTCCATGGGATTGATTCCTTAGCACCCACTGTTGATGTAAGAAACATCCAAACAAATATGTAGAGAATTTTTATGAAAGTTTATTTGAGCCAAACTGATGACATGCTGGGAAGATCTGAAATGCTCCAGTTTTGCAGTTGCTTTTATACATTTGGAATTGGGGGGTGGGCATAAGGAAGATTACTTAGAAGTTGGAGAAATCAAGGTACATGACAGTTAACAAGATTATGTGCTCTCTTGAGGGTGATTACCTTTCTGAGGGATCTGAAAAAGAGGATTACTCTGGCATTTTAAAGGTGTGTTTATCTAGATGTACAAGAACAATGGACAGGGTTTGATGAAGGCAAAGATAAGCCTTTTTATAGACTTAAGGTGTAACTACCCACCATGACCTGCCCAGTGAGGAATTTATGATCAGATTCCCCAGTGAAGTAATTTTTGGTCAGACTCATTACAGAGCCCCCTTTTTCTTCCATACAGCTCAACCATAGAACTATACTGCATAATGGTACCAGCCATTATCTTCATCTTGATGCCCACTGATAAAGGAACTGAATTAGGCCCTGGTGATGCTGAAAAGGATGATAACTGGGTTCTGCTTAGGGGAATTTATACTGTAGTTAGGGACAGCAGACATATGTGTAAGAAGATTACAATCAAAGGTGGAACATGGTTGGTGCCAAGGGAGTTCAGAGAGTAGCCAGTGATAGTTTTGTCATGATATCTGGCTTTGAATCAGGTCCTTGACAGATACAGGCAGGAAGTTGTGGACAGAGGGAGCTATATGAGCAAAGGTAAGGAGATAAGACTGTGGATGGTATTTTGTATACTGGGAATAGCACCTTTCCCCCTCTACCAATCCTTCAAACCCAGTGCCAAGGTGAGGCGGTGCCTACTATTGCTGGGTCTCTTTCATTGAAGCAAATAGTACAGAAGCATAATCTTAAGATATCATAGCTGGACAGGCAATAAGAAGACCATCCAGTACAAATACTTCATAGCACAGATGGGGAAAATGAGGCCCAAAGAGGTGAAAGAATCAGCTCCAGAAAGTCAGCAGCAAACTCATAAACTTTGTCAGGTCAATATTTCTGCCATGTAGTGATGAATAGAGAGCCTGGGCCATTTATTGGAGATATGATTTAGTAGCATTCAAGTTTGCTTCTCTTAGACCCAGAAGACATGCACATGAGGCTTAGAAGACATACTATGGAGGCCATACAGGGTGAATTGAGAAGAAGACAAGACAGAGACCAAGTGTGAGAGTTACCCCCTAGGATGTTGGAACTCTTAATTTTTTTCAGGGTATTTTTTTTTTAAATTTAACTTTGAGCCGAAACTGGTTTGGCTCAGTGGATAGAGCGTTGGCCTGCGGACTGAAAGGTCCCAGGTTTGATTCCTGTCAAGGGCATGTACCTTGGTTGCGGGCACATCCCCAGTAGGGCATGTGCAAGAGGCAGCTGATCGATGATTCTTTCTCATCGATGTTTCTAACTGTCTATCCCCCTCTCTTCCTCTCTGTAAAAAATCAATAAAAAAAATTAACTTTGAGGGGAGGGGGAGAGAGAGAGAGAGAGAGAGAGAGAGAGAGAGAGAGAGAGAGAGAGACATCCTGTGAGTGAGAAATACCCATCAGTTGCCTCCAGCACATGCCCTGACTGGGAATCAAACCTGCAACATGGGTATGTGCCTTGACAGGGAATTGAACCTGCAACTTTCTGGTGTACAGGACAATGCTCCAACCAACTGAGCCACACTGGCTAGGGCCAGAATATTATTTTTTAAAATGCATTAGATAAAGTAAGTAGACTTACTTTTGTACTGAAATAATTATCAAAATATTTTTTTTAAAAAACTGAAATATGGCAACATGTGTTTTATTGATAACATATTTTATTTATTTTTTAATGGCATTTCAAGATATTTCATTTATTTATTTTTTTATTTAGTTTTTTCCCCATTTTTAAAAATTGATTATGATATCACATAATTGTCCTCATCCCCCCAATCCCATCCCAAACCCCTCCCTACATATTCCCTCACCCCCCCTCCCCGTTGTCCATGGCCACTGGCCAGGCCCATATGCATGCACACAAGTTCTTTGGTTGATCTCTTCTCCTTTACCCCCACCCTCCCATACTTTACCTCTGAGGTTTGAAAGTCTGCTAGGTGCTTCTCTTTCTCTGAGTCTGTTTTTGTTTATCAGTCTATGTTGTTCATCATTTCCTCTAGATATGTGAGATCTTGTGATCTAAGAAATACCCTTGTAAGAACCTAAACTGAGAAAAACCATAATGGTTGTACTGAGAGGCAAATGAATCAGTCTGTAGTGAGTTCCTTTCTGGGCCAACAAGTCTTTTGAGTCCCAATTTCAATGTCAAATAGTTCCTTATGTATACATGTCAGCCATGTTATTTCAGATCTGGTTGGTGGCAAAATAGTGGTGATGCAGGTCTGACCGTCTCTGGTTTGGTCCTGGGCATCCTTCAGCAACACGCAGCTGCTGTCTGCTGGTATGGCGAGGTGTTGTCAGCATCTTCCATCTCTGAATTGTTTCTCTTCTGTCTTCATGGCTGGGGCACTTCTGTCTATTCCTCTCTGTTACAGGATTCCAGATGGTCTTGGAGTTGTTTTCTGAAAATATATAAACATATTCTTTTGACCAAAAGTTAATAAGGGGATATTTTCTATAAATTTGACTTGGGATCCTTTTTCTCTCCCCCCCCGCCCAAATGATTTTCCTCTGGTTTATTTTGACACCATGTGTGTATTTTCATGGGTATCTTTCTGTTAGCATTTTGAATGAAGGTTAATTTTCTAAAGTACAATTTTTTTAGATGTAAATTATTCGCAGGATATTTTTCCTTACTTGATATTCTTCCATTGACACCTCCTTTTTAAATTTAAATTGTAGGAGACTTTTGGAAATTTTATAATATAGTCTTGATAGCTTTTACATTTTAATTATTTGTGCTAAACTATGACTGCTTTAGGTTCATAACATGTTATGCAATTTTACCATGAGATGCTCCGCCAATATGAATTTTTGTTAACACTTTAGGAACAGCTTTTTGTACAGTACAATCAGTTTTTCTAGAATATTTATTTATTTCCATTAGCCACATTAATTTCCTCTGAGAAATTGGCTACTATTCAACTGTCAAACTCAACACTCTAGCAACAATCTTATTTACCATGTGTATATTAGTGGAATTGATTATTTGCCTTCTTGAGAAGGGTCTGAGCATTCCTAGTACTAGACTAGATTTAGATATTAAAAACCCTCTTTTCCACACTATGGGTATTAGACCTCTCAAACAAGTCTTGTTGCAGTGAGAGGTCAGGATAACACACTTAAAATGACAAGATCTAACAGTGAGTCTAAGTGAATGAGTGTAAGTGAAATTTCAAGATATTTGTGACAACTGTCATAGGATATGAAATCTGTGATTTCTATTATTGATAAAGTCTCCAATAATGTTAATACTTCTGTGGTTTGTTGCCTACACTCATCATTTCAATTACAGCTTAGTGGAAATAAACAGGAAAATTTTTTTCACAGTCCTCCTGAGCTCTCCTCATGTAACTCTTGGGGGTCTGTGGAACCAGGTTAAGAATCCATACCTTAAAAAACAACTCCTGCCTTAAGGCAAAGCAGATGCTGGAGAACCAACCAACTGTGGCTTCTTAATTTTGTTCTAGGAATTGACTCTGAGGAGAGACTTAATCACCCTGAAACTACATTTAAGATTGTACATGTGTGGAAAACGTGTGGATGGATGTAATTGCTGGTACTCATCTAACAATTCTGGCTTTTCTTCCTCCACATATATAGCAGGACTACACCTCCTCAGCCCTTTATGGTTAGTTAGGTGTGGCCATGTGACTTGCCTGAGCCAATGAAATATGTTGCTTTCCTGCTCCAAAGCCTCTTGTGGTTACTCATCAATGCTCAGGATGAATTCCACAGTCTTTAACATCGTGTGTGTGTGTGTGTGTGTGTGTGTGTGTGTGTGTGTGTGTGTGTAATGTATTTATCTTTATTGTTGAAAATATTACAGATGATTCCCTTTCTCCCCCCCCCCCCCCACACACACATTGATCTCCTCCCCACTATCATCCCCTCCCCAGGCCTTCATCACCCTATTGTCTGTGTCTACTGGTTATGCATATATGCATCTGTGCTTTGGTTAGTGACACCCCCCTCCCCCGCAACATGCCTTCCCTCTGAGAATCGGCAGTCTGCCGCACACTTCCACGTCTCTGGATCTAGTTTGATTGTCAAATTATTTTGTTCATTAGATTCCACATACAAGGGAGATCATGTGTTATTTCCCATACTCTGACTGCCTTATTTTCTTAGCACAATAATTTCCAGGACTTTCCATGTTGTCTTTACTCATCTACTGATGAGCACTGGGGCTGTTTCCAGATCTTAGGTATTACAAATTGCGCTTCTATGAACATAAGAATACATACATTCTTTCTGATTGGTGTTTTGGGTTTCTTAAGACATACTCCTAGAAGTGGTGTTACTGGGTAAAATGGCAGTTCCATATTTAATTTTTTGAGGAAACTCCAAACTGTCTTCCACAATGGCCGCACCAGTCTGCATTCCCATTGGCAGTGTACTAAGGTTCCCCTTCTCCACATCCTCACCATTTGTTGATTTGTTGAGGATAGCCATACTGACAGGTGTGAGGTGATATCTAATTGTCATTTTGATTTGCATCTCTCAGATGATTAGTGACTTTGAACATTTTTTCATGTTTCTTGACTTTTTGTATGTTCACTTTGGAGAAGGGTTTATTTAGGTCCTTTGCCCATTTTTAAATTGGATAGTTTGTCTTCCTTTTGTTAAGTTATATTTTGGATATTAACCATTTATCAGATGTATCATTGTGAAATATGTTCTCCCATACAGTAAGCTCTCTTTTCATTTTGATGGTGGTTTCTTTTGCTGTGAAGAAGCTTTTTTATTTTGATGTAAGTCCCATTTGCTTATATTTTCCCTTTGTTTCTCTTGCCCTAGGAGATATATCAGTGAAAATTTTGCTATGTGAGATGTCTGATATTTTGGTGCCTATGTTGTTTTCTAGGACTTTTCTGGTTTCATGCCTTACATTTAAGTCTTTTATCCATTTTGAGTGTATTTTTGTGTATAGTGTAAGTTGATTGTCCAGTTTCTTTCTTTTTTCTTTTTTTTGATCTATCTGTCCAATTTTCCCAATACCATTTATTGAAGAGACTGTCTCTATTCCACTGTACGATCTTGCCTCCTTTGTCAAATATAAATTGAGCATAATAGCTTGAGTTGGTTTCTGGATTCTCTGTTCTGTTCCATTGATCTATATGCCTGTGTTTGTGCCAGTACCAGGCTGTTTTGAGTACAGTGGCTTTGTAATCTAACTTGATATCTGATATTGTGATCCCTCCAACTTTGTTCTTCTTTCTCAAGATTGCTGTAGCTATTCGTTTTTTTTTTTTTTTTAATTCCAGATGAATTTTTGGAGAGTTTGTTCTAGATGTTTGAAATATGCCATTGGCATTTTAATGGGGATTGATTGCTTTGGCTAGTATGGACATTTTAATGATGTTGATTCTACCAATCCATGAACATAGTATGTTCTTCCATCTGTTTACATCTTGCTCTCTCTTTTTTCAACATCCTGTAGTTTTCTGAGTATAGGTTTTTTACCTCCCTGGTTAAGTTTATCCCTAGGTATCTTTTTTTGTTACTATAATAAATGTGAGTTTTTAAAAGTTTATCTTTCTGAGAGTTCATTATTGGTGTATAAAAAAGCCATTGATTTCTGGGTGTTAATTTTGTATCTTGCTACATTGCCAAATTTCTTTATTAAATCCAATAGGTTTTTTTGGTGGAGTCTTCAGGGTTTTCTATGTACAATGTCATGTCACCTGCAAATAATGAGAGTTTTACTTTCTCCTTTCCAATTTGGATGCCTTTTATTTCTTCTTCTGTCTGATCTCTGTGGCTAGGACTTCCAGTACTATGTTGAATAAGATGGTGAAAGAGGGCATCCCCAGTTTTGTTCCTGTCTTTAGGCAAAATGGTTTTAGTTTTTGCCCATTGAGTATGAAATTGGCTGTAGGTTTGTCATGTGTGGTCTTTATTTCATTGACATATGATTCCTCTATTCCCACTTTGATGAGTGATTTTATCAAAAATGGGTATTGGATTTTTTAGAATGCTTTCTCTGTATCAATTGATATAACCATGTGATTTTTGTCTTTCAATTTGTTTATGTGATGTATCATGTTTATTTTTTATTTATTTTTAAATATATTTTATTGATTTTTTTACAGAGAAGAAGGGAGAGGGATAGAAAGTCAGAAACATCGATGAGAGAGGAATATCGATCAGCTGCCTCTTGCACACAGACCCCTGGGGATGTGCCCACAACCAAGGTACATGCCCATGACCAGAATCAAACCCGGGACCCTTGAGTTTGCAGGCCGACGCTCTGTTCACTGAGCCAAACCGGTTTCAGCATGTATCATGTTTATTGATTTGCAAATATTATTGCATCCCTGGAATAAATTTCACTTAGGTGTATGATCTTTTTAATATATTGCTGAATCTGATTTGCTAATATGTGGTTGAGGATTTTAGCATCGATGTTCATCAGGGATATTGGCCTCTAATTCTTTTTGTTTGTAGTGTCTTTATCTGTATTTTAAAAATATATTATATTTGTATTGTTTCAGAGAGGAAGGGGAAGGGAAAGAGATAGGAAAACATCAATGATGAGAGAGAATCATTGATTGGCTGCATCTTGCAAGCCCCCTACTGGGGATCAAGCCAAAACCCAGGTATGTGCCTTGACCAAGAATTGAACCGCAATCTCCATCATAGATTGATGCTCAACTACTGAGCCACACCAGCTCAGCTCTTTTTCTGTTTTTGGATTTTGAATAATGCTGGCCTCATTAAAAGAGCGTGGCAGTGTTCCTTCGTCTTGGATGTTTTGGCATTGTTTGAGGAGGATAGGTGTTAGTTCTTCTTTGAATGTTTGGCAAAACTCCCCTGCAAAGCCATCTGGACTAGAGTTTTTGTATACTGGGAGGTATTATTATTATTAATATTATTATTACTGCTTCAATTTTATCAGTAGTGATCAGTCTATTCAGGCTTGATTGAGTTTTGGAAGATTGTATTTTTCTAGGGATATGTCCATTTCGTCCAGGTTGTCCAGCTTGTTGGCATACACTTATTTATAGTATTTTCTTACAATACTTTGTACTTCTGTGGTGTCAGTTGTTACTTCACCTCTTTCATTTCTAATTTTATTTATATAGGTTTCTTTGTTTCTTGATTAGTCTGGCCGTGGTTCATCAATTTTGTTTATCTTTTCAAAGAATCAGCTCTTGGTTTCATTGATGTTTTGTATTGTATTTTTAGTCTCTATGTTATTTATTTCCACTCTGATCTTCTTATTTCCTTCCTTCTGCATATCCTATGTTTTTCTTTTTGTTCGCTTTGTAATTCTTTAAGTGTAGGGTTAAATTTTATTGGAAAAATATCTTGTTTTTTGAGGTAAGCCCATAGTTCTATGAACTTCCTTCTCAGGACTGGTTTCACTGAGTTCCATACATTTTGGATTGTTGTTTGTTCATTTTAATTTTCCCAGGAAGTTTTAGATTTCTTCCTTTATCTCATTGGCAACATATTCACTGTTTAATAGCATGTTACTTAACCTCTCTGTGTTTGAATTTGTTTGAGTGTTTTTACTGTGGCTGATCTCTAGTTTCATGCCATTGTGATCAGAGAAGATGCTTGATATGACTTTAAACTTCTTGAACTTGTAAAGACTTAGTTTGCATCTTAATGTGGTCTATCTTTGAGAACGACCTGTGAGCATTGGAGAAGAATGTGCATTCTGCAGCTTTGGAGTGCAATGGTCTCTGTCATTTAATTCTATCTGATCTAGAGTGTCACTTAGGATCACTATTTTCTTTTTGATTTTTTTTTGTCTAGAAAATCTATTTTACTGATGTCAATAGGGTGTTTAAATTCCTTAGTATGATTGTAATACTGTTGATCTCTCCCTTAAATTCCTCCAGAAGTTTTAAAAAATATGTATTTGTGTGCTCCTATATTGGGTGCATATATGTTTACCAAGGTTATAGCCTCTTGTATTATGTAGTGACCTTCATTGTCTCTTGTATGGCCTTCATTTTGAAGTCTATTTTGATAGATAGGAGTATTGCTACCCCAGCCTTTTTTTTTAAATTTCCATTTGCATGAAATGTTTTTTCATCCCTCCATTTTCATCCTGTATGAGTCTTTTGTTTTGAGATGGGTCTCTTGTAGATAGCATATATACCTTACCATGATCTTCAAGGCTATCTATCCTGCCATGCTCTCTGATCTTGGCTCCTATCACTTTCACTCTGACCCACATCAGCTGCACTAGTTTCATTTATGTTCCTCATCAAGTTTATTCATGCTTCAGGATCCTTGTGCAAACTATCCTCTAGCTAGAACACTCATGCTCGAAAATTAGTATGACCAGCTCATTGTTGACCTTTAGACCTCACCTTCCATTTTAAGACCTTTATTTTTATTGAGATACTAGAGGCTTGGTGCATGTGCATGAAAATTCATGCACTCGGCCAGCCTGTGCCCTCTCACAGTCTGGGACCCCTTGGGGGATGTCTACCTGACTGTTTAGGCCTGTTCCCCAGGGGATCTGGCCTAAGCTGGCAGTCAGACATCCCTCAGGTAGACCAAGAGCCCTGGGGGTGTGTGTCTCCTACTGCCAAGGAAGAGGGCCACTGCAGCTGCACTCACAGCCATCAGCCCAGCTTGTGGTTGTGCAGAGCTCCCCTTATGGGAGTGCACTGACCACCAGGGGGCTGATCCTACATTAAGCGTCTGCCCCCTGGTGGTCAGTGTACATCATAGCGACCAGTCATTCTGCCATTATGGTCAATTTGCATATTACCCTTTTATTATATAGGATAATTCACCTGCCATAAAATCCTCCAATTTAAAGTGTACCGCTTAGGTGCTTTTAGAATATTCACACAGTTGTACAATCATAATCACAATTTAGAACATTTTCATTACCTCCAAAAGAAACCCTGCTTCCTTAGCCATAACTTCCTAATTCTCAATCCCAAAACCAACCCATGATTACAATTAATGTATTTTCTGTTACTATAGATTTTTAAATTCTGAATATTTCGTATAAATGGAATCATATAATATGTGGCCTTTTGTGTCTAGCTTATTTTACTTAGCATGATATTTTCAACGTCTATCCATATCGTAGCATGTGTCAACACTCATTTCATTGTATAGCTCTACCACAGTTTATTTATCCATTCATACACTGAAAGACTTTTGGGTGTTTCTATCTTTCAGCTATTATGAATAATGCTGCTAAGAACATTCATTTTCAAATTTTTGTGTAAACGTACTTTTATTTGTCTTGGGAATAAACCTAGAAGTGGAACAGCTGGTTTATATGGAAAATCTATGTTTCACATTTGGGGAAACTGCTAGAGTGTTTTTTACAGAGGATGCACCATTTTACATTCTCACCAATAATGAATGAGGGTTCCGATTTCTCTAAATCCTTGATATTTCTTTGCATTTTGTTTCTCTACATCTTTGTTATTTTCCGTGTATTTTTTTTATTGTAGCCATCCTAGTGAGTGTGAAGAGATGTCTGATTGTGGCTTTGATTTGCATTTTCCTAATGGCTAATTATGTTGAACATATTTTCAGATGATTAGTGGCCATCATATATCTTTTTGAAGAAACTTCTATTTAATTCTTTTGCCCATTTTTGAATTGGATTGTTATTTTTTGTGGAGTTGTAATTCTTTATGGATTCTGGATATTAATCTCTTATCAGACATGGTTTGTAAATAGTTTGTCCCATTCTGTGTATTGCTTTTCCATTTTTTTTGGTAGTGTCGTTTGAAGCACAAAAGTTTTTTATTTTTGCTGATGTCCAATTTATCTATTTTTGACTGCTTACCCTTTAGTATTACATATAAGAAACTGTTGTGTAATCCAAAGATGTTCATATTTACATATGTGTTTGCTTCAAAGAGTTTTATAGTTAAGTTTTATAGGCCTCTCATCCATTTTGAGTTATCTTTTAAAATTTTTTTGAGAGCACACTATTACAGTTGGGGACAGTGAAACAAGGATGGCTTAGAATAGAAAAAGCAACAGGAGACAGCCTAGGTGGGGCGGCTTTGGATCTCTAGAAATGTTATAGGAAATATTTGAGCCTAGACAGGCGGGGCTGCTTTGGCTCACTGACAAAAAAAGTCATAATAAAAAAAAAGTGAGCCAAGGCAGAGCTTCTACATGCTTATTAGACAGTCAGAGAAAAGGAGGCCTTGGAGACAGTTTCAGGATAACCCTGGACAAGCTGTCAGTACCCATTGCTCTCCTGGTTCCAAGTCTTGTGGGGTCCCTTAGAGTTTATGAGATGGATACCTTGGGTGGAGGGGAGGGAAGAAAATGGGGAAGAGAAAAGTGTGAGCAAACTCCTAGGAGGGAGAACCTTGCGTTATCTCTTTTATATGATATGAGGTAATGGTACAATTATTATTATTACTATTATTATTTTGGCATGTGCAAATCCAGTTGTCCCAGCATCTTCTGTTGAAGAGATTACTCATTCCCCATTGAATGTTATTGGCACCCTTGTAAAAATCAATTGATTCTAGATCTATGGGTTTATTTCTGAACTCACAATTCTATTCCATTGATCTATGTGTGTGTCCTTATGACAGTAACACACTGTTTTGATCAGTATATCTTTGTAAGTTTCAAAATTATAAATTATTATTCCTCCAACTCTGTTTTTTCACTTTCAAGATTGTTTTGGCTATGCTGGGTCCCTTATATTGCCACATGAATTTCTGCGCAATGGGGATTTAGTTTTAAACTGCTCTTTATTGCTTATCCATATTCATTTATTCATTCAACAAATATTGCTTGGGTACTTACCGTGTGCTAGGCACTGTGTCAGGTGCTTGGAGATACCATAGTGAGCAAAACTAGCCATGACCTTTGCCTTCAGGGAGCTAAAAATCTAGTAGGTGAGGCAGACATTAATCAAATAATCACAAATGAATAACCACAATTTAAAATGAAGAATAGAAATAATTGACACACTCCCAGAAGACTGAAAATCTTTCTTGGAAAAATTAACAATAAGGAAGGTGCATGGAATGGAGGGGGTTTGGGAAGAGTATTCCAGGCAGTGAGAACAGGAACAAGACAGGAATGCCCACTCTCATCACTCCTGTTTGACATAGTACTGGAAGTATTAGCCATTGCAATTAGACAAGAAGAAGAAATAAAAGACATCCAAATTGGAAAAGAAGAAGTAAAGCTGTCCTTATTTGCAGATGACATGATATTGTACATAAAAAAACCAAAAGACTACATCAAAAAACTAATAGACTTAATAAACGAATTCAGCAATGTAGTAGGATACAAAATTAACACCAAGAAATCTATGGCCTTTTTATACACCAATAGTGAACTTACAGAAAGAGAGACGACAAAAGCAATCCCATTTACCATTGCACCAAAAAATTAAAGATACATAGGAATAAACTTAATTAAGGAGGTAAAGGACCTATACGCAGAAAACTACGGGACACTGAAAAAAGAGATAGAGGAAGATGTAAACAATTGGAAGAACATACCATGTTCGAAAAAAGACAGAAGGCCAAGAAACACATGAAAACATGCTCAAAGTCACTAATTATCCAAGAGATGCAAATCAAAATGACAATGAGGTACCATCTCACACCTGTCAAAATGGCTATCATCAACAAATCAACAAACAACAAGTACTGGTGATGCAGATGAAAAGGAACCCTCATCACTGCTGGTGGGAATGCAGACTGGTGCAACCACTGTGGAGAACAGTATGGAGTTTCCTCAAGAAAACTGAAAATGAAACTCTCATTTAACCCAGTAATCCCACTCCTAGGAATATATTTAAGAAACTAGAAACACCAATCAGAAAGGATATATGCACCCCTATGTTCATACCAGCACAATTTACAATAGCTAAGATTTGGAAACAGCCTAGATGCCAGTCAGCAGATGACTGGATCAGAAAACTATGGTACATCTACAATATGGCATACTATGCTGCCATAAAAAAGAAGGAATGCTTACCATTTGCAGCAACCTGGATGGAATTGGAGAGCATTATGCTAAGTGAAATAAGCCAATCAATAAAAGTAAAATACCACATGATCTCACTCATTTATAGACAATAAAGAACATTATAAACTGATGAACAAAAAGATAGATACAGAGACATTAAAGCATCAAACAGACTGTCAAATTACAGCAGAAAGGTTGAGGGTGGTAAGAGATCAACTGAAGGACTTGTATGCATGCATATAAGCATAACCAATGGAAGCAAAACACTGGGGGGTGAGGGCATGTATGGGAGCGGGGTGGAGGGGACAATAGTAAGATATGTACACATATAATATCTTAATAAAAATGAAAAAAAGAGAAAATTATAAGGAAGAGAAAGTACATTAAAAAATAAGATTGTGTTGCATGTTCACTAGGTACAAATACTTCACTTTAGAGCTCACTAAGCAATAAAATAAGTATATGTTTCCCCCACCAAGGGAAACTTAGGGGTCAAAAAAAAAAAAAAAAAAAGAAAGAAAGAAACCACAGAATTCTTGGATATGTCAACACACCTCAATGACAACTGAAAGGAGATACCACTTGGAGTTCTTTAAAGGTGCCCTTCCAGCTCTTTTGTAAAGATTTAACTGGCAGGATATTGTTTTTTTCTGGAGAGCTCTTTGATAATGGACACACATGCCCACACCCACACCCACATGTTCACAAACACATGCATATCACACACTACACACACCACTGTCACAACTCCTTCTGGACCTCACATAGCAGTAGTCCTGGAGGGCGGGGGCTTCCAGGGTCACTAACATGGCCCTGTCAATATTTTTATTTCTAATAGGAATGAACATTTTCTTCATGATTTTTAGTTTGAAACAATAACAATAGCTGTGCTCTCTTGGGGCCTCGTCTTACATAGCAGCCCTCTTCTGTTTTGCTCCTGGGAGAAGGTCAGCAGCAAGAGTGACCTAGGTGGTCTGAAAGATCCTTTGCACTACCAAAGTGGTTTCCAGACTTTGGAAATATGCAAAACATAGCATTAGTACATCTATTAAACCAAACGCGCACAGTTCAAAGTAGCATTTGTGGCTAAGTATAATTGCTAACTAAATGCACAACCTGTTGCCTGGGAAGCTCATTAGAGAGGAAAGGAGTTGTGGAAAACTGGAAATAAAATGAATGAGTTAGGCTGCCGAGCAGTTGGTTCTAGACAGGGTCAGTTCTGTCTGAGGTATACTGCACAGTTCAGTGAACCACAGCCTCAACACAAGAGTTCGCAGTAGAGGTACAAACAGGTACTAATGAGCTCATTTCAGATGCTGTTTGCCAAACTTTTTCTTAAAAAGGGCCAAGGCAGTCCTTCAGAATATGTGTTTGAGGAGAGGTGGAACAAAAGGGAGAACTGAAGTGGGGAGAGGTGAGCCTTAGCCTTCCAGTTCCAACTGGGAAGCAGCCTCCTTGCTGGGAAAAGCCTAAGGGATTTATGAGAGGCTAGAGACTTCTCATAAATAGGAACTAGGGTTCTATGGAGGAAGTGAGTTCCCTTATTCCCTGGAATAGGAAAAATGCGTGAAGTGCCTCTCTTCCTTCCCACCACCATTGTCCGTGACCCTCCTGGAAATTCTGAAGCCAGGTGTCACTACGAGAGTTTTTTTTTACAGAGCTAAAGGCATTGTGATTATATACAGCTTCTATAAGGTAAATATCATTATCCAATTTTACGGAGAGAACAATGGAGAGGAAGAAAAATAGAGAGGAACTGATTTGCCTGAGGCCACACAGGTACTGTACCAGTTGTCTTGTCTGAGCTGGCATTGCACCTGGGTTCTCCAGCTCTTGACACTTGATTATATGATGTTCTTCTGTTCTTCTTCTTGCACATGGTGAGAGGCAGGCTATCCTCCCAAAGCTTTCAAATGAAAGTCTGAGGGCTGGCTCTGTCCCTATTCTGCACTGATCACTTGTAAGCCTGAGCCCTACATGACCTTCAGGGTTCTTTCCAGCCCTGAGACCCATTAGGTCTCTGAATCTCTGGACCTGTTTCCCATCTAGATACTTACGCAGATTGCCATAAAGAAGCTTGCCAGCCCTGACTGTCAATAGACCTGGGAGTGGCAAAGAGCCTGAGAGTTTTCAATGTGTGATTCACTGAGACTTAGTGAATCCCAGAGATGTTTTGGGGCTGCCATGAACAGTTCTGATCCTGTCTTGTATAGTGGAAATGTACAGGTGATTTTGTTTGCAAAAGGGGGCTGCTTTTAAAACCAAATAAACATGAGCAAAATGAAAATTTAAAGCCCCTGAACTAGACAGTGAATGAGAGACAAGTTTGAACAAAGGTATTCACTGTTAGTGATAGTGGTGAGTTGTGGGTGGTGTATGTGTGATGGGGGCAGATGGACTGGAAGGAAAAAGAGGAAAATAAAGACAAGAGAAAAAAATAAGAGTTTTAATATGTTTCAGTGCCATTTTGAAGAGAGGAGAAGCTAGGGAAGTGATAGGGAAGCAACAGCTATTGAGTATCACTGTGTCCTGGTGTTTTTCTGCTTATGGTCTCACCCATAGAATGCTTATAGCAACCCATTGAGTTTTAAGAATTATTGTTCCTATTTTAAAGGTGAAGACACTGAGGCTCAGAGAGACAAAATGACTTATCTCAGACTAGAGCCCTGGTGCACGAAATTCGTGCACTGTGTGTGTGTGTGTGTGTGTGTGTGTGTGTGTGTGTGGTATCCCTCAACCCAGCCTGGACCCTCTCCATCTGGGACACTCTCACAATCCGGGACTCCTGGCTCCTAACCACTTGCTTGCCTGCCTGCCTGCCTGATTGCCCCTAACTGTTTTGCCTGCCAACCTGATCACACCCTAACCACTCCCCTGCCAGCCTGATCGATGCCTAACTGCTCCCCTGCCAGCCTGATTGCCCCCAACTGCCTTCCCATGCCAGCCCAGTCACTTCCAACTGCCCTCCCCTGCCAGTCCGGTCGCCCCCAACTGCCCTCCTCTGCAGGACTGGTGGCCCCCAACTACACTCCTCTGCAGGTCTAGTCCTGCCCAACTGCCTTCCCTGCAGGCCTGGTCCCTCCCAACTGCCCTTCTTCCCCTTCAGACCTGCTCTTGCCAAACTGCCCTCCCCTGCGGACCTGGTCTCCCCAACTGCCCTCCCTCCCCTTGAAGGCCTGGTCACCCCCAACTGCCCTCCCTCCCCTGCAAGCCTGGTCATCCCCAACTGCCCTCCCCTGCCAGCCTGGTCGTCCCTAACTTCCCTCCCATGCTGACCTGATTTCCCACAACTGCCCTCCCTGCTGGCCTGGTCACACCCACCTGCCCTCCCCTGCAGGACTGGATGCTCACAATTGCACTCCTCTGCAGGTCTGGTCCCGCCCAACTGCCCTCCCCTGCAAGCCTGGTTGCCCCCAACTGCCCTCCCTCCCTTGCAGGCCTGCTCCTCCTCAACTGCCCTCCCCTTCAGATCTGGTCTCCCCAACTGCCCTCCCTCCCCTGAAGGCCTGGTCATCCCCAACTGCCTTCCCCTGCCAGCCTGGTCATCCCTAACTTCCCTCCTCTGCTGACCTGATTGCCCGCAACTGCCCTCCCCTGCCAGCCATCTTGTGGTGGCCATCTTGTGATTACATTGGGGTGGCCATCTTGTGCAAGGGCATGATGGTCAATTTGCATATTACTTCATTATTATATAGGATCATATACCAAGTAAATTGTGTTGCTGGGATTCAAACCCACGTGTTTAACCCCCAAACCCACACCTACTCCTGTTAGGAGCTCTTCCCCTAGAAATGATCTAGAAGTTACAGGTGGATGGACATCAGGGACATACTGCACCTTCCTTTGGCAGCAGGCAGAAGACCTGGGAATACTTGTGGAGAAATGTTCTTAGTGATTAGGGAAAGAGAGAGAGAGAGGGAGGGAGGGAGAGAAAGAGAGAGAGAGAGAGAGAGAGAGAGAGAGAGAGAGAGAGAGAGAGAGAGAGGCAGGCTGTAGGCAGGGGTGGAGAGCAATGGGAAGAGATGTCAGCAGTTCCACAGGACTGCAGTGTCAGCCGGGCCAGGAAAAGCCTAAACAAATGGATACTTGTGTCCTTCACTGAATCAATTTGGAGTCTTGGACTATGCTGGTTGCATCGCAAGATCATCATAAAGTGTTTTACCCTCATTTACCAATTTGTTTATATGGTTCAATAATATAACAAGCATGCATGAACCCAGCACTCAAACCATGATCTAGAGAATTTGTATTTATCAATGTGCTAAGTTTTTTGTGTGGTCGTTTTGATAAATATTTTTCTTTCTTTTCATTGCTGTGGTTGTGGTTTCCCTTCCTTGATAATGACAAATCCCAATGTACCTTATGTATCAGTCAGGATGAGCTAGGTTGTGTTATGGTAAGACAACCCGGAATCTTAGTGGCTCTTAACAACAAAGTTTATTCTTTTCTCTTTCTACATGTCTCTATTGAGTTAGCTGGGACCTCTGCTCCGTGTCTTCTTACCTCAAATCCCAGGTGGTCAGAAAAGCCACCATTTCAAATTTTTATGGTTACCATAGCAAAACTCTGTAGGGCCTCACGTTGGCATTGAAATGCTTTGACCTGGAATTAACATACTTTACTTCTCCACCACTGAAGAACTCATCATATGGTCCTACCCAACCATTATGGACTACATTGGTCTAGTTAACTGTATCCAAAAGGCACAATACTGTAGATATTTGGAGAACAGTGCTAAGGAACATCACAGCCACTTACTTACTGTGATACGACATGTGGACATGACCTATCTCTATCTGAGAATGTTCTGGAGGAATGGGATTTCATGAGTAGAGTTGAAGAAGTCACCCATTCCTGTTTCACATTAGATTATACTGTTAAGACAGACTGCCCCTTTCTGCATCCATTTCCCAACTACAAACCCTTTCTCCTTGGAAGTTACCATTCTGCTCTACCCATTTCCATCTGTCTGTGTTTCACGGGCTCAAAGCCCAACAGGGCATTTGATCATAGATTCTAACTGGCATCTCACTTTAGATTATTTTCCTTCCGTGCATGATTTATCAGATATTCAGGAAGCTGCTGCTACCTCCTCTGGAGTGACACGAGTTGACAATTAGGGGACTGGATTTTGTGCAGAGTGGTGAGGGAAGAAGAGATGGGCTGGGTGAGTCATCATTATTATTTCTGTTGTGTTCCCATCGATCTCACAAGGCTATTAAAAGAATCAGTAACTAAGACATTACTGGATTAGTTCTAAATGCCAAGTGATAACTGAAATTCGTATTGAAAAGCAAGTTAAGGAAAATGCATAAAGAGGTGGAATTGGCTTTTCACCTACTTCTGAAAAGGAAAGATTAGCCTGATAGTTCAGGAAACATTTGCTTGGCCTCTGAGAACAGGACCTGTGTCAGGCAGGTTTCAGTCTCCTGAGGGTGCTTGTGCAGACCACTGAGAATAGCCCAGAGGAAGGCTAAGGAAGATACAGCATTTTGGCATGGTTTATACATGCATAGCATTCACCAAACTGTACCAGACTTGGGTGGGGCACAGGGGTGAGCAAGACCGACAATGTCCCTGGCCTCACAGAACTTATAGTCTAATAGAGGAAGAAAATGATTAAGCAACATAGGCTACGAGAAGTCCTCTGACAAGGATTAGTACAGGACAAAAAAGGGATGGCACCTGAGCTAGATGTGAGGAGTCAAGGTAAACTTCCTTAAGGACTCATTAGTCCCTCATCTAAATAGAGAACTGAAGGATAAGTAGGTGTTAGCTAGGTGAAGGCAGGTGGGAAGGATGAAAGTTGCAGAAAGTTAGGAAGTAGAGGGAAGCAGGAAGACCTGAGCCTAGAGAGTCAGGTAGAGACAAGATCATGAAGGAGCATGAATACCATATGGAGGGACTTGGACATTATCCTGAGGGCAGCTGGGAAACATGGAATGGTTTGCCTTTTGAATGAAACTTGCCTTTCAGAAACATCACCGTAGAAGCAGCATGGGAAATGGGTTGGGAAGGGATGACATTGGAGACTGAGAGTCTATGAGTATTAGTGCCCTAGTTAAGGTAGTTGTGATGGGGCTGGGGAGAAGTGGATGGATCTGAGGCATATTTTGACTGATAATTTGAATATGAATATGTGGACAGTAAAGGAAAGTCAGGAATCAACAATGATGCCTAAGTTTCTGGTCTGAATAAGTGGATAGCAGTGATAGGAGTATAGTGTGATGGCTAACAGCATTGGCTCTGAAGCCAGACTGCCTGGGTTTGAATTCCAGGTCTGTCATCGATTAGCTGTGTGACCTTGCACAAGTTCCTTAACTTCTCTGTGCTTCATTCAGTTTCCTTGCCTATAAAATGAGATTGTTAATGTTACCTTTCTTATAATGATTAAGTAAGCAATACATAACATGCTTTGAACCATGTCTGGAGTATGAGATGTGTTCAATAAATGTTATCCATTATTATAGGCAATAAGGAAGAAGAATAGACTTCATAGGAATAATGATGAGTTCAGTTCCAGGTATGCCAACTTTAGTTTGTCTGTGGAATACTCAAGTGGAAATAGGCTATAGAACTCTGTGGTTCAGGAGATGTTTGGGCTAGAAATATATATTTGCTAGTCATCAGCTTATAGACTAACTGAAACCTCAGATTGTGCAAGGGGAATTCCTAGAGAAGAAAGAAAGACTAGGAGCAAGTCCTAAGAACCTTCAATATTTGTGGTATGGAAAGAGGAGGGGAAAAGCCTAACAAGAAGGCTGAGCAGGGGCCAGAGAGGTGAGAGAAAAATTAGGGGAGTGCATAGCATCACAGAAGCCAAGATGAGAGAATGTTTCAAGGTGGAGGTAGTGGTTATGCTTTTGAGAGGCCAATGTAAGATCTGAGAAATTGCAATGGGATTTAGCTAGGAAGAGATTGTTGGTGACAATAATTTCAGTGGAATTGTAGGACTGGGTGTCAGACTACATTGGGTTGAAGACTGCGAGTGAATAAATGAAGATAGTAAGTGTAGATAGCTCTTTCCAGAAGTTTGTCTGTGAAAGGTAAGTGAGAAAAAATTAATGTTATGAGGGAAGAGAGAGCATTCTTCAGTGCTGGTAGGGAGGAAGCTGACAGTAGATAGAGAAATGGGAAATACAGGTGAGAGAAGGAATAATTGAGGCTTGAGGTCCCTGAGATGGCAAGAGAAGATATTTAATAGAATGCAGAGGAGGCCAGTCTCAGTCAGGAAGAGTCATGACAGGGAAGAAAGAAAATATGGATGTGGTGAGTGAGCTTGTAGATTTCCTTATGGAACATTACTGCCTGGTAGCTTTTCTTTTTCTGTGAAATCAGGTGAGGGGTGTGTGACATGCTTGGAAATGTGTGGATAATAGTGGAGGCCAAACTTGCTCAGAAAGCCTCTGGAGAGAATGGAAGAAAAAGACCAATAGGGACTTAAATAAGGGTTTCCTAGCCATAGAAAAGCCTAGTGGGAGTTGAGATAATTAATTTGTAATGCTTCCCATGTTCAAGGTTTGGTGTTTTTTCCTAAGGAGTGCTTAGCAATCCTAGGGTAGGAGAAGAAAGGGCAGACATTTGGATTGATTTAAAGCTTGGCGATTTGCAAGATGGATATAATGGAAGGACAATGGTGTTAGAAAGGTGAGGATACTGGCAAGTGAGTAGTGAAATGACTGGCTTGTAATTCCCCTGGTCGGAAGCTCTGGTTCCTACTGTCACCAATAATTTCCCTCTATTCTTAACTATATTTCATAGATTCTTATTCACTGAAGGTTTTTGCCTCGTGTATGTGCATGTGTGCATGCCTGTGCCTGTGTGTGTATATTTTTGCCACCAGTACTGATTGAGGATCCTCTTCATATCTCATGTTGAGATTCTACAAGATTGACTATCTGAATGATTTCATTTGGAAGATAGCTCAGGCCACTCCCTAGGCTGTGGCCAACTTATGGATTTTCTGCTTTGAGTCTGGGGTCTGCTCTAGCCAGCTAATTTCAACATTCTTCAGAATGTGTCATGGGTAAGACATGGAATGGTTAGGAATTTGGGCTCTGGAACCAGACACCTAGGCTTGAATCTAGGCTATCCCATTTACTGTGTGACATTGGGCAATTTACTTCACCTCTGTGATCTCAATTTTCTCATTTTTGAAATGGGTACAATAAGAGAACTTGCCTCATTGGTCTTTGTGAGAATGGAATAAATTAATACATGATAAAACTTAGCACAGCACCTGGCACTCAATTATTTCCCTGCAAACATTACTTACTACTACTACTGTTGTGGTATCCTAATATATAAAAACTCAGGGTCTGTAACTCCACAATGACTGGAGGCTACCAAACAAAAGTCAGTGCTGGCAATATTATACTCAATGGGCAAAAACTAAAACCATTCCCTCTAAGAACAGGAACAAGACAGGGATGCCCACTCTCGCCACTCCTGTTTGACATAGTATGGAAGTACTAGCCATTGCAATTAGACAAGAGGAGGAAATAAAAGGCATCCAAATTGGAAAAGAAGAAGTAAAGTTATCCTTATTTGCAGATGACATGATATTGTACATAAAAAAACCCCAAAAGACTCCATTAAAAAAACTAATTGACTTAACAAATGAATTTGGCAATGTAGCAGGATACAAAATTAACGCCAAGAAATCCATGGCATTTCTGTACACCAACAGTGAAACTACAGAAACAGAGACTAAAAAAGGGATTCTATTTACCATCGCACCAAAAAAATTAAGATACCTAGGAATAAATTTAACTAAGGAAGTAAAGGACCTATATGCGGAAAACTACATGACACTGAAAAAAGAGATAGAGGAAGATGTAAAGAGATGGAAGAACATACCATGTTCATGGATTGGTAGAATCAACATCATCAAAATGTCCATACTTCCTAAAGCAATCTATAGGTTCAATGCACGCCCCATTAAAATACCAACGACATATTTCACTGACCTAGAAAGAACTCTCCAAAAGTTCATTTGGAACAATAAAAGACCCCGAATAGCCACAGCAATCCTGAGAAAGAAGAGTAAAGTAGGAGGGATCTCAATACCAGACTTCAAACTATATTACAAAGCCACTGTTCTCAAAACAGCGTGGTACTGGCACAAGAACAGACATATAGATCAATGGAATAGAATCGAGAACCCAGATATCAACCCGAATCACTATGCTCAATTAATATTTGACAAAGGAGGCACAAATATACAATGGAGTCAAGACAATTTCTTCAATAAATGGTGTTGGGAAAATTGGACAGACACATGCAAAAAGAATGAAACTGGATCACCAACTTACACCATTCACAAAAATAAACTCAAAATGGACACAAGACTTAAATATCAGATGGGAAACCATAAAAATACTAGAAGCATCCACAGGCAGCAAAATCTCAGGCATATGCTAAAAGAACTTCTTCACTGATACTGCCCCTAGGACAATGGAAGCTAAAGAGAAAATAAACAAATGGGACTACATCAAAATAAAAAGCTTTTTTACAGCAAAAGAAACCATCAACAAAACAACAAGAAAGCCCACGGTGTGGGAGAACATATTTGCAAATAATACCACTGATAAAGGCTTAATCTCCAACATTTACAGACAGCTTATACAACTAAATAAAAGGAAGATAAATGATCCAATTAAAAAATGGGCAATGGACCTAAATAGAATATTTTCAAAAGAAGACAGAAGGAAGGCCAAAAGGCACATGAAAACATGCTCAAAGTCACTAATTGTCTGAGAGATGCGAATCAAAACAATAATGCGGTACCATCTCACACCTGTCAGAATGGCCAACATCAACAAATCAACAAACGACAAGTGTTGGCGAGGTTGCGAAGAAAAAGGAACCCTTGTGCACTGCTGGTGGGAATGCATACTGGTGCAACCACTGTGGAGAACAGTGTGGAGTATCCTCAAAAAACTGAAAATGGAACTCCCATTTGACCCAGTAATCCCACTCCTAGGAATGTATCCCAAGAAACTAGAAACACCAATCAGAAAGGATATATGCACCCATATGTTCATAGCAGCACAATCTACAATAGCCTGAATTTGGAAACAGCCTAGGTGCCCGTCAGCAAATGATTGGATCAAAAAACAATGGTACATCTACACAATGGAATACTATGCTGCCATAAAAAAGAAGGAATTCTCATTATTTGCAGCAACCTGGATGGAATTGGAGAACATCATGCTGAGTGAAATAAGCCAATCAATGAAAGAGAAACACCACATGACCTCACTCATTTATGGATAATAAAGAACATTATAAACTGATGAACCAAAAGATAGATATACAGACAGTAAAGCAACAAGCAGACTGTCAAATTACAGTGGTGAGGGGAGGAAGATCTGGGGGAGATAATAGATCAACCGAAGGACTTGTATACATGCATATAAGTACAACCAATGGACATAAAACTCTGGGGAAGGAGGGTATGTGTGGGAGGGAGGGAGGGGGGCAAAAAAATCAATAAAATATATTTAAAAAGAAAAAGTCAGTGCTGGGTTGCCATGGTGACCCAGCACTGACTGCCTCAACTGTGGGATCCCAGACCCAGAACTGACTGCCGAGGGGGCTGTGGATCCAGAGAGAGGCCTGGGGAGAGAGAAGCAGGGTCTAATCCATAGTCTCTGTGGCAGCTGTTGATCAACACTTGCCTCTCTCTTTCACTCCGGGCCTGCCCAGCAGCCACGCCTCTCTTTCTCTCTGGCCACCACTGGGACTGCTGATCAGCCCCGCCTCTCTAATCAGGCCCATTGATAGGCCTGGAGATGCTGACTGGCATAGAAACCAATCAATCAGAGCCAAACCTAGGTGAAATTTGAGGAACCAATGGTTGCCTAAGAGGTGGAGCTTTTGATTCTGACTGGCATAGAAACCGACCAATCAGAACCTAATCTGGGTGAACTGCGAAGGCAGAACCTAAGGTGGGGGCTAAGGAGGGGTTTTAAGGGCAACAGCTGTTTGGTGTAAGGTGTAAGAAAGCTGTACAGTTTTTTAATGACCGGTTTGGCAGTATAGTGCATATGGCTGATTAAAAGTTCAGATAGAGATTATGTATTTTTGTCTGCCAAGAGCATCTCATCCTGATAAAAGAAGCTCCACCCCCCATTTAAGCAATCCTATACAACATAATCTATCTATACTACAAAAGGATAATATGCTAATTAGACTGGGTCAACCAGACATCCGACTTCCTTCCAGACAAAACCATGGTGTGGGGGCAGAAACAGAGGCAGATAGGGGTGATTAGGCTGGCAGGGGAGAACAGTTAGGAGTGAGATCATGCTGGCAGGGGGGGCTGTTGGGGTGAATCAGGCCAGCAGGGGAGGGCAGTTTGGGGCAACCAGGCTGGCAGGAGAATGCAGTTGGGGACGAGATCAGGCCAGTTGGGGAGGGCAGTTAGGGGTGATCAGGCAGGCAGAGGCAGTTAGGGGTGATCAGGCTGGCAGGGGAGAGCAGTTAGGAGTGAGATCAGGCTGGCAGGAGAGAGCTATTGGGGGTGAGATTAGGCCATCAGGGAAGGGCAATGGGGGGAAACCAGGCTGGCAGGAGAAGGCAGTTGGGGGCGAGATCAGGCTGGCAAGGGAGAGCAGTTGGGGGTGATCAGGCAGGCAGAGGCAGTTAGGGGTGATCAGGCTGGCAGGGGAGGGCTGTTGGGGGTGAGATCAGGGCAGCAAGGCAGGGCAGTTGGGGGAAACCAGGCTGGTAGGCAGGCAGAGAAGTTATGGCCAATCAGGCAGGCAGGCAGAGGGGTTAGGAGCAATCAGGCAGACAGGCAGGTGAGGGGTTAGGAGCCAGCAGTCCTAGATTGAGAGAGGGATGTCTGACTGAGAAGGTGCAGACTGGGCTGAGGGAACCCCCGCCTCTCCTGTGCATGAATTTTGTGCACTGGGCCACTAGTTTTATTATAAAGGCAGGCACTTAGGGCTTAATAGACTTTTGAACAAGACACTCGGGTAAGCAGAGTTTGAATTCCACCACAATGGAATGAACACAATTTTCTTTCCTGCACACCACTCTGCCATTCTCTGGTCTCTGACCTTCCCTCAGGAAGTGTTTGTCACCCTGTGAGCTCTAAGTTTCAAAGCCTTTGGACTACTGAGTCTGCCACAGGCTGAGGACAAAGCTGCTGGATCTGCTCACTGTCAGTTGGGGAGAAATGCCGGCAGCCTGACCTTCCTTGGTTTCTATGAGTCATGCTCCTCTTAGGCTAAAACCCAGCTCAAATTTGGAAGGGGAGTAGGGGAGTAGGCGAGTAAGGGAGAGAGAGGGGAGGAAAGGGAAAAGGAAGACAGCAGCTTAGCCTCTTTCTGAATTTGTTGGTAAGCTCAAGTTTTAGGAATCTTTCCTTGGAGCTCTGGTGAGAGGATTTGAGGCCCCACTGTGACCAGACTGATATGGAGGGAACCAATCACCTGGTTCATAAAGCCCAAGAGTCCTGGTATGTGAGCAACACCTGCCCAGGCACCATGACAGTCAGGACATTTCCTCTTCTTCTCTCTATTCCTTAGAGCTTGATCCAAATGGGTACATTTTTTTCTTTTCTTTAAATTTCATTTTTCAATTATAGTTTATATTCAGTATTATTTTATATCAGTTTAGGATGTACAACATAATGGTTAGACATTTCTATACTTTACAAAGTGATCCTCCAAGAGTTCAAGCACCCACCTGGCACCATACATAGTTGTTACAATATTATTGACTATATTCCCTATGCTTTACTTTACATCCATTTGACTATTCTGTTATTACCAAATTGTACTTCTTAATCTCTTTACCTATTTCACCCGGTCCCCCAACCCTCCCTCCCCTTTGGCAACCATCAGTTTGCTCTCTGCAACTCTGAGTCTGTTTCTGTTTTCGTTTATTTTGTTTATTAGATTCCACATATAAATGAAATAATATGTGTCTTTCTCTGTCTGACTTATTTTACTCAGCATAATACCCTCTAGATCCATAAATGTGATCCCAAATGGCAGTATTTTATCCACTCACCTATTAATGGGCACTTGGGTTGCTTTTATATCTTGACTATCTACAATAATAAAAGTGTAATATGCTAATTAGACCAAATAACCTTCTAGACATCCTTCTGGATGAAGCTGGGGCTGCAAGGGCCGAGGCAAGCCTTCACAACAGTGAGGGCCAAGCTCCTTGCACGAATTTCATGCATCAGGCCTCTAGTTGTAAATAATGCTGCAATGAACAGAGTGGTGCATATACTCTTTCAAATTAATGTTTGGATTTCTTTGGGTAATTTCTCAGAAGTGGAATTGTTGGATCATAGGTAGTTCCACTTTAAATTTTTTGAGGAACCTCCATACTGTTCTCCACAGTGGCTGCACCAGTCTGCATTCCCACTAGCAGTGCACAAGGTACTTTTTTTCTCCACATTCTTGCCAACACTTGTTAGTTTATTAATGATAGCCATTCTGACAAGTATGAGGTTATATCTCATTGTGGTTTTAATTACATTTTTCTGAATCCCCCCTCCCACCAGAAAATAATGCAAATTGCTAACATAAGGAAAGGGAATGGATTCTAGAGAACCATTTCTCAGAGATTGGGTTCCTAGAAATGCCCCACCTTCATGAAACAGATTTCTGATGTCTTATGTCTGAACTGTTATTTTCCCAAGGATGGTGGGCAGGCCACTGGTGGTACATTGCATAATTTTATATAGTATATGAATGAACCTCTTTAAAGTTCAATAGTCCTGAGTTTATTTTAATGTATTTTAGAAAAATATAATTAATACATAAAAATCAGTGGTTTTAAGGGTTTTATTGCTTAGAACCATGCTGAAGTTTTTTAAGGTAGTTTTTTTAAAAGAAAAAAATACCACCTACACTACTCATCTCCCTTTCTTGATTTTTATCTCTCTCTCTCTCTTTCTCCCCTTCCCCCCTCCCCTCCCTCCCTCCCTCCCTCCTTTCTTCCCTCTCTCTCTCTCTCCCTCTCTTCTTCTCTCTCCTTCACTTCTAAAATTGAATTTGCATCCAGAGAAAAAAACTCCAGAAGAGGAAATTTCCCAAAGCAAATTGTACAAAGTGTTATTCATTATTTGCTATTTATTCTAACAACAAATAAAAGCAACCTAAACAACCAATTATAAGGATTCGGCTAAGCAGACTGCAAGTTTTAATACATTTGGCTATAATATGGTCACAAAATTTGACAACATAAACTGCACTGGAAAAAGAAAATCTTTGTATGGAATAATGTTAAATAACATATATGACATATAACATTCTAATTTTAAGTCATAGGGGCACTAGGTAACCAATACATTTTTATTGAAATTGAATGCCACCTCTGAGACAGTAGGAGGCCATCAACTGGAGATTCCAGTTCAGCTGAAGTTTAGAAGTCGGAGGTGGGGCATCCAACAGTTCCCTTCTTTCACCATGAAGACAGAAAGGTTAAGATGGAGATTGAACTATTGTAGAACTTGGGCCTTTTCTCTGCTGAGAGTTTGGAGAGAGATCTTGGCCTCTACATGTCCATCTCACTGCAGAAACAACCCCTTTCTTTTCTCTCACTGCCAACAAAGCATTTGGATGGAGGACTCCACTCCCATTCCAGAACAGTGTGTGTTACTGTGTGGAGACCCAGTGTGAGTTCCTTCCTGAGGTTTCTTGGCACAGGCTGTGTGCCCCACCCCATCATCCAAAGTTTACACTGTAAATATCTGGGGTGAAAATAAAAGCCAGACCTCCAACCCTGGGCTGGACTGCTGGAGGCTGAGCCAAGGGTGTGTTGTTGATACAAAAGATAATTCTCTCCCAGAGTTTACTAAAGTGAATGTTTTTGCTGGGTCATGTTTTCCAACTTTATTCTAGAGACTGAAGACAGGAGGGAAGCAGGATGGGTGTGTATATGGGATAGCAGGGAGGAGAGACTTGTTTTTCTCTTTTCCTGACCAGTTGCTTCCCAAGAATAGCTGCTGTTTATTGGATGTCTACTCTGTGTGGTGTGCTTTATGCATGCTATCCCATTTTATCCTCATGACAGCTTGGCAAACTATCATCCTCCCATTTTACAATTGGGGAAACAGACTCAGAGAGATCTTATGCAAGGTCATTTACCTAGGGTATGGTAAAGTCAAGATTCACTCAACAAACATTTATTGAACAACCTAATGTATGGCAATCCTGTACTGGGCATTGGACCTACAGCTATGAACAAGAGCAGCCATTGGGGAGGGTTGTTACAAACAAGTAGACAGGTGGGGATAGTACAGGGTGTCACATGCTGAGATGGTAAGAAACTGATGACATGGGAGCATGGAGGAGGGGCACCCATCATACCCAGACCTGGAAGGTGGGGAAGCAACACAGGCTTTCCAGCAAAAGTGATGTCTGGGCTGGATCTGGAGGAGGAGCAGGAGTCAGCCCAGTGAAAGCTATAGTAGGTAAAAAGTGATCCAAATAGAGGGCAGAGCATCACGAAGGAGCCAGAATAGAGAGAGAGCATAATACTTTGAGAAAGGCCTGAGCATGCTTGAGTATGACTGGAGTAAGAGAGGAGACTAAGGTGGTAAGCAGAGGCTCTGAAGTGCCCAGGGAGTCATGAACAGGAGTTTGGATTGCACTCCAGGTGTGATGAGTAGCCACAGAAGAGCTTTGAACAAAGGAATGATGAGATCTGATTGGCAGTCTCTGGTTCACACTGGCCACTAGACAGACAGTGGATTGTAAGAGAACAAGGGTGAAAGTGGAGATATCACAATGATGACTTAGCTCAGGGTGGTAGTACCAAAGGAGATAGATTTGGGGTTTGTATTTCAGGTAGAACTGACAGCACTTCTGATGGATTTGAGGTAGGGGTAAAGAGAGGGAGGAGTCAAGTCAGTTAGACTTCAAAGACCTCAGCTTTCCTTCTCTGCAAAAAGAGTGAAGCTGAGGGCTTCCTGCAGCTAAACTTAAGATCTAGACTAGGGGTGTCGAACTCAATCAGAGAAGGGGCCAAAATCTAAAATCCAGCCTAAATCGTGGGCCGAATGGTTTACTGAACAATCATAAACTGTCATTGTGATGGAAACGCAGCGGAGTGCAGTGATGACAGCGCGGTGCGGGCCACATTGCAAGGCCTGGCGGGACGGATTTGGCCCGCGGGCCTTGTGTTTGACACATGTGATCTAGACTGTACTTTGCAGTGGTTGGCAAACTCATTAGTCAACAGAGCCAAATATCAACAGTACAACAATTGAAATTTCTTTTAAGAGCCAAAATTTTTAAACTTAAACTTCTTCTAACGCTACTTCTTCAAAATAGACTCATCCAGGCCATGGTATTTTGTAGAAGAGCCACACTCAAAGGGCCAAAGAGCCACATGTGGCTCACAAGCCACAGTTTGCCGACCATGGATCTAGAGCATTGGAACCACTGGAAAGCAAATGTGTTTCTTTCCCCCCCCTCCACTTTCCCATTTTTTATTGAATTTATTGGGTGACACTGGATAATAAAGTTTCAGGTGCATAACTCACCATCCCAAGTCAGGTCTCAATTTGTTTATTTATTTGAGTGAACACCTTATACATGTGTCCAGGACTGTTTAAGTGCTTTAAAATATTTACTTACTTAATTCTCATAACAACTGCTTTTATTATCTCAGTTTTTCAGAGGTGGAAACTAAAGCACAAGAAGATAAGTAACCTTATCAAGGCTGCACCACTAGTAAGTGGCAGAGCTGGGGTTCAAACTCAGATAGTCTTATTCCAGAGTTCTATGCTGCTTCTTTCTATGAAAATGAATGGAGTCACTCATTCATTTGCTCATTTACTCATGCATTCAATATATAATTACTAAGGGTATATAATATGTGCTAAGAACTAGGGCTAGAATGATCCACAAAACCAAACCCAGTGTCTGCTGTCATGGAGTTCACAGTCAGGTGGAGAAGAAAGATACTAGCCAAATAACCACACAGACAAATGTATAAGTATTAGAGGAGCCTACAATGGGTGTTTGACCTAGTCAGGGAAGTCAGAGAAAGCTTCTCTGAGGAAGTGATAGTTGAGACGATATAGGAAGGATGATTAGGAGTTAATTAGGCAAAGAAGGAAGGAACAGCACTCCAGAAGAAATAGTATGTGCAAAAATGAGATAAGCAATAATCGTTATGCTGAAAGGCATATATATCAGTCTGTAGTGAGCTTCTTTCTGGGCCACCAGTTCTTTTGAGACCCAATTTCAATGTCAAACAGTTCCTTATGTGTACATGTCAGCAATGATATTTCAGTTCTGGATGGTGAGCAAATGGTGGTAATGCAGGTCCAACCCTCTCTGGTTTGGTCCTGGGCAACTTGCAGTGATATACAGCTGCTGACTGCTATTATGGTAAGGCGTCATCAGCGACTTCCATCTCTGGACTGCTTCTCTTTTGTCTTCATGGTTGGAGTATTCCTGTCAATTCCTCTCTTTGCCAGAATCCACATGAGGGTTGTTTTCTAACTTATCTATGGGAAATGGTGAACAACATAGACTGATGAACAAGAACAGACCCAGAGATAAGGAGACATGGATCAGATTGTTGGACCTCAAAGGGAGGGTGGAGATAAAAGGGAGATATCAACCAAAGGACTTATGTGCACACATATGAGCCTAACCAGTGGTCAAGGACAATAAGGGGGTGGGGACAGGAGGGGGGTGGGGGATTGAAATAAGGGGTTGAAAACAAATATGTGATACCTTAATCAATAAAGAAATTAATTAAAAAAGAAATAGTATGTGCAAAGACCCTATAGTGGGAAGTAATGTAGAGTATTTAAGGGACCAAAAGAATGCCAGTGTAGCTGGAGGAATGAGAGGAAGCATGTGTGAGGAGTGCCTGGTACCCTCACACAAGCAAAGCCTGTAATCCCCTCTCAGTTTTGCTTTTGAACATTTTCATCTACATTTTGAACTGATCCCTCTGTCACTCTGGCTTCAATGTGAAGATTGTTTGGAGGAGGCCAGGATTAAAACCAGGATACTAGTCAGGGGGCCATTGCCATAGTCCAGGGGAGACCTCTGGGGTGGCGGCTTAGACTTAGGTGGTATCTTGGGACTGTGGGGATTTAAGAGCTATTAAGGAAGGAAAATCGATAGGATTTGGTGACAGATTGAGTGTGAGGAGAGAACAGAGAATGAGCCTTCAATAAAGGCTCCTAGGGTTTCCTGCCTTGTACACCCAGGTAGATAGATGGTGATTATATTCTGAAGTACCCAGAAGAGGACTGGGTTCTGTGGGAGAAAGATCATGCATTCAGTTTGGGGAATGTTAATTTTGAGGTACCATTGAAACATCCAAGAGTAGGGACCAAGTATGCAGCAGGCTATTCAGATAAATGACCCAAGATTTAGAGGAGAAAGCTGGGAAAATTCAGTGGTGTTCTGGAGCTGACTCTCGGTGGCTCCTGAGCTTATTGTTTAAATATAGAGGAATTTTACAAGCTGGTTATCCAACCATTGGTTACTTCAAATTGATTACGATGAAAGTGTTTATAGCAAGAAAGGGAGTTGGCAAATACTACAAAGTGGTGTCAGTACCCTGCCCCTGTCCCAGCCAGTTTATCAGAACAGCAGTGGCTGAAGATAACATTTGGGTGTGCTCAGCTGGGATTGTGGCTGAATCTTCTAGGGAGGCTGTACAGAGTACAGGGCCTAGGACCAAGCTTCAGTAAATACCAAGAGTTAGGTAGAAAAAGATAAGCATGCAAATGAGACTGAAAAGGAACAATTATATGGCTTCACATTCACATGTGTCTCATCCTTTCCAACTCTTTTACTGCTGCCTTGGTTGGAGGCCATATTGTTTTACATCTAGACTACTCAAATAAGCTTAACAACTTGTCTCTGTTTCTCAAGTCTTTCTCAAAAATCACAACTTTTTTTGCTTAGTGGGTCATTGGGTAAGTAAAATAATCTGATTGGAACAGAGGGTGTATGTAGAAGAGTGGATCTGAAAGCATTTACTTCCATTCTATCACTTGCTAGCTGTGTGACCTTGGTATAGCTTCCTGGTCTATCTGAGCTTCAGTTTCTTCATCTGTAAAATGAGACTAATATAACTTGCTGTTCCAGAGTTGTGAGACCCATGGAAACTGTATGTGTGGTAAAGGGCCCAGCACAGAGCCTGACTCACCATCAAGCTTTCTTTTCTATTTGCATTGTCAGTGGAGAAGTTGCCAAGGATTTTCCCATGTGGTAGCTGGTCTAGACAGGAGATTTGAGGACTCAGCACATCTCCATCCTCTGCCTCAGATCCTTCACTTGGGCACCCAACTTCCTTTACATTCTTTTTTTCTTACTCCTACCCTTCCCTCCCTTCCATTCTGGCAAAATCAAACAATGATTCCTTTATTTTCTCCCTCCTGCACCATGCTGAGCCTTCTCACACATCAGGAGTGAAAAATTCCTGCCCCTTGGCTGGCCCACCAGACCTTTCTCTCTCTTCCCTAAAGCTGGTTCTTGACTCCTGGCTCCTCCCTTCCTAACCTGTTCTCTCAGGTACACTTACCTTAGCTCCCAGTAATGGACTAAAAGAACTGGGATGAACCACATCAAATATTAGGGACACAGTTCAAGAAGATCCCAGCACTTTCATGTACTCTAAAGCAGACTGTGTTGAAGCTGAGAGGTATGGGCCCTTGTGGGCAGCAGGGCTGTTTTCTACATCATTTTCAGATGCTTTGAAGAAGGAAAGGAAGGAAGTTAGGAAACTAATATTTATTGAATGCTTGCTGGATGCCTGGCCTCATACTATGAAGCTTCATAAGTTGTGCCATTCCTTGTCACAACAGCTTGGGAGAGTGATGTTATCTAAGTTATCTGTAGTATTCCTATTGCTCTGTGAGGACATGGGACATGCATTCTTTAACTTTGCATCTAACAGAGTATGGGGTCTGTATTCAAGAAATACTTCTTAAATTGAATTGCAGAAACCTTCATGTTGAGGCAACATGGCCCAGGAGAACAAAGATTTGGAGTGAGTCTTCACTACTTGTATGGCTTTAGGCAAGCAATTTCACTTTTTCTGAGCCTTGGTTTCCTCATGTTTAAAATGGAAATAATGATGCCTCCATGGCGGGGTGTTGTGAACATGTACAGTTGGCCTGGTAAACTTGTGCAGTCTAAATTCGGGTGAAGTGCTCCCATATACTCCAAGACAGGATTTTATTTGTCTAATTGCTGTGTAGGCCTATAGTTCCCAAATGCAAATAAATACCATCCTTCACAAAGTTTTCACTCTTCTGAGTTAAAAAAATGAGAAGAATGATATATAGTTTTATTGATTGATTGATTAATTTTAGGAGGGGGAGGGGAAGAGAGGGAGAGAGAACCATCCATTTGTTGTTCTACTTATTTATGCATTCATCGGTTGACTCTTGTTTGTGCCCTGACTGGGGATGGAACCTTCAACCTTGGCATATTGGGACAATGCTCTAACCAACTGAGTTACTTGGTCAGGGCGATGATATAGTTTTTCATAAAGCCAAGTGTATTCGGTTTCTGAAATTCTGAAATTGTCATTTCAACTTTTTGATGTTAAAATATCCTCTTGTTTATGAAATCTTGGTTATAGTAAATGACATTTTTAAAAAATGCCTTTACTTGATCAAATAAAATGTCCGCACTGCTCTGTTGGAGCCCCCTGTGATAGATATAGTACAGGGTGCTGAGAGAAGACCCTAGACTGGAGTTGAACGAAGGTCTGATAAGAGTTAGGAAGGATGAATAGGTGTGTGTTAGGTGATGAAAGGTGGGAAAAATAGGTTGGACATCTGGGCCAGGATGGGAACCAGCACAGCCTGAGTGCCACCTAGCAGGTTAACACCTTGAACTGCTCTGGCCAAAGGTGTTGGGGTGAGTTGCTTTGTCTCTGACTCTCCTGGCTCACAGATGGGTCTAAAAAGTCCAGGCCACTACATTGGACAGTAATTGAGCTCCCCTACCCAAACCCAAAGGTGACTGCTCCTTGCAGTCTGCTCAGTAGCTGCCACACTCCACATTAAACCTCCAACTCACCTTCTAACATGGATTACTCTCTACTCCTTCTGCTGTTCCTGCAGATTTAATAAAGCAAGAATCACTCTGTTCTGTGGCGGGATGGCCAAGACCTCACAGCCTGAACACAAAGGCTCAGGAGAAACTCAAATTCCACATCCCTCTTCTACACACATGGGGAGTGGGGGTGGAGCGGGGCTGGATCTTTCCCCAGGATGTCACTTTGCTGGCCTGGGGGTGGGAATGGTGCTGCACACTTCTCTAGGACCTGCTGTGTGACATCTGGCCTCTCCAGATCACACCACTGGCTGCAGGCCAGCAGCAGGAGGCCCCTAGTGATGGGGAGGGCCAGTCCACAGGGGCAGAGTGTGGCCACCTGAGCATGCGCTTTTGCATTCCAACTGGTGGGTCTGGATTATCCATTTCTTGGATTTCTCCAGACCTCTGCTTGATCCATCAGCACATCCTCTCCCCCATCCCCCAACACACACACTTGAAATCCTTTATTTGGTCAAGAGGTGCAGCCAGTAGTTTGTTTAGCCCAGGGCATATGCCAGGTGCCTGTCACTGCCTAGCTGACCCAGGCAAGAGGCAAAGGACAGCTTTCAGAGTCAGGCATGAAGGCAAGGCTAAGGAGTTGCAGCAGTGGCTAGTCCCAGTACACAGCCCAACCCAACCTAGTCAACAGTACTCAGCATTCCCAGCTCCCTGTCAGGGCAGACTGTCATGGTATTTTGCCTGCTGGTGTAGTGGGACTGGAAAAAAATAGCAGAGGAATTAGTAATCCTCAGGATGGAGGACTTTAAAAACTGAAGAAGATTAAATCCTTATCAGATATAACATCGGCAAATATGTTCTCCGATGTAGTGGGCTTTCTTGTTATTTTGGTTGATGGTTTCTTTTGGTGTGCCAACTCAATTACTGCCCAGCTCTATTTCACCTTTTTATTTTCATGTAATCCCATTTGTTTATTTTCTCCTTAGTTTCCAGTCCTAGGAGATGTGTCGGTAAACATATTGCTACTCACTAGATCTGATATTTTGCTGCCTATAGGGAATACATATAACTTAACAAAAGGAAGATAAACAATTCAATAAAAAAATGGACAAAGGATACTTTTTGAAAGTGAGCATACAGAAGCATATGAAAAAATGCTCAAAGTCACTAATCATTTGAGAGATGAAAATCAAAACCACAATGAGGTACCACCTCACAACTGTCAAAATGACTATCATCAACAAATCAACCAACGGCAAGTGCTGGCGAGGATGCGGAGAAAAAGGAACCCTCGTGCACTGCTGGTGGGAATGCAGACTGGTGCAGCCACTGTGGAGAACAGTATGGAGTTTCTTCAAAAACTAAAAATGGAACTCCCATTTGACCCAGTGATCCCACTTCTAGGAATATATCCCAAGAAACCTGAAACACCAATCAGAAAGGATATATGTACCCCTATGTTCATAGCAGCACAGTTTACAATAGCTAAGATCTGGAAACAGCCTAAGTGCCTATTAGCAGATGAGTAGATTAAAAAACTGTGGTACATCTACACAATGGAAATCTATGCAGAAGTAAAAAGAAAAAAAAACTCTTGGCATTTACAATAACATGGATGGACCTGCAGAGCATTATGCTAAGCCAAATAAGCCAGTCAGAGAAAGTTAAGTTTTATATGCTCTGACTCATTTGTGAAATATAATGAACAACATAAACAAATGAACAAAAAATAGATCCAGAGACATAGAAGCATCAGACAGACTGTCAAACCTCAGAGGGAAGGCAGGGGAGGGTAGGCAGGAGGTGGAGGGAGGTAAGAGATCAATCAAAGAACTTGTATGCATATAAGCATAACCAATGGACACAGACAATGGTGGGATAGGTGAAGGCCTATGCTGGAGGGCGGGGCAGGCTGGGAGAAGACAATGGAGGGGAAAAGGGGGACATATGTAATACTTTCAACAGTAAAGAATTTTATATATATATATATCATATATATATATATATATATATATATATATATATATATAATTGATTTTTTTACAGAGAGGAAGAGAGAGGGATAGAGAGTTAGAAACATCGATGAGAGAGAAACATCGATGAGCTGCCTCTTGCACACCCCCCACTGGGGATGTGCCCACAACCAAGGTACATGCCCCTGACCTGAATCAAACCTGGGACCCTTCAATCCGCAGGCCGACGCTCTATCCACTGAGCCAAACTGGTTTCGGCAACAGTAAATATTTTTTTTTAAAAAAAGGAGAACTAGACTTTCTGGCCCTGTTCCAGCTGGAGTCTGAGTCAGCAGCAGGGTAGCTGCTATAGGGAGAAGCCCTCAGGACTTATGCCCTCAGGAATTCCTACCACTATAAATGGCCAGCAGGCTTCCTAAGGGCCTGGCTGAGCATTGTATGCCACAGCTCTGCTTCTACCTGTGACATGGTAGGTCTTTCTTGGGGCTTGTGAGCTCTTCTCATCCCTGTGGCCTGGTTTGCACAACTCTGTTTATCATCTCCACACTGACCCAAGCAGCCATTTCTGAGGAGTGGGTAGCAGCCACACTCTACTGATTTTTGGTGTGTCCTGTGCAGCTGTGGAGAGGAGAGAGGGTAGTTCTCATTTTGATGGTGGCATTTGAGTTGAGTCCAAACTCTTGAGCTTGGTATTCAAAGACTTCAACAATTAATTTTTTATATTGTTCAACATTCCAGTGGCTCCCAAACTGAATATATGCATTTCCAAATACTTCTGCACTTGGCATCATGCTGAAAAAGTACTTAATGGCTAAAATGTTTTCAGTTTGCATTGATGTATTTGGCATCTCATAGACACAAATGTAGTATCAAATTTCATCTGCAGGTTAACAATTTCAACTCTATATGTCTAAACATGTTTGCATGATCAATATTTGATATAGTAATTGGTGTCTGTGGTTACATGTCAGTCACTTGTTCAAGTCTTACCTGCTCTGACAGGCTATGCAAACTAATTTGTTCTCACTAAGATTTTATATGTAAAGCTAACATAAAGCTCTGCTGTAAGAAATAGGTTGAGGAAGTCAGTCTGGGATATTGTAAATTATGAGTATAAGACGAGGAGCTTATTTATCAAGAACATTTAGCAGAAAGAAAAAAAAAACCAAAAAACACAGAGCCTTCTCTGCCCATCTTTCAATGTCCTCTTCTCTGAGGTCCCTCCAGTCTCTTCCAGCCAGACAGCATTTCTCCTTCTTGTCAGTTCCATAGTGTTCAGTCAGATTTATTCCAGGGCTTCTGGTGCTTTCTCCCTTGGGTTATAGTTAGTGGTGTATTTGGCCATTTTCCTTAAAAGTCTGTGAGTTGTTTGAAAGCACGTTTCATCTCTGGTTCCTCTTCCTTCTCCCCTTTTCCCCCTACTCCCCCTCTTCCACTTCTTCCTCCTTTTAAAATCCTCAATCCTAACCTGGGATTTTTTTTTTTGTGTGTGTGTGTTTGTTTTGTTTTGTTTTTAATTGATTTTAGAGAGAGAGAGGGAGAGATAGAGAAACATCCATGTGAGAGAGAAACATAGATTGGTTGCCTCTCTTACACACCCCAATCCGGGATCAATTGTGCAACCTGGGTATGTGCCATGACCTTTTGGTGTACAGATGATGCTTAGGTAACTGAGACACCGGTCAGGGCTCTGGTTCCTTCTTGACAGCACCAGTCTTTAGCACATAGCCTGCATTTAAATAGCCACTGGAGGAATAACTGATGGGGTTGGATGGTTTCTGTCCTTGTTAGGGTTTGCTTGGGTTGAGGGAGGCTGCTGGAAGCCTCAGAATTTCTCACTGGGGAGAACAAGTACTTGTCTGCAAGCAGCACCTACAGTACCTCCTCAGTGCCCCTCCCCACGCACAGTTCTCCTGGCTCACCACTTTCTTGTTTCTCCTGTCCTTCCCTCCTTCCCTGTCTAGTGCAATACTGCCTGCCTCCAGAAGGCTCCCAGAGGGGCCCCTTGTTTTCTTCCTTGCTTCATGTCCCTTTCCAATGAGCATGTAGAGTGGTACATCCCCCACCCCAGATGTCTCTCTGGGTTATAAGCAGGGTGAAAGCCTTAGGGGGGCCATGATCACTCCATACTTTTCTCTTCATTTGCCTTTAGTATTGGGCAGGTATGTGTGTACGTGAGATAAAATATACATAACATATAATTTACCATTGTGACCATTTGTAAGTGTACATTTTAGTGTTATTAAGTACATCCACAGTGTTGTGCAGCTGTCTCCAGAAACTTTCATCTTCCAGAACTGAAACCATATCCACTAAACAGTAACACCACATTTCCCCTCCCCCCAGTCCGTTATAAACCACTCTTCTACTTTCTGGCCCTATAAATTTGACTATTCTAGGGACCTTATATAAGTGAAATCATACAATATTTGTCTTTTTGTACCTGGTTTGTTTCACTTATCATAATGATCTCAAGATTCATCCATGTTGTAGCATGTGTTAGAATTTCCTCCCTTTTTAAGACTGAATAATATTCCATGGTATGTAAAGATTACATTTTGTTCTGGGTACAGGCCCTTTGTCTCCTTAGTTAGGTTTATTAGACATCTTAATTTTTTTGTTGCAATGGTAAATGGGATTGCTTTTTAATTTCTCTTTCTGTGAGTTCATAATTGGTGTATAAAAAAAGCCATAGACTTCTGGGTGTTAATTTTGTATACAGCTACATTGCTGAATTCATTTATTAAGTCTAGTAGTTTTTTTATGGAGTCTTTGGGGTTTTCTATGTACAATATCATGTCATCTGCGAATAATGACAGTTTTACTTCTTCTTTTCAAATTTGGATGCCTTTTATTTCTTCTTGTCTGATCACAATGGCTAGTACTTCCAGTACTATATTGAACAGGAGTGGTGAGAGTGGGCATCCCTGTCTTGTTCCTGTTCTTAGGGGAAATGGTTTTAGTTTTTGCCCATTGAGTATGATGTTGGCTGTGGGTTTGTCATATATAGCTTTCATAATGTTGAGGTATGATCCTTTTATTCCCACCTTGCTAAGAGTTTTAATCAAGAAAGTGTGTTGGATTTTGTCAAGTGTTTTTTTCTGCATCAATTGATATGATTATATGGTTTTTATCTCTCAATTTGTTTATGTTATGTATCATATTTATTGATTTGGGGATATTGTACCATCCCCAGAATAAATCCCACTTGGTCATGGTGTATGATCTCTTTCTAATGTAATGCTGGATTCAATTTGCTAGAATTTTGTTGAGAATTTTGACATCTATGTTCATGAGGAATCTTGGCCTTTCAATACAAAGATTGAAAGAATCTTTGTATTCTTTCAATACAAAGAAAGAATTCTCTTTCTTTGTATTGTCTTTATCTGCTTGGGATTAGGATTATGCTGGCTTTGTAGAAAGAGCTTGGAAGTGCTTCTTCCTCTTGACTTTTTTTTGAATAGTCTGAGGAAGATAGGTTTTATTTCTTCTCTGAATGTTTGATAAAACTCCCCTGTGAAGCCATCTGGTCCAGGACTTTTGTTTGTTGGAAGTTTTTATTTTTTTATTACTGCTTCAATTTCCTCCACAGTTATTGGCCTATTCAGATTTTTTTTTTTTTATTCCTCCTGGTTGAGTTTTGGAAGTTTGTATTTTTCTAAGAATGTGTCCATTTCTTCTAGGTTGACCAGTTTGTTGGAATAGTTGTTCATAATTTTTTTTTATGATTCTTTGTATTTCTGTGGGGTCTATTGTTATTTCACCTCTTTCATTTCTAATTTTGTTTATTTGTGTCCTCTCTCTTTGCTTCTTGGTGAGCCTGGCATGAGGTTCATCAATCTTGTTTATCCTTTCAAAGAACCAGCTCTTGGTTTCATTGATTTTTTTTTTGTGTGTGTGTCTATGTCATTTATTTCTGCTCTGATCTTTATTATTTCCTTTATTATGCTCACACTGGGTTTTTCTTGTTGCTCTCTTTCTAATTCTTCAAGTTGCAGAGTTAGATTTTTTGTTTTGTTTTGTTTTTGTTTTTAGGTAGGCTTGTAATGCTATAAACTTCCCTCTCAGGATTGCTTTCACTTTGTCCCAAAGATTTTGTATTGTTGTGTTATTATTGTTGCTTGTTTCCAGGATGTTTTTTTAATTTCTTCTTTGATATCTTTAGTAACCCACTCATCATTTAATAATACGCTATTCAGCCTCCAAGTATTTGAATTTTTGTGATTATTGTTATTTTAGTTGATTTCTAATTTTATGCCATTGTGATCTGAGAAAACGCTTGATATTGTTTCAATCCTCTTGAATTTGTAGATACTTTGCCTATGTCCCAATATGTGCTCTATCTTTTAAAATGTCCCATGTGAGCTTGAAAAGAATGTATATTCTGTAGTTTTTGGGGTAAAATGCACTGAAGATGCCAATTAAGTCCATCTGATCTAGTGAGTAATTTAGGATTGATGTTTATATGCTATTTCTTTGTCTAGAGTAGGGGTGTCGAACTCAATCAGAGAAGGGGCCAAAATCTAAAATCCAGCCTAAATCGTGGGCCGAATGGTCTACTGAACAGTCATAAACTGTCATTGTGATGGAAACGCAGTGGAGTGCAGTGATGACAGCGCGGTGCGGGCCACATTGCAAGGCCTGGCGGGACGGATTTGGCCCGCGGGCCTTGTGTTTGACATATGTGGTCTAGAGGATTTACCCAGTGATGTTAGTGGGGTATTAAAGTCCCCTACTATGATTGTGTTGCTGTCAATCTCTCCCCTGATAACTTACAAAAGGTTTTTTTTTTTTTTAATGTGTTTGGTTGATCCTGCATTGGGTACATACATGTTTATCAGAGTTATATCCTCTTCTTGTATTAATCCCTTTAGAATTATGAAATGACCTTTCTTGTCTCTTATTATGGTCTCCACTTTGAGGTCTATTTTGTCAGATATGAATATTGCTACCCCAGCTTTTATTTTATTTCTGTTTGCTGATAGATATTTTTCCATCCCTTCACTTTCAGTCTGTGTGAATCCCTTGTTCTGAGGTGAGCCGCCTGTAGACAGCATATATATAGATCATGTTTTCTTATCCATTCAGTCACTTGATTTCTTTTGATTGGAGAATTTAATACATTTATGTTTAAGGTTATTATTGATTGGTACTTGTTTGTCCCCAGCCATTTCTATGCTTTAAGCCTGTGTTCCTTCCTCCCTTTCTATTTCTTCTTTTTACAGCATTTCCTTTAGCATTTCTTGCATTGCTGGCTTGGTAGTGATAAATTCCCTAAGCCATTGTTGGTCTGCGAAGCTCCTCTTCAATTTTGATTGATAGTCTTGCTGGATAGAGTATTCTTGGATTCAGTCCTTTGCTTTGAATCACTTTGTATACTTCCTTCCATTACCTTCTAGCTTGATGTGTTTCTGTTGAGAAATCATTTGATAATCTGATGGGGGATCCTTTGTAGGTAACTCTCTGTCTCTCTCTTGCAGCCTTTAAGATTCCCTCTTTGTTGTTAAGATTTGCCACTGTAATTATGACATGTCTTGGTGTGGGTCTTTTGGGATTCATCTTGTTTGGGTCACTCTGTACTTGTGTAACTTTTTTCTTCCCCATGTCAGAGAAGTTTTCTGTCATTATTCAAATATATTTTCTAATCATTGCTGCTCTTGTCCTTCTGGCCGCCCTATTATATGTATGTTAATTCATTTCATGTTGTGGCAAAGCTTCCTTCCACTCTCCTGCTTTTTAACTTTTTTATTTATTTGCTCTTCAGCTTGGGCTTGTTTCACCAGCTTATCTTCTAACTCACTAATTCAGTCCTCTGATTCTTCTAGTCTATTGTTAAAACCTTTCATGGTGTTTTTGATTATAGCTATATTGCTTTTGATTTCTTCCTGATTTTTGAATAGCTTGTTGATTTTCTTATTCATCTGGTGTATTAACTATACGGCCATTACTCTGAATTATTTTTCGTTTCACTTATTTCCTTTCTTGGCATGCTTTCGTTTCGCTTATTTCCTTTCTTGGCAATTCCTCTTTTTCTTTTCACTGGGGATTATTATATTGACGCCCCATTCTAACCATCACCAGAAGATTCAAATGCTGAGTTGCTGTGGCATGGACTGTGTGAAGTGAGTGCTTTGCACCACTGTAGTGTCACTGAAGAGCTCCGATACTAAGGCATGTGGCTGCTGTGAGTTGCTGGGAGTCACGTTAGCCCAAGATCCAAATCACTGGTGCTCAGTGCAGCCTCCTGCATGCACCAACAGTCAGGGACCCTGCCTGCACTGTGCTAATAAAGAGACCCCGCTGGCATGTGCCAAAAATCAGGGTCCCCTAGCAAGTGTCAGGAGTCAGAGTTCCCCTGTGTCTGCACCGTGAATTGTGTGTCAGAATTCGTTTCTTAGTGCGGCCTTATGCCAAGAATCAGGGTCCCTGTGTGTACATGTGTTGAGAATTGGAGTCACTGGCTTTTAGTATGCATGCACTGGGAATCAGGGATCCTGGGTGTGTGTGATTGGAATCAAAGTCAAGTCACTGATGTTCAGTGATACTTCTCACACAGGGAATCAGTGTCCCTGGTCTGCTTGGGGGACTGGGTTGCACAGCCATGCAGTGTCAGCAGGTGGTTCACTCCTGCACTGCAGAGAACAGAGTTCCCTGTGCACTTGTCCAGAATCAAAGTCAGGTGGCATTGTTGCCCTGTGTGGGCATGAGGTCTGGTCACACAATTGTGCACCATGGGGAACAGATACCCAGTGTCTGTGAGCATGCTCCCAGAATTAGCAGAGCAGCTCTCTGTGGATGTGGGGTCTGTTCTTGTGATTGCGCACAGTGTGGGACAGATTCCCAGTGGGCACACGCATGCCCAATCTCAAAATCTGGCAGTAGTGCCACCATGTGTGGGCATGGGGCTTGGTCCCATAATTGCACACTGTGTGGGACAGATTCCTAGTGGGAACACACATAACCAGGCTCAAAATCCAGCGATGGCGCTGCCCTGTGTGGGCATGGGACTTGTCCTGTAATTGCACACTGTGGGGAACAGATTCCCCATATCTGCACAGGTACTTCAAGGCTCAAATTCAGGGAGCTTCTGCCCTATGCGAGGAGAGGGTCTAGCAGTTCCTATAGCACTGCTGTGAGCCTGGAGGATGGGCTCTGTGATTCACAGAAATCTACTGCCAGGTGTCTGTACTCTTGGTGTCTGTGGGTCTGCAGCTGTGGTTGCAGGTCCCTGTCCCCAGTGGCTGTAGGATCTCAGTTTGCATCTGAGATCAGATCAGGTGGTGGTGCTAGGATCCTAGTCTCAAGCAGTCCCTTTTTCGAGATGGTGTGATCTCTGTGCCCATGCTGGCCACCCTGGAGTGTATGCAGTGATAGCGGGGGAAGGGGGGTGGTTTCGCCATCCAAGACTGCCCAGTTTGGCAGTACTCTGGCAGATCCATAGTATCTAACTGCCCCTATTTCACTCACACACAGACACACTCATATCTGTACACTCCTCTATCGCTCCCTCACTCACACACTCTCCCTCCCAACCTTCTTGACAGTTGCCATCCAAGATTACATTTTGTTTATCCATTGATGGATATTTGGTTTGCTTCCACCTCTTGGATATAGTGCTGCTATGAACATGGGTATGCAAAAATCTATTTCTGTTCCTGCTTTCAATTGTTTTGGGTACTTTTTGCTTTGAGGAACTGCTGTACTGTTTTTCTACAGTGGCTGCCCCTTTTACATTCCCACCAGCAATGCACCTCAAGAGTTTCAATCTCTCTATATCTTCACCAACATTTGTTATTGTCTGTCTTGTTTATTATATTATCTTAGTGGGTGTAAAGTGGCATCTCATTGTGGTTTGGAATTGCAGTTCCCTGATGACTAGTTAAGCCTCTTTCCATGTGCTGGACAGATTAGTTAGTGGCCTGACTATGAGGTGTGCATTTTGCCTTGTTTTCCAGGCCCTCTTGGAAGTTGGAATTGCCTATTGTTTTATATATTAGAATTACCTTGTCTTAAGTTCTTCGTTGCATAGTCAGTTTCCTCTGGACTTTTCAGACACTTTTGAAGCTACAACCCTATAGCCAGTCAGTTCTGTCACCCTTCTCTACTGTATGCAGGTGGGTGTAGACCTGGCCTTTCTTAAACCCTAGGATTTCTTTGATTCTCTGTTCTTTGTAATCTGACCCCAAAAGTCACACCATATTGTGACAACCAATCAGATATCCCGGAGAGAAAAAAGACTCAGGGAATGGAGAGGAAGAGAAAAGACAAGAGTTGGCAGACTTCTTTCAACCCATTTTCTGGTAAAGAGAGTAGATGAACCTACCCCTCTCTCCATGCAAAAAGTCTGTTTTTATTTGTTTATTAAGAAGTTTTCTGATTTCTTAGAAACCTGTCCATTCTCAATTACTGTAAGATGAAGAATAAAGAATGGATCTATTAAAGGTTAACTATCAAAACACCCAAATTTATCATTAAAATATCATCTAGAAATTTTCTTTGCTATTTGATTTCTGAGTAAATAATAAGAAGCTGGTGACCCTCATGAAAAACAAAAAATAAGAATAAGAAAGAAGCCCTTCCATGTTTTCAGCAGGCAAGAGTTATAGAAGGAGGGATTCCAGGTGGAGTAAGGACACATTTCTTCAGTTTTCTATTCCTCTTGGAGTCCTCACTGATTCCACTGTTCATACAACCTTAGGTAGCCTGAAGCCTGTTGTTTATTAACCCACCTGGGGACCATGCCCTTAAGACATCTGGCATTCTCAACAGAACATTTGTAAAATAATACAGGAGAGGAAGGAAGAAATCATTGCAAAAAATACAATTAGCAACATATTAAATAGACAAGTTTCCTGAGTGTAGGTTTTGTATCCAACAGTGAGTGCAGTCTGAGCCACCAAGAGTCAGGATGTTGTGGCTGCTCCCTTACTTGTCTGTCTTCTGGCCCAGCTCCCTGTCTGACCATAAGGGTGAGTGCCATCTAAATTTTCATAATCTGGGAGGAGATTCCATGGCAAGACCTAAAGAGATTATGTTCTAAACCAGTTGTTAATCAGAGCCCTCCCACTCCAACCTGGTTTCCTGTTTAGGCAGACACTTTGCCATTGGGGCTGTCTCAGAACAGGCTTCACCTTCAAGGCAATGATCTTGCCTTGAGCTGGCTTCCCAAAGTGGGCCCATGTTCTCCTGGGAGTGGGAGTTCATTTTATGCTTTTAGGTAGAACATATATGAATATTTTTATTTTAATATCACTGCATTTGTTTTATGGTTTAATTTAGATCCTGTGGTAGTGGTTTTCCATTTACATGAGGGTTACAGTTTCTTTAAGTAAAAGAGTGAGAAATTTAAAGGAAAATATTAATGAAATAATAGTTCAGGTGGTATGTGGTGTGAACTTAAGCTCATTATGGCCAATTCAACTCTAGCAGAAAGCCCCAATTTGGGGTGTGCTGAAGGGAGAGAAAGACTTTATTCATTGCAAACAGTTGTGATGCAGCATGGCTATGAAACAGCGTGAGTGAAGTGGCCCTGTACTCCCATACTGATGTTGGTGCTGCAGCTTGGGAAATGTGGCCTTCAATGGAAACTGAAAGTGAGTTCCACAGAGAAAGAGGTTAAGTTGGCTTTTATAGAGAAGAGTGCCTGCTCCTGGTCCTTGAGTAATCTGTCCTCATGCAAATGAGGACTCCAAATACTCACAGTTTTATTGGTCCAAAATGCACTGTCCTGATTGGTTTGAATGTAGCTGATTTGATTGGTCAAGGAAGATGAAAATGAGGCTAAAACCACAACTCTGATTGGACAAGGAACATCTCAGTCTTATTAGTTGAAATATTATTCAAGGAGCTCTCTTATAAGGGTTGACAGCTAAGCCTGTGGCTTTTCTCTGGTATTCAATGTGCATAAAAGGCCTCTGCAAACAATGACTGCTAGACTCCAGTTATGAACTTCAGCCAAATTATCCATGAGAGTCTTTTCAACAGGTATATTTTTCTCACAGTCAATAGTGTATATTATAAAAAGAGAGAGGGTGGCCCCCAGGTGACTGGATATTTGGATATACTGTCTTACAGTGACCTGCCTCTCTAGGAAGAGTCCTATAAGCCAGAGGTTCTCAACTGGCTTCTCGACCTACAGGTTGAGAACCGCTAGCAGGTTCGCCTAAGACCATGGGAAAACACACATATATATACATTACGATTCATTAACAGTAGCAAAATTACAGTTATGAAGTAGCAATGAAAATAATTTTATGGTTGTGGGTCACTACAACATGAGGAACTGAATTAAAGGTCATGGCATTAGAAAGGATGAGAACCACTGCTGTAAGCAGACAGTTGTCAGGAGAGTTATGTGACAGAAATTATCATCATCTGGTTTCAGGGACCTTCCTGTTTCTGGATTTCTAGTAGGAGCAAAGAAAGACTAGAATATATTTACTAATCTATTACATCTACTAATAGTTTCCTCCATGAGCACAGAAAACTGGGCCATTGACTATGTTTTATTTCCTCATTAGCATCCTCTAATACCTTTTTTATTGACATTCAAGAGAAATAGTAATGACTAAACCTCAAATTACTCTGCTTTAGCAGAATCTCTTACACTCAATAGTTTACATCCCCACCCTCAACTAGGTCCTCCAGAAAGAGGATTTTTCAAATTTTTTTTTCCACACTATCCCAGTCCTTATCCTCCCAAAACATTACATGGGATGCATTCATAAATTGTCTGGATTAAAGAAATATACACTAGGCTCATCTACTTCTGCTTGTGAGACAACTCCTTGTTCCATTGTGTTCTGAGAATCCACTGGCAGCTGTTTAGACACAGTGGTAAGGAACTGAGGAATCTGGTGTGGATTTATTTTAAAAATATATTTTTATTGATTTCAGAGAGGAAGGAAGAGGGAGAGAGAGATAGAAACATTAATGGTGGGATAGAATCATTGATTAGCTGCCTTCTGCACAACCCACACTGAGTATTGAGCCTGCAACCCAGGCATGTATCCTGACCAGGAATGGAACCTTGACTTCCTGGTTCATAGGTTGAAGTTCAACCACTGAGCCACACTGGCTGGGTGAAACCAGCATTTATTGAGTCCCTACTGGGAGCCAGGCACTGTATTAGACCTCCATCTGACTGAGCTCTTTAAATTTTCTTATTAGCCCAGGAGGTATAATTTGATACTTGGGAAAACTGAGCCTTTGAGAGGGATTCCAACATGGAGGCCAGCAGAGAGTGTGAGTGAGTAAAGGAGTGAGAAGGGAGTGTATGGATGTGTGGTGTGTCTGTGTGTGGATGAGTGACTGACAGATCTTGCAAGAGTTTCCGGGACTGGCAGACGAAGCTCTCTTGGACAAAGAGCTGCTGCTGCTGCCACAGGTACTCCCAAACTGCAGGTGGCTCTGGAATGGAGCCCACACCACCTTGGAGAGTGAAGCAGTGGAAGCCAGGAGTGTAGCCACACCAACATCCAGATTGGCCTTGGAAACCATCCCAAACTCAAGCAGTGAGCCACTTGCCAGCCATAACTTGCAAGGGACCACCACTGTATCCCTGCAGTGAGCGTTGTGCTACTTCACCACAGGCTCACAGATGTTCACAATGAGTGCATGGCAGAGAGACCTCCTGTGCCACACTTCCCTGCCTGGGCTCCAGGACCCTGCACTGCTCCAGGACCATGCTGATGGTACAATCTGCAGACAACAGATTCTGTGCCCTTCCCAGGCCCCAGGACCATAATGCAAGTACATGACAGAGGGTCCTAGGGTGCCACCCTGATGCAAGCACAAGGGCCATGCAGAGAAATGCATGCCAGAGGGATCTGGAAGCTCACATGGATTTTCATACTGGAGGAACTGTGTACATGCCCCTGCTGACCTCAAGCATCTACAACAGACAACCGAGGGACCATATCTGTGGGGGAAGGGAGTACAACTCAGAGCAGAGACGATAAAGGTATGAGATTCAATACAAACCCAATCTCTGGGCTATGGAGTCCCAGACCATTGGACCATTAGGGGCTTCAACTTCTCAGACCTCAAGCAGGTTGTCCAGAGCAAAAAATAAACAACAACTCATATTGCATAGAAACAAATACAAAGGGAAAGCAAATATGGAAATACAAAAAACAAACCCCAAAAGAAAGAAAAGGAAGAATTGCCAGAAAACAAACTAAATGAAATGGAGGCAAGCAACTTGTCAGAGAAAGAATTTGGAGTAATGGTTATAAGAATGCTCAAATGTCTGGGTGAGAAATTCACCAGCATGTGAAAGAATCAAGAGGAAATGAGGAATGGCATAGCTGCAATCAAGTACACAATGGAAGGTTTCAAAAGTAGACTAGAAGAAGATGAGGACCAAATCAGCAAGTTAGAAGACAGGGTAGGAAAAAAACACACTGAATCTGAACAGTAACTGGAAAAAAATTAAATACCAGGAGCAGAGTTTAAGGGAGATTTGGGACAATATAAAATGAAACAATATCTGCATAATAGGGCTGCCAGAAGAAGTGGAAGCTGAGCAAGGAATAGAAAATCTATTTGAAGAAATAATGACAGAAAACTTCCCTGATTTAGGGAAGAAAAAAGTCACACAAGCACAGAGAGTCCCAAACAAGATGAATCCAAAAAGAACTAAACCAAGATACATTGTAATTGCAATGGCAAATGTTAACAATGAAGGAAGAATCTTTTTTAAAAAAACATTTATTGATTTCAGAGAGGAAGGGAGAAGGAGAGAGAGATAGAAACATCAATGATGAGAAGGAATCATTGGTTGACTGCCTCCTATACGCCCCCCACTGGGGATCAAGCCTGCAACTCACGCATGTGCCCTTGGCTGGAATCAGTCTGCAGGCTGATGCTCTATCCACTGAGCCAAACCAACTAGGGCGGAAGGAAGAATCTTAATGGATGCAAGACAGAGACAGAAGGTTAAGTACAAGGAATATCCCATTAAACTATCACATGATTTTTCAATAGAAACACATCAGGCCAGAAGGGAATGAAATGAAAAGCAAGGGACTAAATCCAAGAATCATCTATCCCAGTGGTCGGCAAATTCATTAGTCAATAGAGACAAATATCAACAGTAAAACGATTGAAATTTCTTTTGAGAGCCAAATTTTTTAAACTTCAACTTCTAATGTCACTTCTTCAAAATAGACTCGACCAGGCAGTGGTATTTTGTAGAAGAGCCACACTCAAGAGGCCAAAGAGCCACATGTGGCTCGCAAGCCACAGTTTGCCAACCACAGGTCTATCAAGCAGGTCTATCAGAATTGAAGGTGAAATCAGGAGTTTTGCAGACAAACACCGGCCAGCGAATTTTATTACCACCAAACAAGCAATGCAAGAAATCCTCAAGGGACTGATGTAAGAAGAAGGGACAGAAAGAGGAGGAGAAACAGACATAAAAAATAAAAATGGTAACAAACAAGTACCTATTAATAATAACCTTAAATGTAAATGGGTTATATGCTCCAATAAAAACACATAAAGTGGCTGAATGGTTAAGAAAACATGACCCATATATATGCTGCCTATAAGAGATCCATCTCAGAATAAAGAAATCACACAGAAGGGATAAAAAAAAATACTTTCATGCAAATGGAAATGAAAAAAAAGCTGGGGTAGCAATACTTATATTTAACAAAATAGACCTGAAAGTGAAGGTCATAACAAGAGATAAGGAAGGCCACTTCATAATACATAACTGATACAATAAGAGGATATAACCCTGGCACACATATATGCACCCAATACTGGAGCACCCAAATACATAAAAGAACTTCTGGAAGACATAAAGGGAGAGATCAACAGAATACTATCATATTATAGTAGGAGACTTTAATATCTGATTGACATCACTGGAAAATTTTTCAAGACAAAAAATCAGCAGAGAAAACAGCAATCCTAAATTACTCACTAGGTCAGATGGAATGAATTGATATCATCAGAAAATTTCACCCCAAAGCTACAGAATATACATTCTTCTCAAGGACACATGGAACATTTTCAAAGATAGACCACACATTATACACAGGCTAAGTTTCTACAAATTCAAGATGATTGAAATAATATCAAGCAACTTCTCAGATCACAATTAGAAATCAACTACAATAAAAATAATCAAACATATGGAGGCTAAATAGCATGCTATTAAACAATGAATGGGTTACCAAAGAGATAAAAGAATAAACTTAAAAAACACCCTGGAAACAAATGACAACGAAAACACAACAATCCAAAATCTATGGGACATAGTGACAGCAGTCCTGAGAGGGAAGTTCACAGCACTAAAGACCTATATTAAAACACACACACACACACACACACACACACACACACACACACACACAAAAACCCAATAAAAACTGTTAATAAGTTATCTAACCCTAGAACTTAAAGAATTAGAAAGAGAGCAACAAGAAATGCCCATATAGAGCACAAGGAAGGAAATAATAAAGATCAGAGCAGAAATAAATAACACAGAGACTAAATTGTGTGTGCACGTGTGCTTGCGCATATATACACACTCACAACCAATAATAAAAAAAAAATCAATAGAACCAAGAACTGGTTCTTTGAAAGGCTAAATAATATTGATGAACCTCTAGCAAGGCTCAACAAGAAACAAAGAGAGAGGAGCCAAATAAACAAAATCAGAAATGAAAGAGATGAAGTAACAACCAATCCCACAGAAATACAAAGGATTGTAAAAATAAAAAACAAAAACAAAAAAAACCACACAAAAAACTATAAACAACTCTAGTACAACAAGCTGTACAAACTGGATGAAATGGACATATTCCTAGAAAAATGCAAACTTCCAAAAATCAATTGGGAAGAATAAAAACAAACAAACAAACAAACCTGAATAGGCTGATAACTACTAATGAAATTGAAACAGTAGTAAAAAAAAAACACTTCCAGCAAACAACCCTGGATCAAATGGTTTCACAGGGGAGTTTTATCAAACTTTCAAAGAACTAAAACATATCCTCCTCAGATTATTCCAAAAAAAATCAAGAGGAAGTAACACTTCCAGCTCTTTCTATGAACCCAGCATTAGCCTAATGTCAAAACCAGATAAAGACATTAAAATAAAGAGAATTATAGGCTAATATCCCCAACAAAATTTTGGCAAATCATATCGAGCATCACATTAGAAAGATTGTAAACCATGACCAAGTGGGATTTATTCTTGGGATGCAAGGCTGGTACAATATCCATATTCAATAAACGTTGTACATCACATAAACAAACTAAGACAAAAATCACATAATCATATTAATTGATGCAAAAAAGGCATTTGACAAAACCCAATACCTTTTCCAGATAATATTTGGAAACTAAGGAGAAAGTAAACACTCATGCCCCATGCCCCTGTTGTCTGTGTCCATTGATTAGGCTCATATGCATGCATATAAGTCCTTTGGTTGATCTCTTCCCCTTATCCCCATTGTCCCCTACCTTCCCTGAGGTTTAATGTTCTTATTGATCTTTCTCTGTCTCTGGATCTATTTTTTTTCATCAGTTTATGTTGTTCATTATATTCTACAAAGGAGAGAGATCATGTGATATTTATCTTTCTTTGCTTGGCTGATTTCACTAAGCATAATGTTTTTCATCTTCATCCATGTTGCAAATGGTAAGAACTCTTTTTTTACTGCAACGTAGTATTCCATTGTGCAGATGTACCACTGTATTTTTTTTCTTACAAAATTTTTTTTTACATTTTTTTAATTAAATAATTATCTGTGTACATATTTTAACATTGCCCCCCTCCCCTACATACCCTCCCTCCCCAGAGTTTTGTGTCCATTGGTTGTAGTTATATGCATGTATACAAGTCCTTCGGTTGATCTATTATCTCCCCCAGATCTCCCTACCCTACCTGCTGTAATTTGACAGTCTGCTTGTTGCTTTACTGTCTCTATATCTACCTTTTGGTTCATCGGTTTATAATGTTCTTTATTATCCATAAATGAGTGAGGTCATGTGGTGTTTCTCTTTCATTGACTGGCTTATTTCACTCAGCATGATGTTCTCCAATTCCACCCAGGTTGCTGCAAATGATGAGAATTCCTTCTTTTTTATGGCAGCATAGTATTCCATTCAGGCGTCTTCAAACTACGGCCCGCGGGCCACATGCGGCCCGCAGAGGAGTCTGATCTGGCCCGCCAGGTTTTTTGGGCAGTGAGCGCAGCCGAGGTGTTACAGTAGGAATTAGTAGTTCATATAGTCCAGCCCTCCAGCTCTCTGAGGGACCGTGATCTGGCCCCCACTTTAAAAAGTTTGAGGACCCCTGGCTGTAGATGTACCATTGTTTTTTGATCCAATCATCTGCTGACGGGCACCTAGGCTGTTTCCAAATTCTGGCTATTGTAGATTGTGCTGATATGAACATATGGGTGCATATATCCTTTCTGATTGGTGTTTCTAGTTTCTTGGGATATATTCCTAGGAGTGGGATTACTGGGTCAAATGGGAGTTCCATTTTCAGTTTTTTGAGGAAACTCCACACTGTTCTTCACAGTGGTTGCACCAGTATGCATTCCCACCAGCAGTGCAAGAGGGCTACTTTTTCTCCGCAACCTCGCCAACACTTGTTATTTGTTGATTTGTTGATGTTGGCTGTTCTGACAGGTGTGAGATGGTACCGCATTGTTGTTTTGATTTGCATCTCTCAGACAATTAGTGACTTTGAGCATGTTTTCATGTGCCTTTTGGCCTTCCTTCTGTCTTCTTTTGAAAATATTCTATTTAGGTCCATTGCCCATTTTTTAATTGGATCATTCATCTTCCTTTTATTTAGTTGTATAAGCTGTCTGTAGATGTTGGAGATTAAACCTTTATCAGTGGTAACATTTGTAAATATGTTCTCCCACACAGTGGGCTTTCTTGTTGTTTTGTTGATGGTTTCTTTTGCTGTGCAAAAGCTTTTTATTTTGATGTAGTCCCATTGTTTATTTTCTCTCTTTTTTTAAAAATAAATTTTTATTGTTCATATTATTACAAATGTTCCTTCCCCCCCCTCCATTGCTCTCCTCCACCAGGTTCCCATCCCACCCTCTGCCCTTTCCCCACCCCCCACTGTCCTCATCCATAGGTGCACAGTTTATGTTCAGTCTCTTCCCACATCCCCCTCTCCCCTTTTCCCCAAGAATCGTCAGTTCATTCCCCTTCCATACCTCTGATTCTATTATATTCAACAGTTAATATTGTTCATCAGATTTTTAAAAAAAATTTCCTTGGTTTTTAGATTCACTTGTTGATAGTTATGTATTTGTTGTTCATAATTTTTATCTTTATTTACTTTCTCTTCCGAAAGAACCCCCTTCAACAATTCATATAATTCTGGTTTGGTGGTGATGAACTCCTTTAGCTTTTTTTTATTTTTTTATTTTTTTAATTTTTTTTTATTTTTATTAGTGAAGCTCTTTATCTGGTCTTCGATTCTGAGTGATAGCTTTGCTGGGTAGATTATCGTTGGCTGTAGGTTCTTACTATTCATCACCTTGAATATTTCTTGCTATTCTCGTCTAGCCTGCATGGTTTCGGCTGAGAAATCAGCTAACAATCGTATAGGTGCTCCTTTATAGGTAACTACCTGCTTTGCTCTTGCTGCTTTTAATATTCTCTCTTTGTCTTTTGCTCTTGGAATTTTAATTATGATTTGTCTTGGTGTGATCCTCTTTGGATTCCTTTTGTTTGGAGTTCTGTGTGCTTCCTGGACTTGTAAGTATAATTCTTTCACCAGGTGGGGGAAATTTTCTGTCACTATTTCTTTCAGTATGTTTTCGATATCTTGCTCTCTCTCATCTTCTGGGACCCCCATAATTCTGATGTTGGTTCGCTTGAAGTTGTCCCAGAGGTTTCTTACATTATCTTTAATTTTCTGGATTCTCTTGTCTTCTTGCTTCTGTGGAGGAGTATCTTCTGGCTCTTTATGTTCCAAATCCTTGACTTGATTCTTGCGATCTTCCATTCTGTTTTTAGGACTCTGTATGATATTTTTTATTTCAGACAATGTATTCTTTATTTCTTGTTGATCCCTTGTCATTTCTCGTTGATTCCTTATTAATTCTAGTTGATCCCTTTTCATAGCCTCATAGGACTTATTGACCTTTTCTAGTAAATTCTTGAAAAACCTTATAAGCATAGATTTAACTCTATATCTAGTCACTTTTTGTCCTCCATTTCTTTTGTTTGTGATCTATTTTATTGTCGCATTTTCACAGCTTCCTTGATGGGGCGGAGTTTCAGGGTGGAGCCTACAGCCTTGGCTTGCATCAGCCCTGCCCTATGCCCGCCCTATGTGGTTCCTGGGTCTCAGGGTCCTTCGGTACTCGCTGCAAGCGCCTCTGAGAGAAAAGTGCCCTCGATTTTCGCCTGCTACCAAACAGTCTAGGCTCTCCCCCAGTGAGCCCGGAACTGGGGTTCAGTTCAGTTGGAAGTGGAGTTGGAAGTGGCGTTCAGAGCAGTCTGGAGCCCCAGTCTCCTTCCCGCCATGGCAATCCCACGGCACAGCCAACTATCTCTTCTCTGGGTGCAATGTGCGCACCTCTGGGACCTCCTTTCGCTGCTCCCACGGGGCTCCGCCTTACAGCCCAGCTCCCTATGGATGAGCCTGGGTCTCCCAGGTCTGGCCTAGAACAGGGGTTCAGAGCAGTCGGAACTGGGGCGCAGCACAGTTGGAGCTTTTATCTCCTTCCTGCTAGGGAACGCCAGCCAGGCACTCAGTCGCCCCTCCTCTCTGGCTCCGTCCTCTCTGAGCGCGAGGCCTGTCTCCGTACCTTAGGCTTTTACAGCTCCTCCGCGCTTCCTTCTGGTTTTCTCCTTGCTTCTAGTTGTAGAATTTCCAGTCAGTCGACTTTCCTGTAGTTCTGGGTAATGTCCATTTTATATTTTATTTTAGTTGTATTTTATTGAAATTGTGTGTGGCTGCGACTACGTATTTACCTGTGCAGCCATCTTGGATCGATCAGTCAACCTGTTTATTTTCTCTTTAGCTTCCATTGCCCTAGGGGCAGTATCAGTGAAGAAGTTTTTTTGGCATATGCCTTGAGATTTTGCTGCCTGTGGATGCTTCTAGTATTTTTATGGTTTCCCGTCTGATGTTTAAGTCCTGTATCCATTTTGAGTTTATTTTTGTGTATGGTGTAAATTGGTGATCTAGTTTCATTGTTTTGCATGTGTCTGTCCAATTTTCCCAACACCATTTATTGAAGAGACTGTCTTGACTCCATTGTATATTTGTGCCTCCTTTGTCAAATATTAATTGAGCATAATGATTTGGGTTGATATCTGGGTTCTCGAGTCGATTCCATTGATCTATATGTCTGTTCTTGTGCCAGTACCAGGCTGTTTTGAGAACAGTGACTTTGTAATACAGCTTGAAGTCTGGTATTGAGATCCCTCCTACTTTACTCTTCTTTCTCAGGATTGCTGTAGCTATTCGGTGTCTTTTATTGTTCCAAATGAACTTTTGGAGAGTTCTTTCTAGGTCAGTGAAATATACCCTTGGTATTTTAATTGGGAGTACATTGAACCTATAGATTGCTTTAGGAAGTATGGACATTTTGATGATGTTGATTCTACCAATCCATGAACATCATATGTTCTTCCATCTGTTTACATCTTCCTCTATCTCTTTTTTCAGTGTAGTATAGTTTTCCTCATATAGGTCCTTTACTTCCTTAGTTAAATTTATTCCTAGGTATCTTAATTTTTTTGGTGCGATGGCAAATGGAATTGCTTTTTTAGTCTCTGTTTCTGTAATTTCACTGTTGGTGTATAGAAATGCCATGGATTCCTTGGCATTAATTTTGTATCCTGCTACATTGCCAAATTCATTTATTAAGTCAATTAGTATTTTAATGGAGTCTTTTGGGTTTTTTATGTACAATATCATGTCATCTGCCAATAAGGATAACTTTACTTCTTCTTTTCCAATATTGATGCCTTTTATTTCCTCCACTTGTCTAATTGCAATGGCTAGTACTTCCATACTATGTCAAACAGGAGTGGCGATAGTGGGCATCCTTGTCTTGTTCCTGTTCTAAGAGGGAATGGTTTTAGTTTTTACCCATTGAGTATAATGTTGACTGTGGGTTTATCATATATAGCTTTTATTATGTTGAGGTATGATCCTTGTACTCCCACCTTGTTGAGAGTTTTTATTAGGAAAGTTGTACCACAGTTTTTTAATCCACTCATCTGCTGATGGGCACTTAGGCTGTTTCCAAATCTTAGTTATGGTGAATTGTGCTGCAATAAACATAGGGGTGCATATATCCTTTCTAATTGGTGTTTCTCCTTGCTTGCGATATATTCTTAGAAGTGGGATCACTGGGTCAAATGGGAGTTCCATTTTCAGTTTTTTGAGGAAACTCCATACTGTTTTCTACAGTGGCTGCACCAGTCTGCATTCCCACCAGTAGTGCACAAGCATTCTTTTTTCTCCACATCCTCACCAGCACTTGTCATTTGTTGACTTGTTGAAAATAGCCATTCTGACAGGTGTGAGATGGTACCACATTGTTGTTTTGATTTGAATCTCTCTGATGATTAGTGACTTTAGCAGGTTTTAATATGTCTCATGGCCTTCATTCTGTCTTCTTTCAAAAAGTATCTATTAAGATCAGTTGCCCATTTTTTGATCGGGTTGTTTATCTTCTTTTTGTTAAGCTGCATGAGTACCTTGTAAATGTTGGAGATTAAACCATTATTGTTGATATAATTGGCAAATATCTTCTACCATGCAGTGGGTTTTCTTGTTGTTATATTGATGGTTTCCTTTGCTGTGCAAAAGCTTTTTATTTTGATGTAGTCCGATTTGTTTATTTTCTCTTTTGTTTCCATTGTCATAGGAGCAGTATCAGTGAAGAAATTGCTTTGGCATATGTCAGAGATTTATTTTGCCTATAGATTCCTCTAGGATTTTTATGGTTTCCTGTCTTATGTTTAAGTCCTTGATCCATTTTGAGTTTATTTTTGTGTATGATGTAAGTTAGTGATCTAGTTTCTTGCATGTATCTGTCCAATTTTCCCAACACCATTTATTGAAGAGTTTGTCTTGACTCTTTGTATTTTCATGCCTCTTTTGTCAATTATTAATTGAGAATAGTGGTTTAGGTCAATTTCTGGGTTCTCTATTCTATTCCATTGATCTATATGTCTGTTCTTGTGCCAATACCAGGCAAGTTTTGAGAACAGTGGCTTTATAATACAGCTTGATATCTGGTATTGAGATCCCACCGACTTTGTTCTTCTTTCTCAGGATTGCTGTAGCTATTCAGGGTGTTTGTTTTTTATTCCAGATGAATTTTTGGAAAGTTCGTTCTAGGACTGTGAAATGTGCTGTTGATATTTTAATGGGAAGTGCATTGAATTTATAGATTGCTTTGGGTAGTATGGACATTTGAATGATGTTGATTCTACCAATCCATGAACACTTTATATTCTTCTATCTGTTTATACCGTCTTTTATCTGGTTTTTTTTTTCAGTCTTGTGTAGTATTCCTCATATAGGTATTTTACCTCCTTAGTTTATTCCTAGGTTTCTTGATTTTTTTGGTGCAATGGTAAATGGGATTGCTTTTTTCATCTCTCTTTCTGTAAGTTCATTATTGGTGTATAGAAATGCCATAGATATTTCTTGGCATTAATTTTGTATCCTGCTACATTGCTGAATACATTTAATAAGTCTAATAGTTTTTTTAAATGGAGTCTTTAGGGTTTTCTATGTACAGTACCATGTCATCTGCAAATAAGGACAGTTTTACTTCTTCTTTTCCAATTTGGATGCTTTTTATTTCTTCTTGTTGTCTGATTGTAACAGCTAGTACTTCCAGTACTATGTTGAATAGGAGTGGTTAGAGTGGGCATCCCTGTCTTGTTCCCGTTCTTAGGGGAAATGGTTTTAGTTTATGCCCATTGAATATGATGTTGGCTGTGGGTTTCTTATATATCGCTTTTATTATGTTGAAATATGATCCTTCTATTCCCACCTTGCTTAGAATTTTTATCAAGAAAGGGTACTGGATTTTGTTAAATGCTTTTTCTGCATTAATTGATATGACTATATGATTTTTATCTCTCAATTTGTTTATGTGATGTATCACGTTTATTGATTTGCAAATATTGTACCATCCTTGCATCCCCAGGATAAATCCTATTTGGTCATGGTGTATGATCTTTATGATGTACTGCTGGAGCCGATTTGCTAGAATTTTGTTGAAGATTTTGGCATCTATGTTCATGAGGAATATTGGCCTGTAATTCTCTTTCATTGTGTTGTTTTCTTCTGGTTTTGGTATTAGGGTGATGCTGGCTTCATAGAAGGAGTTTGGAAGTGTTCCTTCCTCTTGATTTTTTTTTGAATAGTCTTAGAAGGATAGGTTTTAGTTCTTCCTTGAATGTTTGGTAAAACTCCCCTGTGAAGCCATCTGGCCCTGGGCTTTTGTTTACTGGAAGCTTTTTAATGTCTGCTTCAATTTCTTCCATAGTTATCAGCCTATTAAGACTTTTAGTATCTTCCTGACTAAGTTTTGGAATGTTGTATTTTTCTAGGAATGTGCCCATTTCCTCCAGGTTGTCTAGTTTATTAGAATAGAGTTGTTCATAGTAGTTTTTCTCAAAAATACTTTGTATTTCTGTGGGGTCTGTTGTTATTCCTCCTCTTTCATTTCTGATTTGTTTATTTGGGTACTCTCTCTTTGCTTCTTGGTGAGCCTGGCTAGAGGTTCATCAATCTTGTTTATTCTTTCAAAGAACCAGCTCTTGGTTTTATTGAGCTTGCGTGTGTGTGTGTGTGTGTGTGTGTGTGTGTGTTTGTCTCTGTGTCATTCATTTCTTCTCTTCTCATTATTATTTCCTTCCTTCTGCTCACTGTGGGCTTTTCATGTTGCTCACTTTCTAATTCTTTGAGTTGTTGACTTAGATGATTTATTACCATATTTTCTTGTTTGTTTTTTTTTTTGAGGTAGGCTTGTAGAGCTATAAACTTTCCTCTCAGAACTGCTTTCATTGTGTACCATAGTATTTGCATTGTTGTATTTTTATTGTCATTAGTCTCCAGGATGTTTTTAATTTCTTCTTTGATCTCATTGTTAACCCAATTATTGTTTAGCATGCTATTCAGCTTCCAGTGTTTGAATTTTTTGGAATGCTTTTATTGTAGTTTATTTCTAATATTATGCCATTGTTGTCAGAGAAAATGCTTGATAAGATTTCAATCTTTTTTAATTTGGGGAGACATTCTTTGTGACCCAATATGTGGTCTATTTTTGCACTTGAGAAGAATGTATATTCCATGGCTTTGGTGTGAAGATGTCAATTAGGTCCATCTGATCTATCGATTTATTAGAATTGCTGTTTCTTTGCTGATTTTTTGTCTAGAGGATTTATCCAGTGATGTTAGTGGTGTATTAAAGTTCCCTATTGTTATTGTACTGTTGTCAATCTCTTTATTGATATCTTCAAGGATTTTTTTTTTTAATACGGTGTGATCCTACATTGGGTGCATATGTTTTTCAGGGTTATATCTTCTTATTGTCTCAATCCCTTTATTATTATGAAGTTGCCTTCCTTATCTCTTGTTATGGCCTTTACTTTGAGGTCTATTTTGTCAGAAATAAGTACTGCCACCCCAACTTTTTTTTTTTCATTTCCATTTTTCTGAAAGATGTTTTTCCATGCCTTCACTTTCAATCTGTATGAGTCCCTTTTGCTGAGGTGGTTCTCTTATAGACAGCATATATATGGGTCATGTTTTCTTACCCATTGAGCCACTCAATGTCTTTTGACTGGAGCATTTAGTCCATTTATGTTTAAAGTTATTATTGAAAGGTTCTTATCTGTAGCCATTTTCATTTTTTGTGTCTGTGTTCCTTCTTACCTTTTTACTACTTCTTTTTATACCAGTTCCTTTAGCATGTCTTGCACTGCTGGCTTGGTAGTGATAAATTACCTTAGCATTTTTTTTTTTTTTTTGTCTGTGAAGCTCCTTATTTGCTCTTCAATTTTGAACAATAACTTTGCTGGATAGAGTATTCTTAGATTCAGTCCCTTGGTTTGCATCACTTTGTAAATTTCCTTCCTTTCTTTTCTGGCCTGAGTGTTTCTGTTGTGAAATCATTTGATAATCTAATAGGAGTGACCTTGTATTTAACTTTCTGTCTCTCTCTTACAGCCTTAAGATTCTCTCTTTGTCCTGAACATTTGTCATTGTAATTATGATTTGTCTTGGTGTGGGTCTTTTGGGGTTCATGCTGTTTGGCATTCTCTGTGCTTGTGTGACTTTTTTCTTTGCCACATCAGGCAAGTTTTCTGATATTATTCTTCAAATAGTTCTTCTAACCCTTGTTCCTATTCCTGTTGTTCTGGCACTCCTCTTATTCATATGTTGCTTCGTTTCATATTGTCCCATAGCTCCCTTTGGCTCTTCTGTCTTTTAATTTTTTTTCTCCAATCGCAATTCAGTTTTGCTTCCCTGTTTTTTAGTTCACTAATTTAGTCCTCTGCTTCTCCTAGACTACTGTTGAAACTTCCCATGGTGTTTTATATTGCAGTTATATCAGTCTTCATTTTTTCTTAATTCTTACATAAGTTATTTTTTTCATCCATTTATTCTTGATTCTTGCATAAGGTGTTAATTTTTCCCCCTTCCATCTGATTTATGAATTGTATGACGTTTATTCTTAATACTTTTTCTAACACATTGCATGCCTCTGTTTCACCTAACTGCTTTTCTGGCGCTTTCTCCTTTTCTTTCCTATGGGGGTATCTTTGTCTACCATTTTTGGTCTCACAGACTAATCTAGATATTGAGCTATGTAGGTGTCACTCCTTTGGTGGCAGTGGCTTCTCTGACTGTGTTTGCTCCTTGGGCAGTTATGGCAGCAGCTGCTTCTCAGTTGGCAGCGGTTCCTTTGGTGGGTTCTGTTCAAAGCAATGGTACCTCCTCTGGCTGGTATGGGAAGCTGCTCATATAGCTCCTGTTCCTTGGATGGGGGTGGGCTGATTATGAGGTTGCTGCTCCTCAGAAATGGGCAAGCTGTTCCCACAGCTGCTTCTCCTTGGATATGGGCTGGCGACTCATGCATCTGTTGCTACTTAGAAGGGGGTGGGCTGCTCACACAGGTGTTGCTCCTCAAATTGGGGCAGGCAGTTCATGTGGCTGCTGCTCCTTGGAAAGGGACAGTCTACTCACACAGCTGCTGCTCCCCGGAAGGGGGTGGGCTGCTTGCACTGCTGCTGCTCCTTGGAAGGCAGCTGGCTGCTCATGCAGAACAGCTGTTGGACTTCAGAGAGGTGCAGGGTGTGGGCTTCACACAGCTGCTGCTCCTTATAGGGGGGCTGGCTGCATTGGGCTACTGTCCCTCGGTAGTAGATGGGCTACTTAAGCGGCTGCTGCTCCTCAGATGGGTTGAGCTGCTCACGTGTTTGCTGCTCCTCAGACAGGGGAACTGGCTGCTCACACAGCTGCTGCTCCTTGGACAGGGGCAGGCCACGTGAAGCTGCTGCTCTTAGGCCTGTGGCGGGTTGCTCTTGGGGCTGCTTCTCCTTGGACAGGAGAGGGCTGCTCATGTGTCTGCTGTTCACATGGTTGCAGTGCCCTGGGCAAAAGCATTGGGCCGATCAGAGGGTAACCTGCTTCTGAACTCACAGGAGCCTGTGCCCAGGGCAGCTGGAGCCTCGTTGACCATGGGATCACAGCCTAGGTAGCAGGTCCCTGACAGGGGTGGCTGTAGAGTCCCAGGTGTTATCTGGGGGCACTCTGGGTGGAGTTGAGGCTGGACTCCCAGTTCCATCAGCTCTACCCTTTAAAAATGCTAGGCCCCTAAGGACAAGCTGGCCTCCTGGTACTTTTTGCAATGGTAGCAGAAGCTGCCTAGTTAGGCCAACCTGATTAGCCTGCCCCTGAAGGGATCTAACTGTGTCACACACACACACACACACACACACACACACACCACCTGACTACATGCTCCTCTTTTACTCCCTCACTCACTCATGCTCTTCCCCTCACTGCCGAATTCTTCCTGCCTCTGTAGTTGGATCTGGGGTGTTATTGACCCCTTTGTGGATGGAGTTTCCTCTCCAGGTGTCTGGTTATGTGGCTTGCTCTCAAGCCCCTTGGCCTGACCGGATAAAATTCACCTCAACAAAACACAACACAGAGGGAACTAAGCACAAATGTACTAATGACACCAATAACCCCAATATAAGTCCAATGGTGGTGGAATAACCCCATATATTCCAATGGTGGTGGAAAAGACGGATGTGTCCTGAGTCTTGTCCCAGAGCAAATAGAGTGAGCAGCTGAAATGAGTGAAATTCAGCCCGAATTTGGCGAGAAGACACACCTGGTGAGATAGTTTGCAGCAGGGAAGGGCTGTGCATGCTGCTGCTGATGCTGCCTTGGTGATTAGCTAAAGGTCAGATTGCAAGGACTTTCAGGACTTTCCCTTTTGCCTGCTGCAACAATGAGCTGGAGGGGAAAACAGATTCATTAAAGTTGAATTTGTCCTAGTGGGAAACTATCCAGAGCATCTCTTGAGAGCTTTGGGTTAGGCCTGGCTTGCTATCAGGATGTGGCCTGAAGCCTGACTTCCCTTCCTTGCCCTCCCTTTATCTTCCTACCCTCCTTCATCTGCTCCCTGACCCCACTTCCCCCCTCTATGTGAACTGAAAAGCAAGCTTCTCAGAAGGAAATGGTTTTTGTTATTTAACCTGTCTCCATGTGTCTTCTCATGGCTAAAGGAGGAAAAGTGAAGTCACCCTAATGTTGCTTGTTTGTTTTGTTGGAGGCCAAAAAGCAAAGCAAAGGCAGCTCTTTATATACATCACTAGTTTTGTCCCCACCTCCCAAGCACTAATTATAACCCTATTCTTTTTTATTGAAATATAATTGGCATATAAAATTATATTAGTATTAATTGTAGAGGATAATAAACTGATATTTGTATAAATTAAAAAATGACTACTGATATAACTCTAGTTAACATTCATCCCTACTCTTATCAAAAATAGGTGATAAATATGTAGGCCCTCAGGCTGGCATACAAAGCTACTAACTGTCAATCAGTGGTAGCTGGTGCCAATTCAATGCCAACAAGAATTCCCAATTTGGGATGTGGTAAAGGAGGAAACTTTATTCAGAGCAAAATAACTTAATGGTGATAGAGCATGACTGTGAGAAACAGTGCAGCTGTGAGGCAGCTCTAGAGCCAGGCCCCTCTCCAGCTAAAAAAAACTCTGCTCTGCTCTTTGCCAGTCTGCTTTATGCTGCACTGGTCTGCTCCACTGTGCTTTGGTCTGATCCCTTCTGTGAAAGTCTTCTCTGACCTTTGCTGATCAGATACACTCTGCTCCATGAGACTCTGTGTTTCAGCTCAGCCAAGGAAAGGCAAACTTCCGCTTTGGGGGAAAGGGAAAGTATGCTCCTGAAGCTAAAGAGGAGCTGGCTTATATGGACAGAATGCCCCACCCCTGGTTCCTGATTGGTCTGTCCTCATGCAAATGAGGACTCCAAATCCTTCCAGTTTAATTGGTCCAAAAGGCATTGTGCTGATTGGTCAGAATATAGCCACTCAGTTTGGAGCTGCATAGCTACAATTGGATGGTGAAAGTATAGTCTTATTGGTTGAAACAGGTTCTAGGAAATCTTTATAAGGGTTGGCTCAGAAAGCAGAAACACAGTTCAGGTAGGCAGTTCAGTGCAGAGGCAGGCAGTTCAGTACAGGCTTCTCTGTGAAGTGCAGTTTGCCTGAGAGGCCTCTGTGTAGAAATCCTGCTTGTCTCTGTTTTTGTATTTTGTTTTGAAATTTGAGCCCCATTAGCCACCAGGAGTTTTTACCAGTTGTCTTCTTTCTCAGGGATCACAAAATAAATGGGTCCTATGCAACCTTTCCAGTCTTGTGATTCATTACTTCCTTACTTAGTCTTCATTTTTATACTGACTGAAATACCCACCATAGCCTTCCTGGATTTCTGGTCTCTTGCCCCTCTCTCCTTCGCCTATTAAGCAGCTTCATGGAGTATTAAGAGGAGTTAGACTCTAAACCCTACAAGCTTATCCTCTGTGAGCTTCAGTTTACTTCTGTCTAAAATTGGACTATGGATACAGCCCAGCTACCTTTTATAATGGTTGTGGTGATGAGACAGAGTGATAAGGAAAACCCTTTCATAAAATATAAAATACCATTCAAATGCCATTTCTTATTGTTAAGGGAAAATGACCTATCCATTGGGGTTTAGTTTTGTGGTCCATTCCCCCCAAAAGGTTCCTCCCTAATGCCCTGGAGAAAAGCAGTCAGAAAAGCCAGTCCTGCGTGTCTCCCTGGCTTGCCCTAGATTACCACAGGATGGGCCAAAGAGCAGGACATGGCCTTAAGACTTTGCCCAGTGGGCCCCATGCTGTGTATCAGCTGAGCAGCCAAGAGGAGCCTGAATAATCTGGGAAGGGTGGGGGGGGGTGGAAGATATGACAACTTTGAAGAAAGCTGTCTTTAATGCCTCCATGAAACATGATGGAAGGAATGCAGATCCTGAACAACAAAGCTACTTTTTAGGCCATTTTAGCAATATTCAGACCCTGATAAGCTCTTCCTCAGCTCAAATTTTGGGTATCTCTACTCTTTTCTTTTTTTTTTTAATTGTTTTATTCTATTTAATTACTTATTTATTGTAATATATATTTTTTATTGTCAGTATTATAGATGTCCCACATGCTCCCTTTTGCCCCCTCTGTTGTTGGGTCAAACCCTGGATTCAAAATAAGACCACCAGAGGCTGATAATTTATTTAAAAAAAGCAGGCAAAGGTTTATTGAAATATCTGGCCAGGACAGCCACAAGAGCACCACACGCAGGCAGACTCCACACGACTGCACCGCTTCAGGGGCAGGTAGTTCTTTTTTAAAGGTTCTGAGAAGGAAAACCCCTATTTTGCAACAAACTGTTGTTTGGAATTTTCTGCTGTTCTTCCTAGATAAAATGTTGCTTTAGCCCGTTTGAAGAACGATGAAGATAAACTTAGCTGTCTGACCTTGTAGGCCAGAGACCAAATATGCCCACAATCTCAATACCATGCCAGGTGCACTTTTTCAATTGGATAGAACTGTATTGTTTTCAAGGCCAGCATCGAGATAACCACCAAGTGCACATAGGGCTGGCTCTTTAATTAAAAAAAAAAAGGAAGTTCTGCCTGTAACCTTGCTTAGAATTTGAATTCATCCTCCCTAAGCCCATCACGTGATGAACAAAGCAAGTCTCTCCAAACTCTCCTCCTGCACTGTCCGACCGCTCGGGAACTCTGCAACAGTTCAAACCACAGGAATTTTCCTTTGTTCTAAATTCTAAATCCTAAAGACTATATTCTAAAAACTGGGGTCAGCCCGCAGGGTCATTCCCAGTCACATCCTACTGGACATTGGAATGTGGCCCTATCTTGCAGAAGCAGAACTCAGTGGTTAATCTCCAAAGGTTATGGTCCCAGGCACAGGAATATTGCCTTAGCAGGTTTAAAATTCAAACAACAGTTTTTACCAAAGTATGATTGCCACTATATTTCACCCTCCACCTAGCTCCTGATCACCAGGCCTTCATCAAATTATTGTCTGTATCCATGGGTTATGCATATGTACATACATGTTCCTTGGTTAATCTGTTCCCATCCCTTTCACTCCCCTCTCTGAGATCTGCCAGTCTGTTTCATGCATCCATGCCTCTGGACCTATTTTATTCCTCAGTTTATTTTGTTCTTTTGATTCCATATATAAGTGAAATTATGTAATATTTGTCTTTCTCTGACTTAGCATAATAATCTCCAGGTCCATTCCATGCTGTCACAAAGGGTAAAAGATCCTTCTTTTTTATATAGTTGTGTAGTATTCCATTATGTAGTATTCCATTATGTAAATGTTCACTCATCAGTAGATGAGTGAACAGCTATTTTGTTCACTCATCTACTGATGAGCAACTGGGCTTTTTACAAATATTGGCTATTGTATTGTAAATAATGCTGCTATGAACATATGGGTACATATATTCTTTCTGATTGTGTTTCTGAATTTTTAGGATATATTCCAAGAAGTGGGGATCACTGGGTCAAATAACAGCTCCATTTTTAATTTTGAGTAAATTCCATATTGTTTTCCATAGGAGCTGCATTTCCACCAGCAGTGTATTATGGTTTCTTTTTCTCCACACCCTCATCAGCACTTGTTGTTTGTATTGTAGATTTACTGATGGTAGCCATTCTGGCACATGTGAGGCAACACCTCATTGTAGTTTTAATTTGCATCTCTCTGATTATTAGTGACTTTGAGCATTTTTTCATGTGCCTATTGGCCATCTCCATCTGTATGTCCTCTTTGGAGAAGTGTCTATGCAGGTCCTTTGCCCATCTTAAAAAAATTGGATTACTTGTCTTCCTCTTGTTGAGTTGTATGAGTTCTTTATATATTTTGGAAATTAACCCTTTATCAAATGTGTCATTGAAAAATATGTTCTCCTGTACAGTGGATTTCCTTTTCACTTTGATTCTGGTTTCTTTTGCTGTAAGAAGCTTTTTGTTTTTTAAAAATATATTTTATTGATTTTTGAGATGAAGAGAGAGAAACATCAATAATGAGAGAATCATTGATTGGCTGCCTCATGCACGCCCCACACTGGGGACTGAGCCAGCAAGCGAGGCTTGTGTGCTTTGCCAGAATCAAACCTGGGACCCTTCAGTCCACAGGCTGATGCTCTATCTATTGAGCCAAACAAGCCAGGGCAGAAACTTTTTATTTTGATACTAGAGGCCCGGTGCACAAAATTCGTGCACAGAGGGGGGTGTCCCTCAGGCTAGTCTGCACCCTCTCTAACCTGGGATCCCTCTCACAATCCAGGACTGTTGGCTCCCAACTGCTCACCTGCCTGCCCTCCTGATTTCCCCTAATCACTTATGCCTGCCAGACTGATTATCCCCTAACCACTCCCCTGCCAGCCTGATTGATGCCTAACTGCTCCCCTGCCAGCCTGTTTGCCCCTAACTACCATCCCCTGCAGGCCTGGTCACCTCTAACTGCCCTCCCCTGCAGGCTTCATCGCCCCCAACTGCTCTCCCTTGCAGGCCTGGTCCCTCCCAACTGCCCTCCCCTGCTGGCCATCTTGTGGTGGCCATCTTGTGTCCACATGGGGGCAGGATCTTTGACCACATGAGGACAGCCATCTTGTGTATTGGAGTGATGGTCAATCTGCATATTACTCTTTTATTAAATAGGATGGTGCATGGTTGGGGGCCTGGTCCATGGGTGGGGGCCAGCTGGTTTGCCCTAAAGGGTGTCCCCGATCAGGGTGGGTGTTCCCTTGGAGCATGGGGCTGCCTGGGAGAGGGGCCTGTAGTGGTTTGCAGGCTGGCCATGCCCCCCGAAGACCCAAGCAGAGGTCCTGGCATCTGGAATTTCTTTATCTTCTACAATTGAAACTTTGTAGCCTGGAGTGAAGCCAAGCCTCCTTCTTGCTCCTTTGTGGCAGCCATTTCTGTTGGGATTTATGTATCTTCTATAATTGAAACTTTGTATCCTGGAGTGGAGGCCAAGGCAGGCCAGGGTGTGCGGAAAGCTTGGCTTCCTCCATCGCCAGGGAAACCCTAGCCTCCTGCACTTTCCAGCTCTGTGGCTGCCACCATTTCTCTTTGGATTTATCTATCTTCTATCATTTAAAATTTGTAGCATTGAATGGAGGCTTAGGCTGGCAAGGGCAGGCAGAAAGCTTGGCTTCCACTATCACCAGGGAAACCCAAGCCTCCCTCCTGTTCTTTGTAGCTGCAGCCATCATTGTTGGGTTTATTTGCATATTCACTCCTAATTCGATGGAAGGCGTGGCTTGTGGGCATGGCTTGTGAATGTAGCGAAGGTATGGTCAATTTGCATATCACTCTTTTATTAGATAGGATAGTTCATTTGTTCATTTTTTCCTTTGTTTCTCTTGCTCTAGGAAATGTGTTGGTGACAATTCTGCTATGTGAGATGTCTCATATTTTACTGCCTAGGTGAGATGTCTCATATTTTACTACCTAGATTTCTTCTAGGATTTTTATGGTTTTGTGACTTACATTTAAGGCTTTATGTATTTTGAGTTTATTCTTGTGTGTGGTGTAAGTTGGTGGTCTATTTTTTTTTTTTTTTTTTTTTTTTTTTTTTTTTTTTTTTTTTGCATGTACCTGTCCAATTATTGTTGAGACTGTCTTTACTACTTTTGCCTTCTTTGTCAAATATTAATTAACCGTAATGGTGTGGGTTAATTTCTGAGGTTTCTGTTCTGTTCCATTGATCTATATTCCTATTCTCATGCCAATACTAGGCTGTTTTTATTACAATGGCTTTGTAATATAATTTATCTGGTATTGTGATCACTCCAACTTTGCTCTTCTTTCTCAAGATTGCTGCAGCTATTTGAGATCTTTTTTTGGTTCCTTATACATTTTTGGAATATTTGTTCTAGGTCTGTGAAATATGCTATTGCTATTTTGATAGGAATTGTGCTGACTCTATAGATTGCTTTGGGTAGTAAGGACATTTTAATGATGTTAATTCTTCCAACCCATAAATATGGCATATGCTTCCACTTATTTGTATCTTCCTCTATTTCTTTTTTCAATGCCCTATAGTTTTACAAGGATAGGTCTTTTACCTCCTTGGTTAATTTTATTCTAAGCTATCTTATTTATTGTTGCAATGGTAAATGGGATTGTTGTTTCAGTTTCTCTTTATGAGAGTTCATTATCCTATATAATAAATAGGTGATATGCAAATAGACCATCATTCCAATGCACAAGATGGCCACCCCATGTGGTCAAAGATGGCTGCCACAAGATGGCTGGCAGGGGAGTGCAGTTGGGAGTAACCAGGCCTGCAGGGGAGGGGTGTTGGGGGGGACCAGGCCTTTAGGAGAGGGCAGTTAGGGGTGACCAAGCTGGCAAGGGAAGGCAGTTAGGGGTGACCAGGCCAGTAGGAGAGGGCAGTTGGGGTGACCAGGCCAGCAGGGAGCCGTTAGGTGTTGATCAGGCTTGCAGGGGAGTGATTAGGGGGTGATCAGGCTGGTAGGCATAAGTGGTTAGGGGCAATCAGGCAGGCAGGCAGGCAGGCGAGTGGTTGGGAGCCAGTAGTCCTGTATTGTGAGAGGGATGTCCCAGATTGGAGAGGGTACAGGCTGGGCTGAAGGACACCGTCCCCCCCCCTCCTCCCGTGCATGAATTTCATGCACTGGACCTCTAGTTGGTGCATAAAAATGCCATAGATTTCTGGGTGTTAATTTTTTATCCTGCTACTTTGCCAAATTTATTTATTAAATTGAATAGTTGTTTTTACGATGGACTCTTTAGGGTTTTCTATGTACAATATAATTTCATCTGCAAATAATGAGTTTTACTTTCTCCTTTCTAATGAGGATGCTATTTATCTATTTATTTATTTATTTATTTATTTATTTATTTATTTATATCTGATCTCTGTGACTGGGACTTCCAGTACTATCTATAACACATGTGTCAAACACAAGGCCCACGGGCCAAATCCGTCCCGCCAGGCCTTGCAATGTGGCCCGCATCGCGCTGTCATCACTGCACTCCGCTGCGTTTCCATCACAATGACAGTTTATGACTGTTCAGTAAACCATTCGGCCCGCGATTTAGGCTGGATTTTAGATTTTGGCCCCTTCTCTGATTGAGTTCGACACCCCTAATCTATAATAATAAAAGTGTAATATGCTAATTAGACAGGATGTCCTTCTGGACATCCTTCTGGGTGACCTTCTGGATGAATCCAGGCCTGCAAGGTAAACCCGGGTCCCGAGTGCCAGAGGGAAGACTGTGCTGGCAACCAGGGGAAGGAAGACCTACTCTTGCATGAATTTCATGCACTGGGCCTCTAGTGTTGAATAAGAGTGGTAGAGATAGACATTTCTGTCTTGTTCCTGTTCTTAAGGGAAATGCTTTTAGTTTTGTTCGTTCATGTGATGTTGGCTATAGGTTTGTCATATATGGCCTTTATTATGTTGAGGAACGACCCTTCTATTCCTATTTTGCTGAGAGAGTTTTTATAAAAAATGGCTGTGGATTTTGTAAAATGATTTTTCTGTATCTATTGATTTTTTATCCTTCATGCTGCTTTTTTTTTCTTTACAACTTTTAAAAAATATTTTATTGATTTTTCACAGAGAGGAAGAGAGAGGGATAGAGAGTTAGAAACATCGATGAGAGAGAAACATTGATTAGCTGTCTCCTGCACACCCCCCACTGGGGATGTGCTCACAACCAAGGTACATGCCCTTGACCGGAATCAAACCTGGAACCTTTCAGTCTGCAGGCTGACACTCTATCCACTGAGCCAAACCGGTTCCGGTTCTTTACAACTTTTTTGTGGTATGTTTGACTTCCAATAAATTACATATATTTACAAAGTATAGGTTGATGATTTTAATATATGTATGCACCTGTAAAATCACTGCCATAATTAAAGTAGTAAAGACATTTTAATGATGTTAATTCTTCCAATCCATAAATGTGACATATGCTTCCATTTGTTCGTATCTTCCATTGTTCCCCAAATTTCCTCTTGTTAGTCACATTTAATATTTTTTCACAGTCAATTGAAGGAAAGAATATGGGTTTATTGGTCATGAGCTCTTCTGAGATTAGAAAACTTTTAGGATCAGTAGCCTTTGACTTTGGGTAGTGGGGCCAGCAGAGCCTAAACTGTCAGTTCTTTGTGAAAGCCAGCTTTAGTGGTGCTTGTTATGGAGACATTCCTGTAGCCCTGTATTGTTTGGGTGACCTGAGGCAGACTTTACTTTCTCTGGGACTTAATTTTTCCATCAATAAAAAGTTGGACAAGAAGATTTCTATGTTTTCTGTCATCCTGAATGACAGGACCTTTTTTGACAATCTTTTCTAAATAAATAACAAATTTTTAAAAGTATAAAAAAGTGTATAATCTATCTCCTTTGTTTTCACATTCCCTAAATTACATTCTGGCAGGGTCTTGGGTGATGACTAGAGTGCTGCATGGCTTTGAAAGCTCTGAGTGGGTTATTAACTGCATTTATAGATGAGGAAACTGAGATTCAGAAAGGAGAGATGATCTGCTCACAATTAATAAGTGGCTGAGCTGGGATGCAAACCCAGCCCTGACTTCTAATCCTGTGTTCTGGGCATTGGCCTACATTAAATTCAAAGACAATATTGCCAAGAATGCAGGCTTTGTTCTTCCACATCGCTGGCATGAGTAAGGGTCCATGCACCCAACAGATAGTCTAAGTTTCCTCCTGGCTTGATATGAGAATCATAGCTCACCTCTGTAAGCCTCATGTGGGGCTGAGGTGGCAGAAGTGTGCTCTCCTGTCCCTCTAAACCACCAAGTAATGCCATAGAATGGGAGCCTTACAGTTTCTTGGACTGGAAGTTTCCAGAAAGCAGAAACTCTCAGGGCATGTGTTTCATTATATGCTATCTCCTGGGACTATATACAAGCAAATGTTCAGTAACCCTCAGTGGTGGGAGCACAGGGTCAGTGGAAATGGGTAGAAAGTTTGAGATTAAGAAGAAACTCTATCTGGTACCCTGTCTCATGGGTTACCCTAGTGATAAAACCCTCAAAGAGGACCTGGTATAGGCTGGGGTTGAGGCAGCACTGGCTGAGCCTCACACAGGCATTCTTGAGCAAGCATGTGTTCCTAACAGGTGTATCTTTTGTAGCTCCCAAAGGGAGGAGAGCCAATTAATTCCCCTGTTTTTAGATATCCCCGCACATGCTGCTGTGTCCCAAGGTAAGGTGGAAAAGCGGTGCTTGGAGACAAATCTTTAGGTAAGAGGACTTTGAAGTGATAGAAGGGTTCTGTGCAGGCTCAGGGTGTCTATTTCCTGAATATTCAGCAAGTACTCAAGAGTAGGTGGTCAGTAAATATTTGTTGACTGAATGAACTCTTACTTGTGTCAGACACTGTGTGGGAAGGGGGGACAGAAAAGAACTGGATCCAGTCCTTGGCTATGGTAGAGAAGGAAGGATAAGACAAATATATAAATAATGGTTACACGTGATAGAATGTGATAAATGCCTTAGGAGAGGAACTGTGAAGAGATCCAGAGTAGGGAGACTAACATCTGGCAGTGGTGGGGGATGAGGCTCCAGAGAAAATTTTCTGCTTGAGGTGACTTCAGAGCTGGTCTTGAATAGGAACTAGGGTTTTTATAGGTGGATCATGCATGTTTATGTGGTGGGGGGAGGGGAGTGAGAGTAGGCTGTATTCCAGGCCCCAGCAGTGGGCTTAGGGCCAGAAAACTCCCTGAGTATGTCCCCAGGGTACATAGAGAACTACAAGTCACTGATAATCCCAGAGCCCCAGTTTTCAGCTTTCTTCCCATTATGCCTTAATCTGAGCCATGAAGCAGCCAAATGGGTTCATCTGGGGTCCTTCGTGCCTCATGGGCTGGCTAGCCCAAGCCAGAAGTGGTGGCCAATCCTGGTGGCCTGGTAGTTTCTTCACTAAAGTCTTCATTTCCACCTCACTACAGTTGCTAGAAACAATAATTGGTTCTTGAGTCTGGGAGCGGGCCATGCAGGAAACAACAGTTGCTGGCTTGCTTCATCTGTCATTCAAGTAAATGGGCCATTGCTGGGCAGCAATGGGGCTGAGTGGTAACAGGAGGAGGGCCCATTATTTTGTATGATATGGTTCATTGGGCTTTCCCCAGACTATACAGTGAGGTGTTGGATAGAAACAATACTGGTTGTGCTATCCATAGGCATGAGCCTAGGAATATAATCCAGCCATTTTTTTTTTCTCTCTGCTTTGTTGTTCTCTGTTTCAGAATTTCTGTCTAAAGGAAGTTGGATGCTATTAATTGATAAACTGATTAGCTTCACTTGACATTGGACAAGATGTTGAATTCATTTCAGCAGAAAATTTCAAATATAGTATCTTATGGAATTGTTATTTTCACTTTGCAGATGAGGAGTTAAGTGACCTGCCAAGGGTAAACAGCTAGGATGGTGAAATTTGAGCCCACATCTAACTTCAGACTCTCAACTACAGAGAATCTGAAGGCTGGAAGTTATAAATTAATTACAAAATATTAAAATCCAGGGACTGGAAAAAGGAGAAGAAAGGGGGGAAAGAGTTCCAGACTGAAGGAAAAGAAAACTAAGGGCTTCAGTTCCAGAATAGAGGAATTAGAAGGTGCCAATGGATTGGGAAGAAGATGGAAGTGGAGACCCCACCCATCTGGACTCTCACCTGCCTACAAAGCCAAAACCATGCAGCCACAGCTCTGTTTACTTCCTCTACTTACCATAAACAAATTTAATCCACAAATATTTGTTGTCTGTACAAGGATAAGAGCCAGGGCTAGTATACTTTTAAAATAAATTTAAACCAAAACTATAGCTTGGTTTTTTTAAAATTGAATTTATTGGGTGACATTGGTTCACAAAACCACACAGGTTTCAAGTATACAACTCAACAAAACATCATCTGCACACTGCATCATGCACCTGTCACCCAAAACAAAATCTCATTTCGCCCACATTTATCCCCGCTTTGCCCACCTTAACTTACCCAAACCCCTTTACCTCTGGCTATCACTACATTGTTGTCTGTGTATATCTATATATCTATATATCTATATATCTATATATCTATCTATATATCTATATCTATATCTATATCTATATCTATATCTATATCTATATCTATATCTATATCTATATCATCTATATCTATATCTATATCTATATCTATAATCTATATATCTGTGTGTGTGTGTGCATGTGTGTGTGTGTATCTGTGGAATAATACACAGAATGGATATAAATATACTAGAGGCCTGGTGCATGAAATTCGTGCATGGGAGGGGGGATGTCCCTCAGCCCAGCCTGAACCCTCTCCAATCTGGGACCCCTTGAAGGATGTCCTACTGCCGGTTTACAGGGATTGGGCCTAAACCAGCAGTCAGACATCCCTCTCACAATCTGTGACTGCTGGCTTCTAACCCCTCACCTGCCTGCCTGCCTGCCTGATTGACCCTAACCACTCTGCCTGCAGGCCTGCTCACCCCCAACTGCCCCCCTGTTAGCCTGCTCAGCCCCACTTTCCCTCCCCACTGGCCTGCTCACTCCAAACTGCCCTCCATGCTGTCCTGATTACTTCCAACTGACCCCCACTGACAGCATGCTCGCCCTCAACTGGTCCCTCTGCTGTCTGCTTATCACCAATAGCCCCGCCCCCCACCAGCCTAATCACCCACAATTGCCTTCCTAACCTGACCTGGTCACCCACAACTGCCCTCCCCTCTTGGTCTCTAGCCACCTCTACCTTGGCCCTGCCACCATGGCTTTGTCCAGAAGAACACCCAGAAGGTCTCCTGGAAGGTCTCCCAGTCTAATTAGAATATTACCTTTTTATTAGTATAGATAGAGGCCTGGTGCATGTGTGGGGACCAGCTGGTTTGCTCTGAAGGGTGTCCTGGATCAGGGTGGAGGTTCCCTTGGGGTGTGGGGCAGCATGGGCGAGGGGCCTGTGGTGGTTTTCAGGCTGGCCACACCCCCATGAAGTGAGGGTCCCCACTGGGGGGATGTGGCCAGCCTGGGTGAGGGGCTGAGGGCCATTTTCAGTCGGCCACACCCCCTTCAGGGTGGGGGTTGCCACTGCGGTGCCTGGCCAGCCTGAGTGAGGAACTGAGGGCTGTTTTCAGGCTGGCCATGCCTCCTGGCAATCCAGGTTCCCAGCCCCTCCTTTTTCTCTTTTCTTTTCTTTTCTTTTCTTTTCTTTTCTTTTCTTTTCTTTTCTTTTCTTTTCTTTTCTTTTCTTTTCTCTTCTCTTCTCTTCTCTTCTCTTCTCTTCTCTTCTCTTCTCTTCTCTTCTCTTCTCTTTTCTTCTCTTCTCTTTTCTTCTCTTCTCTTCTTTTCTTTTCTTTTCTTCTTTTTCAGTGCCTCCTTGAGCAGAGGCCATGGCTGGCTGGAAGCAAGTATCTGGGATTTATTTATTTTCTATAATTGAAACTTTGTAGATTTGATCAGAGGCCAGGGTCAGCCAGGGCAGGCGGGAAGCTTGGCTTCCTCCATCCCTGGGGGCAATCCAAACCTCCTGCTCACTCCAGCTCCATGGCCACTGCCATATTTGTTGGTCTAATTTGCATACTCACTCCTGATTGGCTGGTGGATATAGCAGAGTGATGTTCAATTTGCATGTTCCTCTTTTATTAGTGCAGATTCTTTTTTTGCTTAATATCTTCACCTTCTTTTATCCAGCCCTGCAAACCCTCTCCCATCTGACAGTTGTCAGTTTATTTCATGCCTCTATGCCTCTTGTCTTACTTGTCATTTTATTTTGTTCATTAGTTTCCACATATAAGTGAGATCATATGGTCTTTATCTTTCTCTGACTGGCTTATTTTGCTTAGCATAATGCCCGCTAGGTTAATCCATGCTGTTGCAAATGCTAAGAGTTCCTTCTTTTACAGCTGTGTAGTATTCCATTGTGTAAATATACCACATAGTTTTCCACTCATCTACTGATGGGCACCTGTTCAGTTCTTTAGACAGATTTGTAATAGCTCCTTAGAAGATTTTGCCTCTGAAATCTAACATCTGGTCATTGTCACAGGTAATTTCTGTGGCTTAATTTTTTTCTGGTGTATGGTTTATTGTTTCCTGTTTCTTTGAATGTATCATACTTTTTATTATAAACTGGACATTTTAGCTAATATATTGTAGCTACTCTGGGTACTGATCTCCCAAACCTCACCTTAGGCTTTGTTTATGTCATTTGTTTCTTTACTTATTTAATCAATGACTGAATTATTTTAGTGAAGTCTATTCCCCCACACACACACACTCAGTGCAAAGCCTGTGATGTTTTTTAGGGAGCACAGCCCTTGTATGCCCACAGACAGTCTGTTTTTTGCAGAGCTCTTTATCTCTCTGTCCATGACCAAACCCAGTTGTTGAGATTTACAAACATTTGCTCCACAAATATTTGAAGGGATAGTTTCCTAGATCAGAGTTTGAGATTTGTTCAGATCCAGGAGTGCTCGTCTCAGCTGTCTCTTTTTTCATTTCTATTCAGTAAACTAGCTTGTCTATAGTTTAGCATATATCTCCAATGAATCTATCATTCTCTTACCAATTTCCCTTTATCACACCCTCCACTTTTTGAGAATGAACTTTTCCATATGCTATTGCAAATGAAGTCCATTCTTTTGGGGAAGTATTCAGAGTTCTCCATGCTATGACCTGCTTCTTCCCCAGGACAAAGCCTCTTAGCTAGTGCTCCTGTGCTGTAGTCAGGGACAGTAGCACACTTCTGAGTAACAACTCCATTTTAGAATCTGAATGCTCAGTGGAAGGAAAGATATTGGCTTGCCTCTCTTGCCATGCTAACTCTGCTTCACAAGTCAGGTCACAGGACATAGCATTGTCTCTATAATGTCTATGCCTAAAATTTTTTTTGGTATCTTTTTGATGTCCATGCAATATTTTTAATTTCTGACTTCATTCTTTTTCTCTTAGTTAGCTTGGCTAGCATCTTATCACTTTTATTGATCTTTTCAAAGAGTATTCTTATGCCAGTATCAGGCCGTTTTGAGAACAGTGGCTTTATAATACAGCTTGATATCTGGTATTGAGATCCCACCGACTTTGTTCTTCTTTCTCAGGATTGCTGCTGCTATATGGGGTCTCTTTTTATTCCAAATGAATTTTTGGAACGTTGATTTTAGGTCTGTGAAATATGCCATAGTTATTTTAATGGGGAGTGCATTGAATCTATAGGTTGCTTTGGGTATTATGGACATTTTAATGTTGTTGATTATACCAATCCATGAACATGGTATGTTCTATCATCAGTTTATGTCTTCCTCTATCTCTTTTGTCAGTGTCCTGGAGTTTTCTGAGTACAGATCATTTATCCCCTTAGTTAAGTTTATTTTTGGTATCTTTTTTTTTTTGGTGCTATAGTAAATGGGATTGACTTTTTAGTCTCACTTTCTGTAAGTTCATTAATGGTGTATAGAAATTACATATATTTCTTGGTATTCATTTTGCATCCTGGTACATTGTAAAATTCATTGTTTTAAGTCTAAAATTTTTTATGGAGTTTTTAGGTTTTTCTATATATAGTATCATGTCATCTGCAAATAATGACAGTTTTACTTCTTCTTTTCCAATTTGGATGCCTTTCATTTTTTCTTATTTAATTCCAATGGCTAGTACTTCCAGAACTATGTTGAATAGGAGTGGCGAGAGTGGGCATCACTGTCTTGTTACTATTCTTAGGGGAAATGGTTTTAGTTTTTGCCCATTGAGTATGATATTAGCTGCGGGTTTGTCATATATAGCTTTTATTATGTGGAGGTATGCTCCTTCCATTCCCACCTTGTTGAGAGTTTTTATCAAGAAAGGGTGTTGGATTTTGTCAAATTCTTTTTATGCATCAATTGATATGACTATGTGATTTTTATCTCTCAATTTGTTTATGTGATGTATCACGTTTACTGATTTGTGAATATTGTAATATCCTTGCATCCCTGGGATAAATCCTACTTGGTCATGGTGTATGATCTTTCTGATGTACTGCTGGATCCTATTTACTAGAATTTTGTTGAGGATTTTGGCATCTATATTAATTAGGGATATTGGTCTGTAATTCTCTTTTATTGTGTTTCCTTTATTTGGTTTTCGTAGAGGATGATAAGGGCTTCATAGAATGAGCTTGGAAGTGTTTCTTCCCCTTGAATTTTTTGGAATAGTTTGAGGAGCATAGGTTTTAGTTCTTCCTTGAATATTTGTTAAAAGTACCCTGTGAAGCCATCTGGCCCTGTGCTTTTGATTGCTCTAAGCTTTTTCACGACTGCTTCAATTTCTTCATAGTTATTGGCCTACTGATATTTTCTGAATCTTCCTAATTGCGTTTTAGAAGGTTGTATTTTTGTAAAAATATTTTCATTTCCTCTAGGTTGTCTAGTTTTTAGAATAGAATTGTTCATAGTATTTTTAACAATTCTTTGTATTTCTGTGGGGTCTGTTGTTATTTCTCCTCTTTCATTTCTGATTTTGTTTATCTGGGTCATCTCTCTTTGCTTCTTGGTGAGTCTGACTAGAGGTTCATCAATCTTGTTTATCCTTTCAAAGAACCAGCTCTTGGTTTCATTGATCTTTTGTATTTTCTTGTCTCTATGTCATTTATTTCTGTTCTGATCTTTATTATCTCCTTCCTTCTACACACTCTGGGCTTTTCTTTTTGGTCTCTTTCTAATTATTTGAGTTGTAGAGTTAGACGATTTATTAACTTTATTTTCTTATTTTTTGAGGTTGGCCTGTAGAGCTATAAACTTGCCTCTCAGGACTGCTTTCATTATGTCCCATGGATGCTGGGTTGTTGTGTTTTTGTTGTTATTAGTTTCCAGGATGTTTTTAATGTATTCTATGATCTCTTGGGTAAGTCAATCATTGTTTAATAGCATGCTCTTCAGCTTCCAAGTGTTTGAATTTTTTGGATTGTTTTAATTGTTGTTTATTGCTAATATTATGCCATTGTGGTCTGAGAAGATGCTTGATTTGATTCCAGTATTCTTTAATTTGTGGAGACTTTGTTTGTGACCCCATTTGTGGTCTATTTTTGAAAATGTCCCATGTGCACTTGAGAAGAACATATATTCTGTAGTTTTGGGGTGAAATGTTCTGAAGATGTCAATTAAGTCAATCTGCTCTAGTGATTTATTTAGGATTGCTATTTCTTTGCTGATTTTTTTTTGTCTAGAGGATTTATCCATTGATGTCAGTGGTATATTAAAGTCCCCTACTCTGAGTCTATTGTAGTCGATCTCTCCCTTGATATCTTCCAGGAGGTTTTTGTTTTTGTTTTTTTTTTTTAATGTATTTGGGTGCTCCTGCATTGAGTGCATATATGCTTATCAGGGTTATATAATCTTGTTGTATTGATCCCTTTAGTATTTTTAAGTGGCCTTCCTTACCTCTTCTTATGGCCTTCACTTTGAAGTCTATTTTGTCAGATATAAGTATTGCTACCCCAGCTTTTTTTCATTTCCATTTGTCTAAAAGATATTTTTCCATCTCTTCACTTTCAGTCTGTTTGAATTCTTTGTTCTGAGGTGGGCCTCTTGTAGACAGCATATATATAGCTCATATCCATTCAGCCACTGGATACCTTTTGATTGAAGCATTTAGTTCATTTACATTTAAAGTTATTATTGATAGGTACTTGTTTGTAGCCATTTTTATTTTTTGTGCTATGTTCCTTCTTACCTTTTTATTTCTAATTTTACACCAGTCCCTTTAGCATTTCCTGCATTGCTGGTTTGGTAGTGATAAACTCCCTTAGCTTTTTTTTTTTTTTTTTTTTTTTTTTTTTTTTGTCTGTGATGCTCCTCATTTCTCCTTCAATTTTGAATAGTAGCCTTGGTGGATAGAGTATTCTTGGATTCAGTCCCTTGGTTTGCATCACTGAAAATTTCCTTCCATTCTTTTCTGGCCTGATGTGTTTCTGTTGAGAAATCATTTGATAATCTAATCGGAGATTCCTTGTATATAACTTTCTGTCTCTCTCTTGTAGCCTTTAGGATTCTCTCTTTGTCCTCAACATTTGCCATTGTAATTATGATGTGTCTTGGTGTGAGTTTTTTTGGGTTCATCTTGTTTGGGAATCTCTGTGATTGTGTGATCTTTTTTCTTCCCCACATCAGGGAAGTTTTCTGACATTTTTTCAAATAGGCTTTCTAACCCTTGTTCCTCTTCCTGTTGTTCTGGCACCCCTATAATTTGTATATTACTTCGTTTCATGTTGTCCCATAGCTCCCTTAGGTTCTCCTCCTGTCTTTAAATTTATTTCTCCAATTGCAGTTCAGTTAGGGTGTGTTTTACTTCCCTGCTTCTAATTTGCTAATTCGGTCTTCTGCTTCCCCTAGTCTACTGTTGAAGCTTTCCATGGTGTTTTTTATTGCAGCTATATAACTCTTCATTTCTTCTTGATTCTTACATAAGTTGATTTTTTCCTTCATCCAGTTTATGAACTGTTTGATCCTTACTCTGAATTCTTTTTCTGACATAGTGCATGTCTCTGTTTCAGTTAGCTGCTTTTCTGGTGATTCCTTCTTTTCTTTCCTTTGGAGGTTTCTTTGTCTACCTGTCACTGATCTCACTGGCGGATCTACCGTGTTTCCCCAAAAATAAAACATCCCCCCAAAATAAGACCTACTTACAGTTTTCCTCCTGAGTGAAATAGAAGGCATCCCCCCAAAAATAAGGCCCCTCCAAGCTCTGTCTCAGAATTAAAATTAATTTACCATAAACTGGTCGCTAGGGCCGCCCCGACTGGCGTTTAGCAACCAGTGACGTTACACAGAGTCCTGACGTCACTGCTGTGTGGAGGCAGAGCGGAGGTCGCGGAGTGAGCGGTGAGCGTGGGGTGGGAGAGAGGAGGAGACTTTCGCAGATGTGTGTAGAAGAACAGGAGGATTAGAGCGGACGGGACGCGGCCAAGGTGATGAGTGCTGGTCTGTCTCTGGTGACACTACCTGATGCTCGCGGCCACTTTCATGATGACTGAAGGTTCTCAGTCAATGGCAGACCCTGCTCCAGCCCAGATCCAGGCCCCAGCAAGCCCAGTGACAGTCCTCAGGCAGGCCCCAGGGGGTAAATGTCTGATAAAGGGGTAGGAGGGATGTCTGGTGAAGGTGTTCAGTGGCACAGGGGTGGGGGGAGGGGGATCACTTAAAATGACACAGGAGGATCAGAGGGGGCAATCAAAATGACACAGGAGGATCAAAAGGGGTTACTAAAATGGTAATCCCCCCTCTGATTCTCCTGTGCCATTTTGATTCCCCCCTCTGATCCCCCCTGTATCATTTTAAGTGATCCCCCTCCACCCACCTTGATACCCCAATTCCTTTTTTTACCCCTAGAAATGAGCGCAAAAAGAAAAAGCTACTCCATGGAGTACAAGAAAGGAATTGTGGAAGACTCTTGAGGCCAAAATCTTACTGCTTTCTGCAAAGAGAAGATGTTGAGTATCTGATTGGTCCAAAAATGGCGAGCAGAATATGGTAACCTCATTTAACAAGTGGACAAGGAAATGCTAAAAAGCGCAAGTGTGGATCAGGTCAGCAACCATTATTTTCTGAGCTGGAAGACCTGATCTGTGAATGGATTGTTGACAGGAGAGCAGAGGCTTTGGTTGTGAAAAGGGCTCAGATTCAAGAATTTGCCCTTGCAATGGCACCACAGTTTGACATAGCCCCCGAAGACTTCACAGCATCACAACACTGGCTGGATAATTTCCTTCAGCGAAGTGAACTGTCTTTAAGAAGATCTACCGGTACAACATTGTTTAGGTTGGAAGATACTCAAGTTATTAAGCGAGCACTTGCATTCAAGTCCTTTATTGATGATACTGACTTCTCTAAATACAATCTTTCCAACATGATTGCTATGGATGAAACTGCAGTGTTTATGGGCCAATCAACTCAAACAACAATTGAACAGCGTGGTGCCTCCTTAGTGTACATTCCCTCCACTGCTTACGAAAGTGCACGTGTTTCCTGTATTTTGGCAATTCGTCTGGATGGCACTAAAATCCCACCTTTAATCATTTCTAAGGGCAAGAAGGAAAAGATTGAACGTGTTTGGGGCATTTTTATTCTTGAAACTGAAAAAGCCTGGGCCACACAAGCAGTTATAAGGAAGCGGGTCGATTTAATGCTGCCACTTGTTATGCGAGGGAGCCAAAGAGGTCTGGGATGCAGCCAGCACTCACCGCGCTAAAGACATGAAGACATTTCTTCATGAAAGAAAAATAGATCAGTTAATGATTCCCGCAGGAATGACGGCCTATCTCCAGACTCTTGATATTGCAATAAACAAACCATTCAAAGACAATTTGCGCATGGAAATTAATGACTACATTGAAAATAGAATGGAGAGAAATCAGCATGGAAACTTTGTGAAACCTAAACTGCAAGAAGTTGTGACTTGGGTGAAGAATTCATGGAAGAAAATCACTGACAGTTGCATTGCAAATGCACTGCGAGCAGGCTACCTTGACAAGAAGTACTCATTTAAAGACAGTGCTATTGCTAAACATGAGAGATTTGGTCCACTGATTCTGAAAGAAATGGAGTCACAAAAAATTCACCAGGAAATTCGGGAATTGGATTGTTATGACGATGTTCCAGAAGATGATGACATGATTGTCATTGAATAAATGAGTAAATTCTTGTTACTGTAGGATTCACAGTTTGTCTGGTTTGTGTTGACAACTACCGTACTACCATACCGTATACAGGTAATAAATTTCCTTTATTTTCAGTTAACAATAAATGTGTACCGTATTCTTCTTCATGGAAAAATAAGACATCCCCTGAAAATAAGACCTAGGGCATCTTTGGGAGCAAAAATTAATATAAGACACTGTCTTATTTTCGGGGAAATGGGGTAGATGTCTAGTCATGCTGGGACTGCTACTTGGGTGGAAGTGGCTCCTTGGGCTGTGGTTGATCCTGTGGTTGGGCTGTGTTCATGGCAGTGGCTGCTCCTCAGTTGGCTCCTCTGGTGCGTGCTGTTCACAGCAGTGGTGTCTTTTCTTCCTGTTCAGAGGAAGCTTTTCTCACAGCTGCTACTCCTCACACAGGGGTGGGCTTATCACAAGGCTACTGCTCCTAAGATGGCAGTGGGCTGCTTGTGTGGCTGCTGCTCCTCAGACAGGGGCAGACTTCTCATGTGGCTTCTGCTCCTTGGGTTGAGGCTATTTGCATTTGGCTGTTACTTGTGATGCTGCTGCTCCTTAGACAGGAGCAGGCTGCTCACAGGGCTGCTGCTCCTCATACAGGGGCTGGCTATTCATGCAACTGCTGCTCCTTGGATGGGGGTCGGCTGTTTGAGGGGCTGGTGCTCTTCGGATGGGAATGAGCTACATGTGAGGCTGCTGCTCCTTGAATGGGAGTGAGCTACACGCACAGCTGTTACTTTGTGCAAATGGTGGTGGGCTGCTCACCCTGCTGCTGCTTGTAGGACAGGGGTCATCTGCCCTTCCTGGCTACAAATCATCTCACCAGCTGAGTCTCCTTTGCCAATTTGGAGTGGATGTTATTCATTTCAGCCACTTACTCTTTCTGCTCTAGGACAAGGTTTGGGACACGTCCATCTATTCCACCACCATGTTTTTCATTTTCACCCAGGAGTCCAGTGTCCACTACTCCACAATACACTTGTTTTTTTTTCCTTCCTCTTTTGGCTGCATCTTTAGAATCCCCTTTTGGTAAAATGAGATATTGGAACCCTTTCCCTTCTTCTTGGCTCTCCTCCCCACCTACTCCTCTCACCATGTGGTGTCTTGGTAAGAAATCTAGTACTTATTGAAAGAGACCTTGTCTTCAAAAGATGAGAGATGAAAGTAACTTTTATTGAGCATTTGTTATATGCTAGGAACTGTGATTGCATCATCACATTTAATCCACATAGTAACCCTGACCAGGAGATGTATCATAATTTCAATTTTACATATGAGAAAACTATGACCAGACCATGCATCTGGTAGGAGGTCAAGTTGAGATTGGAACCAAAGTTGGAGTCCAACCCTAGCTGGGCAACTCAGCTGGTTAGATTGTCATCCTGATTCACCAAGGTTGCAGGTGTGATCTCCAGTCAGGGCACATATAGGAGTCAACCGATGAATGCATAAATACTAGTAAGTGGAACAACAAATCTCTCTCTCCCTCTCTCTCTCTCTCTCTCTCTCTCTCTCTCTCTCTCTCTCTCTCTCTCTCTCTCTCTCTCTTCTTTCCCTCCCTCTCTCTCCACTCCAAAGCCACTATTCTTTTTCTAGAGCCACATACATGCATCCTTCAGCTTCAGTTTCATCTGCAGCTGTTCAAGTCCCCTTTCTATAGTCAAGGCTTGGACTGGAAGTCTTCGTCTATTTTTGGTACACCACAGTGGTCCTTTCTTGTTCACTGATGCTGCACTCTCTTTCCAGAAGGAAAAAGAAAGGGTGGTGAGAGCATACAGGAGGGAAATGAACCATCCCTGTGGATGTGTGGAGTGAGTGGATCATCCAGATGGGCTTGATGGTCTGGTGGCAGGCCTGACAGGCCTCTCTTTTCCTGACAGCCCAGGTCTTTGGAAGCCAACACAGAAGTCCCAGGTAACCCCTGAGGTGACACTGGGAATTATTTTACAGCATCACTAAGGCTCTCCTAGCCAGTATGCTGCCTTTGATATGAAAAGAAAATACAAAATTTTGAAGGTTGTAGCTGACTCAGATCATTGCTCTGGTATTGCGGTCATAGACAAATGTGGGAAATTCCCAAATTGACTTTCCCATAGAGCTGTTTTGGAGTGGGAGACAGAAAGAGGCCAGGGATGGAGAATGTATTTTAGTTATTTATTTGATTAGTACTTGTTAAATTGTTGGACCATTTCAAACTGAAGCACTGAGTGAGATTTCCCAAGGGGTCACTTCTGGGCATATGGACTAGTTGAGAGGTCAAGAGGCCTAGCTCAATTTTCCATTCTGAGGAAGGAGAGACTATAATAACATAAAACAGACAATCCCAGATTCTTCTCATTGTTCTTGAGGTTGCTGTCATATTTGGACAACCCCATTAACCCACTTCCCCCCAATCAAAGGCCCCTGGTTTCTTCCTTTCAGTTGGCATTGAAGTCATACACCTATATTGGAGTTATTTTGAATTTTCCCTCTTTTTTCCTCTTTCCAACCTATCTACTTCAACTCAGCCCCATACACTGACAGACATACATGTGCATGCACCCACACATGCACATAAACATGCATTCTTCAAGTCCCACCCTATTTATTTGCAGTGTTTTATACATTCTTCCTTTCCCCTATCTTGTTAGTGATCTCATTACCTCAGGTTTATGCTATTGAGTTCTTTAGCCACTCTCTATGCCTCTAATTATACCTTCCACCCCACTGGACTGTCCCTAATCCATCTTGTCACCACTGCTGGATGAATCTTCCCACAGAAAAGCTTTCTGAGATTGGCTCAGACCTGTCCAAAATGTATCTGCTGCTAACAGCATAAAATCCAAATGCCCTGGCTTGGCATTGAAGGTCCCATGCTCTCTGCTCTTAACCTTGATTTCAGGGCCCAGTTCTTGCCAATTCCGTACTGGAATGAGGCATTCTTGAAGATAGAGAACATATCTAATTTACTATCAGCACAGGGGGATGTCTAGGACATCATGAGGGACATGACTTCTTTGCTGAAGGAATGAATGAACAAACAGGATGAAGATATCACAGGTTTCATTTTATCAAACAGTTGTGTAGAGGACTCTTTCACTGACTTGTTTGGTGACCTTGGATAAGTCCTTTGTTTTCTCTGAGCTTTGCATCTCATACAGCACATGTGTCAAACACAAGGCCTGCGGGCCAAATCCGTCCCGCCAGGCCTTGCAATGTGGCCCGCACCGCGCTGTCATCACTGCACTCCGCTGCGTTTCCATCACAATGACAGTTTATGACTGTTCAGTAAACCATTCGGCCCGTGATTTAGGCTGGATTTTAGATTTTGGCCCCTTCTCTGATTGAGTTCGACACCCCTATCATACAGCAATTCTAAACTTATCAGCAATTAGGCCCTAAGGGCCTGCAGACATGCTTTGTTGGTTGGCACATTAAAATGATTTTAAATCCCTTGTTGTAAGGCATGTAATCTATAGTTCCCTGCCCTTCTCCCATTTTTTATACCTCCCCTCCTCTCTAATTTTCATTAGCTACTTGATGCGTAAAGGCATTTACATTTGTGACCCTTGGATTAGGTGGTGTTTATGCCTGGCAAGGCAGAAATTCTTTGTTTGAACTGCTTTGAAAAGAAAATTGCAAATGCTTTGCTTAAGTGTTTTCCAATATCAACTAATATACAGCAGCCAGGCCTGCCTGGATCTGCCCTCCTGAAACAGGCCACCAAGTCACAGTGGTATGTGCCCTTAGTATTTCTGACTTTGGCAGTCAGCTGCAGAGGGAGATGTTATTGCATTGAAAGTGATTGTCTTCACATAGCCCAGCACAAGTGGGGTCCATTTAGAGTCTACAAAGAACCAAGCACAGCCTGCCCATTGGCAGGCAGCTGGGGATACACACGAGCATTGGTTGCAATCACAAAGTATGAATTGAACCCAAGTTGCCTGGCAGGGTCCTTTCCAGAACAAAGTGCTGAATGTGGAGTGTGTTTTGGCAGGCATTGCTCTCGCTGTTTGCCTGGCTCTAAGTGGCCCTGTCCACAGAGAGACTCTCAGAGATGTGCAGGGTGTGAAGGGAAGTTCAGGGATGGCATTCTCACCTCTGGGCTCCTTTGCATTAGCCAGTCCCATTGGCCACATAAGCAGCAAATCTGCTTGACCCCAGGCTGGCAAGGCCTTTCTCACTGGGACATGCTAGAGGAACACAGCTGCTAGAAGGCTCTGGCCCAGCTGGGACGGCATTTGAGCCCCACACATTTGGGCAGCATGTGGGCAAAAGGTACCTAGAAGGGGCAGAGTGCTGGTGTGGGTGAATGTGCCTATGGCTGGGTACAACCACTGTGTAAAATGGCACCACTGATGGCCCATGGTGCCAAATAGCTGCAGTGACATGGGGGTACCTGTAGTCTGGCTGCTTCCAATCTCAATGTGAAGAGCATAGAGGAACTATTTAGTTAGCGGACACACCTCGTGAATTCACCGGTATATAGCAGTTCTACATATCTGGGATAGGGACGGGGAGGATGAGGGAGGCAGAGGGGAAAAGACACTGAGTCATTTCATGTGTCTGGAATAACCCTAGAGAGCTTCTGGGGGTGAAAGGGATTGACTATGTGACTTTACCTCCATGTTTCTGTCTTTTCCTATTTGGTGGCTTATGAACTCAGGGAGACAAATCCCTCATACTGTTTCTCAAAGACAAAGAATGTAGAAGGTAAACTTTCCAAAGAAACTTTATGGGACACCTTTCAAAGCCCTAGAGAAACAGTTTTAGATTTTTCGTGTTGTTGGTTTCCTTTATATGACTGCAATCTGCTCTTGTCAGCAAGGCCCTGGGTAAGACACTTATAACTGTTGCATCTACAAGGGGCAGTGGGTACACCTGCTGTGAAAGTGCCAGCTATGAGGGGTGGGAGAGGCTGGCTACGCAGGGCTGGGCTGTGGACAGGACCAAAAACCATGCACATGTGACAGCATGATGGGGTGGGTGGTATGACTGTGGGTGTGCTGTGTGTTATTCACATGTTTATTAGATGACTGGGGACCTAGCTGTAGCTGTCATGTGTGGATCTGTTGCACGTAGGTTGAAACCAGGATGTTCTGACAGTGCCAGGAGCCAGTAGGGGAGATAAGGCCAGAGAGCCCAGTGTCAGCTAGATGGGCACAGAATGAATTGCTGTCACCTGAATTTCCACAGAGCAAGTGGGCCTGTGTCTGGCAGCAGTTAATGGTGTTGTAAGGCTTCCATGCCTTCTCTAAGTGGTCTGTAGCATTTCAGCTGGAAGCTGTGGAAGTCTATGCATGGAGTGTGCCATTTTTGGCACCCTGAGCCATCCCCAGTACCCTAGAGGCATAGCAGAGCAAGGAGACAAGGCTGAGCCCTTGGTTGCAGACCCATACTGTGCCTCATGCTCAGCTAAAAGCCTGATTATCATCACACAGTAAAGAATCATGATGAAATGAAATTACCTGCGGAGACTGGGGTTACTGTTCTCTATCTTTTGAGTCATTGGGGTTCAAGGCAAGCCAAGCCCTGGCCTGGGTTCTGCAGCTGCTTCCTGCAGACTGTGCAAGTCCTGCATCCCCTGCTACCATTGTGAGGAGAGCTCTTGCACACCTTGGAGGGTTTGAGAAGATGATGGTGCTGTCCTTGATAGACATTTATACCTTTATCCCAGTGTCTACTAACCCACTGCCTAGACATGGCATGATCATTTAGTTTACCTGGCATGGGGGCTCTGCCTGAATGAGTCAAGGTTGTTTTTCGGTTATTGAGCAAAAAATTGTGTCCAGTAAGTAGGCATTGGAGGCCCCTGATCAGGGGAAGCAAACTCCTGGTGGGGAGCAGGGCCACGCTCCCCGCCCTAGCCCTTGCAATTAACAGAAAGGTGAGAATTGATTAAAAGAAGGACAGCTCCTGATGTGAAAAACATGACTCTCCTCATATTACTTTTAAAAACACTGGTCAGGCCTCTCTCCAATATGGCCAGATAAAAAATATGTGCAAGGTATATTTATAGCCTTCTGGTTGTCAGTTTGTGACCCAAGTGAGAAGCAAAATTTAGTACCGTATTTTTCCGGCGTATAAGACGACCCCCTAATTTTTACAGTTAAAACATAGATAGGTTTAGGCCTATATTTGCTGTATAAGACTACCCCCCACTTCCGAGGCAACACCAGTTCTTTTTTTAATAGACCGCCTCTCTGACCCTGGCCAATCTGAGCAGGCTTTTTACTAGAACACAGTGTACATGTTCTATACCCGAAGTTACACTGTGTACATGTTCTGTACCCAAACACGGTGTACATGTTCTGTACCTGAAGCTACACTGTGTACATGTTCTGTACCCGAACACAGTGTACATGTTCTGTACCCGAAGCTACACTGTGTTCTAGTAAAAAGCCTGCTCAGATTGGCCAGAGTCAGAGAGGCAGTCTATTAAAAAAAGAACTGGTGTTGCCTCTGAAGTGGGGGGTAGTCTTATACAGCGAATATAGGCCTAAACCTATGTTTTAACTGTAAAATTAGGGGTCGTCTTATACGCTGGAAAATACGGTAATACATAATTGAGAATTCTTTTGTCTGGCGAAATCTTTCCTGATCTTTCAACCCCAGCCTATATGGCATCTCTGTGACACTTTCTGATTCCCTTCCTTATGCCAAATGAATACTTATCTCTCTGATCCTTTAGTGTCTCTATCATAACATATTAGATAATTCATTCATTCAATAAGCCTTTTTAAAATCTTTATTGTTCAGATTATTACAGTTGTTCCTCCCCCCCATAGCTCCCCTCCACCCTGTTCCCACCCCGCCCCACCCCACCCCATTCCTTACCTCATAAACTTAACTATTAATAATATACTGTTGACCAGAAGCCTTACTGATAACATAGTGAATTAACACATATTTTGTATATGTATTATATACTGTATTCTTATAATAAAATAAGCTAGAAAAAAGAAAATGTTATTAAGAATTCATAAGGAGGAGAAAATACATTTACAGTATTTATTGAAAAAAATCCTGTATGATTTTTTCAAGCCTGTTCAAACCTGTGTTGCTCAGGGGTCAACTGTAAAGACAAATACCTTTAGATAGTGATAAATGTATGAAAAAAATAAAGTAGTATAATGGGGCTGGGTTATGATGTAGAAGTAGCTGAGGAAGTGATAGAGAAGCTCTTCTGAGGGATCTTGATCTCAGATCAAGGGCTCCTGCCTTGAGTTGGTTCTCAATATATTGTCAACCTTACCTTATCCTGTGAGCATTTATATGCTATCTTCCCAAGGCAGTGGTCTCGATGTACCTCCCAGGGGTCTGCACATGGGGGTCTGGGTATGAGGGGCTGAAGAAAAGGGGGCTATAATCATGGGGTACCTTCATAGGAAAGTTCTGACTTCAGTTGTCCTTTGGCAAAGTTGTTAGTTGTGCTAGATGAAATAATAGCAGTGGCCTGAGAGCTTCCTCCAGGTTCTCTTATGAGCCCAGCTCATGCATATTGCCTTCTTCACATGTGTGAACACTGCCATTTCGAAAATACAGACTAGACATTATCTCATGCCATCACAATCCTTGTCACACTTGAGTACTCTTATTCATTACACGTTTGGGTGTTTCCACAGCCCAGTACAGAACTGATACCTAATAAGTGCTTATCAAATGAAAATAAATGGTGACTTTTGTCTTCTGCTCCCTCAGTTGACTGGCTTATTCCCATTCATGCATGAAGACTCAGTTCACACATCATCTTATCACCTTGTATCCTACCTGGGGAGCTCTTGCTCATCCTTTACTTCCTCTGTGAAGCCTTCCTTGACCTCCCCAGGCAAAGTTGATCCCTCTCACCTCTGAGAACTCCAGCCATTCTATTCCCCCTATGACATCACTAACCACTCTAGGGGTATTTTCTGCTAGGGCTCTGTCAAGTTCCCTAACCTGTAGGTTTCTCAATGGCAAGGACTGTATTTTGGTCTTCAAATCCCCAGCACTAGCCCCTAGAGGGCGCTCAATAAATATTTGTGGATTTTTAAAAAATGAATTGTTTGTCAATTTTGCTTACTATCCTAGATAGAAGTATGCTGAAGCTGGCTTGTTGTGACTCATGAGAGCCACTTGCTAAATATTTAGGAATTTTCTTAGCCAATTTCTAAACACAACTATTGTTAAAAATTAAATTCCAGTATATAAGAAAACAGAAGACAAGCTAAAATTGAAGGACATTATTATCAAAATGACCACCTAAATGCTATTTGGAATCTTGGATTGGATCCTAGAACAGAAAAAAAGACTTTACTTGGAACACTGGTGAAATCAAAATAAGGTTTGTATTTTATTTACTATGATGTACCAAGGTTAATTTCTCAGTTTTGATAATTTTTTTAAATTACGTAAGATGTCAACATAAAAGAAAGCTGGGTGGAGGGAGATTTAAAGATGGCTGCCAACGGGAAGGCAGACTGCAAGATAATGCATGAGTGAGAGAACGAAAGAAGAGTGTGTGGTTGCGCGGAGAGTGTTTATTTTGTGAGTTGAGGGACAGCTATACTCCAAGGGAATGTAGGGATTGCCCTGACCAGACAGCCTCCACTGCTGCTGAAATCTCTTCTAGAGAAACAGGCTCTGATGTGGAGACCATGCTATCTTGAAGGGGAGAGAGGCTGTTATTGGAAGTCTAAAAATCCCAGGAATCTACAAGAACAACACAGCTGCGAATCAGGAACACGAACATGTGGACTCAGAGGAGCTCTGATTTTGCCTCAGATAAGGTGAGATCTGTGATCCAGGCAAGAGAGAGAAACACAGAAAACGGGAGTTAGAGGATCGGGGGAAGCCTGTGCCCAAATAAAAATCTGCATCCTTGGACCTAGCGTGATACGCAAATGTGGAAGGGAATCCGCAGGGCTTCTAACAGAAGGAAACTGTAAAAACCACCCATAGTTGAACTTGGTGCAAAAGAACAGCCTAAAAAATTTTAACACTGTGCTGGATGCTTAGACCCAAGGGGATAAAAGACTGCACAGACTTGTGCGCAGAGCCAGAGATCACGCACTTACTCTGGCTCTTTTTTCTTTTATTTTTTTCCTCTTTAAATCCTTGCTTTTGATTCCTAAGCCCAATCCATAGGATCACCCAATTGGGAACACTCTAAGAGACTGCAGGGGAAAATTGTTTTTCTGAAACCTGGAGATCAGAGCGGGGAATAATGATCAGAGAACCAGCTCTAGGGCAGCCCATTCCCCCAAACCGGTATTAAGTGCCACAGGGAAAACAAAATCTAAACATTAGCTAGACAGGACCTATAGACCCAGAGGTCAGTCCAGAAACACTGCCACCCAGGGTTTGAAGCACAAATTGACTCTTGTGTAAACACAAATAAAGGAGTATCAGAAACAAAAATGTACTGCCTGCTTGAAAATCAGGACTGTGGCTTACAACACTGAGGAGCAGTGGAATGCAGAAAACTTCAATACCGTCCTGACTAGGAAACAGGCATGCCACACAGAACAATAGAGGAAGTGAATGACCTTCACTACTGCATATTTTCATTTTTATTCATCTTTTACTTAAGAAACTATTTTTTTCTTTTTTCCTCACTTGATTTTACCTTTTTAATTATTACATTTTTTATTTTCCATCAGTATTATTACTAATACTATTTTACCTTTTTTTAAAGTCTCATTTTAATTTCTATTTATTTTATTTTGGGATTAGTGTTCTACATTCTATTTTCATCATTCCATTAGCATCATTTTACTCTATCTCAACTTTACCTTTATGCCAACACTCTCTCGTCCTCACTTTTCTCCTTTTGTTGTCCTGTTTCTATTACTCTATTCCTGCTTTGATTTTTTTCCTTCTTTTTACCCCTTGTTAAAATTTCACTATATATATATATATATATATATATATATATATATATATTCATATTCCAATCCCCTACTCCAAGTCCATATACACCTCTCTCTTTCTTCACTATCCAAATTGATTTTTTTCTCTGTCCTTTTGTTGTTGTTTGCTTGTTGTTGATTATATTGTCTTTTTATGCTTTCTTTTGAGATTGTTATGCTTTTTTCTTTTTGTTTTTTATTGTTTAAAGTATTACATATATTGGTACATATATCTCCTTCTCCCCCCCCCCATTGAACTTCCCCCAGCCTCCCCTACTTTCTGTCTCATGCCCTCATCCCACCCACCCCAGTGACTTATGTCCATTGGTGTGCTTATATTAAGGTGACCAGACGTCTTGCTTTTGGCAGGACAGTCCCGATTTTTAACAATTTGTCCCGCGTCCTGTAGCATTTTTAAAAAGTCCCAATTTTTGGAAAGAATGCACGGCAGCTAGGGAACGGTGGGAGAATGGGGAAGGAATATATGGTTTTCGGCAGCCATGTAGCTATTTAGCCAGGATGAGTTTTATATTATTTTTGTTAATTAAACTTTAATAATAACAAATAATTGTTGAGAACTGATTATCAAGAACTACTTATCAAAGTTCGCATTGTTGATCAGTTGTTAGAATTTTACCACCATTGTTTGGACTTAATGAACAATGGCATTTTTTGGGATTGGGAATGACGAAAACATTTTGTAACTGTCTCTCAGACGATACACATTGTACTGTGTGCTAGTAAGCTAATTAAACAATTGATGTCATTACAAATCAGCTATTCAGATAATTTAGGTAAGTAATTTATTTATTTGTTTCATAAATACATAAATTTTCTTGAATTTAGCAGAAAGTACTCATATTATTTATATTTTGTAGTGGCAGCAAAAATTCTAGCACTGGCCTTGAAAGTGACACGACTATACATAATTTTTATTTATTTATCATATTTGTAAATTGTACTTATGTTGAAATTTAAAAATATATATTACAATACTATTTTTGTGTTCTATGAAAATTACTGTTGCTCCATTTAGACCAAATTTTTAATCAAGAACCACCACCCCCTGCCTGGTCAATGGTGTCCTGCTTTACTATGTTAAAATCTGGTCACCTTAGCTTATATGCATGCATACAAGTCCTTTGATTGATATATTTCCCTCCCTCCCCAACACTCTTCAGCCTTCCCACTGTAATTTGACAGGCTATTTCGTGTTTTACTGCCTCTGGGTCTATCTTTTTGGTGTTATTTTTGTTTGTTTTTTTGCATCTGTTTTCCCTCGCCTCTCTTATTAGTTGTTGTTTGTAGTTTGCATTCATCTCTAGGTATTTGTTGCTGGCATTTGGTAGGATTAGTGGCTGTTCTATTGGAGTTTTCTCCTTATATAAATAGTTTTTCCCCCTATACTTTTTTATTCTTTTTATTTTCTCTTCCTTTTCCCAATTCCCTTTTTGCACTCCTTGTTTTTTCTTTCTTTCTTATCCCATCCCCTAATTCTCTTTTCTCTGGTGGTCACCTTCATTTGGGGTTATTAATATCATGAATAAATTTGTGTTCAGTGCCTTGTGCATTGTGCCTTGTTGTGTTGTATTTTATGCTTTTAAATCAATGCAGGAGATAGAGAACTACATAACCAGACACCCAGAGAAGAGAGATCATGGGGAGATAAAGAAACAGCCCACATATGGAAGAAAAGCAGGATCAGCAGAAAAGGAAGTAAACAAAATGGAGGCAAGCAACCTGTGAGAGAAGGAATTTAGAGAAATGGTCATAAGGTGGATGAAAAGAATGGAAGACAAATTTTATAATATGTGTAAGAACCAAGAGGAAATGAAGAAGAACTAAGAAGAAATGCAAAATGACCTCACTGCTGTAAAGAACTCAATAGAAAGTATCAACAGTAGATGAGAAGAAGCAGAGGACCACATCAGTGAGCTAGAAGACAAGGTAGGAAAAAAATACCCAAGCAGAGCAGTTTCTTGGGGAAAAAAAATATAAAATAAAAAGCAGGAGGAGAGCCTAAGGGAACTTTGGGACAACATGAAACAAAACAACATCTGCATAATAGGGGTGCCAGAAGGAGAGGAAACTGAGCAAGGAATAGAAAACCTGTTTGAAGAAATAGTGACAGAAAACGTCCTTAATATAGGGAAGAAAAAGCCCATATAAATCCAAGAAGCTTATAGAGTAGCAAACAAAATGAACCCCAAAAGACCGACACCAAGGCATATTAAAATTAAATTAGCAAACACCAATGACAAATAATTTTAAAAGTGGTCAAACAAAGACAGAAAGTTATTTACAGCAACGATGTCATTTTTCATTTCTTCTGGTTCTTCTTCATTTCCTTGGTTCTTACTCATATTGTCGAATTTGTCTTCCATTCTTTTCATCCACCTTATGACATTTCTCTGAATTTTTTCTTGGACAGGATGCTTGCCTCAATTTTGTTTACTTCCTTTTTTGGTGATGCCTGCTTTTCTTTCACATGCGGGCTGTTTCTCTTTCTCCCCATGATCTCTCCCCATAAGACTAGTGACTAATTTCTCAACAGAAACACATCGAGCCAGAAGGGAATAGAATGAAATATAAAAAGTCATGCAAAGGAAGGGTCTGAATCCAGGAATACTGTCCCCAGCAAGGTTGTCATTCAAAATCGAGGGTAAAATCAGGAGCTTCACAGACAAAAATGTACTAAGGGAGTTTATTACCACCAAAGCAGCAATGCAAGAAATGCTAAAAGGTCTGCTGTAAAATAAAAAATAGGAAGCAAAGAATGAACACAAAAGTAAAGAATAAAAATGTGACAAACAAGTACCTATCAATAATAACTTTAAATGTAAATGGATTAAATATCCCAATAAAAAAACATAGAGTAACAAATTGGATAAGAAAACAACCCATGTATCTGCTGTCTACGGGAAACCCAGCTCAGAATAAATGACACACACAGACTAAGGGAGAAGGGACAGAGAAAGGTTTTCCAAGTGAATGGAAATAAAAAAAACCCAGGGGGAGCAATTCTAATATATGACAAATTAGATATCAAATTGAAGGATATAAAAAGGGATAAGGAAGACCACTTCATAATACTAAAGGGAGAAATCCAACAAGAAGAAATAACTTTGGTAAACATATATGCACCCAATATAGGAGTGTCCAAATACATTAAAAACAAACAAACAAAAAAACCAACTCCTGCAGGATATCAAGGGAGAGATTGACAGCAATATGCTTATAGTAGGAGACTTTAATACCCCACTATCACCATTGGACAAATCCTCTAAACAAAAAAATCAGAAAAGAAACATCAATCCTAAATGACTCACTAGACCAGATGGAATTAATTGATATCTTCAGAACATTGCACCCCAATGCCACAGAATATACATTCTTCTCAAGTGCACATTCATTTGAAAATAGGTCATTTTCAAAGATGAACCATATATTGGGTCACAGGCAAAGTCTCTTCAAAGTCAAGAAGATAGAAATTATATCAAACATCTTCTTAGATTACAATAGCATAAAACTGAAAATCAACTACAATAAAAATAATTTAAAAAATCAAATACATGAGGACTAAATAGCATGCTATTAAACAATGACTGGGTTACCAGAGATAAAAGAAGAAATAAAAAACATCATGGCAACAAATGGCAATGAGGACAACAATTCAAAATCTATGGAACGCAGTGAAAAAGTTGTGAGAGGGAAGTTTATAGCTCTACAAGCCTACTGGAAAGAAAGGAAGGAAGACAGAAAGGAAGAGGAAAAGAAAGGTAATAAATTAACTTACCCTCCAATTCAAAGAGCTAGAAAGAGAGCAAAAAGAAAAGCCCAGTGTAAGCAAAAAAAAAAAAAAAAGGTTATAATAAAGATCAGAGCTGAGATAAATGAGATAAAGACCAGAGAAACACTACAAAAGATCAACAAAACCAAGAGCTGGTTCTTTGAAAGGATAAACAAATTGATGAACCTCTACTAGGCTCACCAAGAAGCAAAGAGAGAGGACCCAAATAAACAAAATCAGAAATGAAAGGGAGAAATAACAACAGACTCCACAGAAATACAAAGGATTGTTTCAAATACTATGAACAATTCTATTTCAACAAACTGCACAACTGGGAGGAAATGGACATATTCCTGGAAAAATACAACCTTCCAAAACTCAGTCAGAAAGAATCTAAACACTCAATAGGCCAATAACTATGGAAGAAATTGTAGCAGTTATCAAAAAGCTCCTAGCAAAGAATAGCCCGGGGCCAGACAGCTTCAAGGTGAGTTTTAGCAAACAATCAAAGAAGAACTAAAAGCTATCCTCCTCAGACTATTCTAAAAAATTCAAGAGGAAGTAACACTTCCAAGCTCCTTCTATGAAGCCAGCATCACCCTAATAACAAAACCAGATAAAGACAACACAATGAAAGAGAATTACAGGCCAATATCCCTCATGAAAATAGATGCCAAATTCCTCAACAAAATTCTAGCAAATCATATCCAGCAGTACATTAGAAAGATCATATACCATAACCAAGTAGGATTCATCCCAGGGATACAAGGACAGTACAATATCAACAAATCAATAAACATGATACATCACATAAACTATTAAAAACCACATAGTCATATCAATTGACACAGAAAAAGCATTTCACAAAATCCAACACCCTTTCTTTTTAAAAAAAAAATTAATAAATATTTATTGTTCAGATTATTTTAATTGTTTCTTCCCCTCCCCCCATATCATCCCTCCACCAGGTTCCTATTTAACCCTCTGCCCTTACTCCTCGCCCCACAGTTCTTATCCATAGGTGTACGCTTTTTGTTAAGTCTCTTCCCCCCCCCTTAACCCCCCCCCTTTTCCCCCAGAATTGTCAGTCCACTCCCTTTCTATGCCCCTGATTCTATTATATTCTCCAGTTAATACTGTTCATCAGATTTTTTTATTCCCTTGGTTTTTAAATTAACTTGTTGATAGATAAGTATTTGTTGTTCATAATTTTTATCTTTATCTTTTTCTTCTTCTTCCTCTTCTTAAAGATTACCTTTTAGCATTTCATATAATTCTGGTTTGGTGGTGATGAACTCCTTTAGCTTTTTCTTATCTGTGAAGCTCTTTATCTGACCTTCAATTCTGAATGATACCTTTGCTGGCTAGAGTAATCTTGGTTGTAGTTTCCTGCTGTTCATCACTTTGAATATTTCTTGCCACTCCCATCTGGCCTGCATAGTTCCTGTTGAGAAATCAACTGACAGTCATATGAGTGCTCTCTTGTAGGTAACTAATTGTTTTTCTCTTTCTGCTTTTAATATTCTCTCTTTGTCTTTTGCTCTTGGCATTTTAATTATGATGTGTCTTGGAGTGTTCCTCTTTGGATTGCTTTTGTTTGGGGTTCTGTGTGCTTCCTGGACTTTTAAGTCTATTTCTTTCACCAGGTGGGGGAAGTTTTCTGTCACTATTTCTTCAAATAGGTTTTCAGTATCTTGCTCTCTTCTTCTGGGACCCCCATAATTCGGATGTTGGTATGCTTGAAGTTGTCCCAGAGGCTTCTTATACTACCTTCAACTTTTTGTATTCTTTTTTCCTTTTGCTTTTCCAGAGTAGTGTTTTTTGCTTCTTGGTATTCTAAATCTTTGACTTGATATTTGCAATCCTCTGGTCTGCTTTTAGGTCTCTGTATAATATTTTTTATTTCAGTCAGTGTATGCTTAATTTATAGTTGATCGTTTTTCATATCTTCTTTGGTCTCATTAAATTTATTAGCTTTTTCTAAGAAAATCTTGAAAAACCTTATAACTGTGGTTTTGAACTCTATATCCAATCTTTTGCTTTCCTCCATTTCAATTTGTGATCTGTTTCTTTGTCTTTGCAATTCGGCTGCTTCCCTGAGTTGGTTGAGTTGCTTTTTGTGGTAGGTGTCCTAGAAAGGCCCCGTATCTCAGCTTCTCCAGTTACCTGAGGTGGACACTCTTGGTGCAGTCCTTTGTGGACTGTGTGTGCAGTCTTGCTGTAGTTAAGCCTTGATTGTTGTTGGTATCACTGGGAGGAGTTGACCTCCAGGCCATTTGGCTGTGCATCAGCAGTGTCTCCACTGGGAGGGAGTCTGTGCTCAGCGTGGATGGGGTGGAGTCTCAGGGTGGAGCAGACAGCCTTGTTTTCCCATCAGCACCACCATAAAAGGGCCCTGTGTCTCTGTGTCTTGTGACAATGGTTGCACACAACTCTGAGAGAAGGCTGCTCTCGAGTTTCGCCCACTGCCAGACAGTCCAGTTTTTCCCCGAGTGAGTGTGGTACCCAAAGTCTCATCCAGAGTTGGATTTCAGTATAGTGGGGAGGGTTTGCTTCCCTCCCTATGGAGAAAGCTAGCCACTGGGAGGGCTTCTGTGCTCAGCTTGGATGGGGCAGAGTCTCAGCGTGGAGCAAACAGTATGGGTTTCCCATCATCCTTGCCCTATGAGGGCCCTGTGTCTCCATGTCCTGCAGCAATGGTTGTGCACACCTTTGAGAGAAGGCTACTCTTGAGTTTCACCCACTGCCAAACAGTCCAGTTTCTCCCTGAATGAGTCTGTTACCCAAAGTTTCGCCCAGAGTTGGATTTCAGTGCAGTAGGGAGGTTTTGTTTTTCTCTCAAATGAGAAAGCGAGCTGCGTGTTAGCTGCCTGCCCTTTCCACGTTATGTGAGTAAGCCAGCCACATATTCAGCCACCAGCCCTTTCCACGCATGCATGGATCTCTGCACCTCCACAGTTCCTCTGAGTCTGTGTCCTTTTCTCTTTCCTTCTAGTTGTAGAATTTCCACTCAGCCAGCTTTCCAGTGGTTCTGGTCAATGTCAGCTCTGTCTTCCAGTTGCAGTTTTGAAATTGTTGTGCGAGGTGGCAGTATAGGTGTTTTCCTTATGCTGCCATCTTGGTTTCTTCCCAATACCCTTTCTTAATAAAAACTCTCAACAAGGTGGGAATAGAAAGATTAGACCTCAACATAATACAAGCCATATATGACAAACTCATAGCCAACATCACACTCAATTGACAAAAACTCAAACTATTACCCCTAAGAACAGGAACAAGAGAGGGATGCCCTCTTTCACCACTCTTATTCAACATAGTACTGGAAATATTAGCCATTGCAATCAGACAAGAAGAAGAAATAAAAGCCACCCAAATTGGAAAAGAAGAAGTAAAAATAGTCCTTATTCGTAGGTGATACAATACTGTACATAGAAAACCCTAAAGACTCCATCTAAAAAATTAATAGAATTAATAAAGTCTAAAAAATTAATAGACTTAATAAATGAATTTGACAATGTAGCAGGATACAAAACTAATGCCAAGAAATCTATGGCATTTCTTTATACCAATAGTGAACTTACAGAGAGACTAAAACAGCAATTTCATTTAGCATTGCACCAAAAAAATTAAGACACCTAGAAATAAATTTAACTAAGGAGGTAAAAGACTTACGGTATATGTGGAAAACTCCAGAACACTGACAAAAGAGATAGAGGAAGACACAATCAGTTGCTAGAACATACTGTGTTCATGGATTGGTAGAATCAGCATCATTAAAATATCCATATTACCCAAATCAATCTATAGATTCTATGACTCCCCATTAAAATACCAATGGCATATTTCACAGACCTAAGAAGAACTCTCCAAAAATTCATCTGTAATAAAAAAAAAAAAAGACCCCAAATAGCCACAGCAATCCTGAGAAAAGAAGAACAAAATAGGTGGGATCTCAGTACCAGATTCAAGCTATTGATATATTACAAAGTCACTGTTCTCAAACAGCCTGGTACTGTCACAAAAATAGGCATATAGAGCACATGTGTCAAACACAAGGCCCACGGGCCAAATCCGTCCCGCCAGGCCTTGCAATGTGGCCCGCATCGCGCTGTCATCACTGCACTCCGCTGCGTTTCCATCACAATGACAGTTTATGACTGTTCAGAAAACCATTCGGCCCACGATTTAGGCTGGATTTTAGATTTTGGCCCCTTCTCTGATTGAGTTCGACACCCCTAATATAGAGCAATGGAATAGAATAGAGAACCCAGCTATCAACCCAAACCACTATGCTCAATTAATATATTTTTTAAATAAATCTTAATGTTCAGATCATTACAATTGTTTCTCCCCCCCCCCCCCCCCCATGGCTCCCTTCTACCTGGTCCCCACCCCTCCCTTGCCCTTACCTCCTCACTGCTGTCCTCATCCATAGGTGTATGATTTTTTTCCAGTCTGTTCCCATACCCCTCCACACAGACACTCTTTCCCCCTGAGTATTATCAATCCCCTCCCACTCTATGCCCTTGATTCTATTATATTCACCAGTTTATTCTGTTCCTCAGATTTTTAATTCGCTTGACTTTTAGATTCACTTGTTGATAGATATGTATTTGTTCATAATTTTTATCTTTACTTTTTTTTCCTTTTCCTCTTTTTAAGACTACGTTTCAACATTTCATATAATATTGGTTTGGTGGTGATGAACTCCTTTAGCTTTTTCTTATCTATGAAGCTCTTTATCTGCCCTTCAATTCTGAATGATAACTTTGATGGGTAGAGTAATCTTGGTTATTGGTTCTTGCTATTCATCACTTTGAATATTTCTTGCCACTCCCATCTGGCCTGCATAGTTTCTGTTGAGAAATCAGCTGATAATTGTATGGGTGCTCCCTTGTAGGTAACTAACTATTTTTCTCTTGTTGCTTTTAATATTCTCTCTTTGTCTTTTGCTCTTGGTATTTTAATTATGATGTGTCTTAGTGTGTTCCTCTTTGGATTGCTTTTGTTTGGGGTTCTGTGTGCTTCCTGGACTTGTAAGTCTATGTATTTCATTACATTGGGGGAGTTTTTGATCATTAGTTCTTCAAATAAGTTTTCAGTGTCTTGCTCTCTATCTTCTTCTGATGTTGGTATGCTTGAAGTTGTCCCAGTGGCTTCTTACTCTACCTTAAACTTTCTGAATTTTCTTCTCTTCTTGCTTCTCCAGAGGAGTGTCCTTTGCCTCTTTGTATTCTAAATCTTTGACTTGATTCTTTCATTCCTCTAGTCTGTTGTTGGGTCTCTGTATAATATTTTTTTATTTCAGTCAGTGTATTTTTACAATAATTTGTAGTTGGTCCTTTTTCATGTCTTCGAGTGCCTCATTAAATTTATCAGCCTTTTCTAGGAAATTCTTGAAAAACCTTATAACTGTGGTTTTGAAATCTATGTCCAGTCGTTTGTTCTCCTCTATTTCTTTTATTTGTGATCTGTCTCCTTGTCTACTCATTTTTGCTGCTTCCCTGAGTTGGTAGGGTAGCTTTGTGTGGTAAGTGTCCTATATGGTTCAATGGGTCAGCCTCCCAGTTACCTGATGTGGACACTATTGGTGCACCCCTTTGTGGACTGTGTGTAAAGCCTTGTTGTAGTTAAGTCTTGATTGTTGTTGGTGTCACTGGGAGGAATTGACCTCCAGACCAATTGGCTGTGAGAACCCACTATTTCTATAATGGAAGAATTGCTGTGCAGGAGACATGTTTATGGGGCAGGACTTGTTCCAGTGGGGCTTTGGTGCTCACTGAATCTGCCTCTTGAATGTGTTCCTTATAGAGTAGTTGAACTCTGGTGTCATCTCACACCAACCACTAGATACACTAGTTTCTGGATCTCCAATGGGGTGTAGGTCAGCTACTATCTGAGGCCACCCAGCAAGAGCTACAGCAAAAACTACAGTTTTCTCCTTTTTGCTTTGGATTTGGCAGTTTTGGAACAGTCTGACTGGAACTGCAGTTTATTTCTTTAAGCTGCCACAGGGCAGGCCATTTATATGCAAAAGCTGCTGTGTGGAGCCTAGTCTGGTTTGTAGAATGTGTGGGGCAGGGTCTCAAGGAGGGGTCGGATCTCAGGGCGTCTCTAGGCTGGGGTGAGGCAAACAGCAATGGCTGCCTTCAGCCTTCTCTGTCTTTCCACGTTTCCAAGTCCCCTCGTCTCTCGCTCCAGCACAGTAAACAATGATTGCTGTGTGCACCTCTTCAAAAAAATCACCCTCACTTTCCAAACCGATGGACAACAGTCCAGCTTCTCCCCATAGGCATCTCTGGTTCCCCCACGTGTCCCCAGAAACTTGATTTCAGAGTGATTGGGAGCTTGTTTCCCTTCGGGTTGAAAAAAAAGCCGCAAGCCCAGTCGCCCACCAATAGTCCTATTTGTGTTCCTTTGTACCTCAGCTTCTCAGTGTTTGTGCTCCTTTCTCTTTCCTTATAGTTGTAAGACTTCCATTCATCCAGCTTTCCTGTTGTTCTGGGTGATAGACATTTAGTCTTTTAGTTGTAGTTTTGAAATTGTTGTGGGAGGCAGCAGTTTAGTTGTTTACCTTTGCTGCCATCTTGTTTTCTCAATTAATATTTGAAAAAGGAGGCATGAACATACAATGGAGCCAAGACAGTCTCTTTAATAAATGATGTTGCGAAAATTGGGAAGATACATGCAAAAAAATTAAACTAGATAACTAACTTACACCATTCACAAAAATATACTCAAAATGGAAAAGGACTTAAATCTAAGACAGGAAACCATAAAAACACTACAGGAATCCACAGCAGAGAAATCTCAGACATATGCCGAAGGAATTCCTTCACCAACACTGCTCCCAGGGCAATGGAAACTAAAGAGAAAATAAACAAATGGGACTACACCAAAATCAAAAGCTTTTGCACAGCAAAAGAAACCATCAATAAAACAAGAATAAAGTCCACTGTATTGGAGAACATATTTGCCAATGTTATCATCGGTAAAGGTTTAATTTCCAACATTTACAGGGAACTCATACAACTTAATAAAAGGAAGATAAATGATGCAATAAAAAAATGGGCAATGGACCTAAATAGAATCTTTTGTAAAGAAAATAGATGTAAGGCCAAGATACATATGAAAACTTGCTCAAAGTCACTAATTATCTGAGAGAAGCAAATCAAAATGACAATGTGGTACCATCTCACTCCTGTCAGAATGACAATCATAACAAATAAACAAACACCAAGTGTTAGTGAGGATGAGGAGAAAAAGGAGCAATCATGCACTGCTGGTGGGAATGCAGACTGGTGCAGCCACTGTGGAGAACAGTATGGAGTTTCCTCAAAAAACTAAATATGGAACTCCCATTTGATCCAGTAATCCTACTTCTAGGAATATATCCCAAGAATCTAGAAATAGCTATCAGAAAGGATATTTGCAACCCTATGTTCATAGCAGCACAATTCACCATAACTAAGATTTGGAAACAGCCTAAATGCCCATCAGCAGATGAGTAGATTAGAAAACTATGGTGCATCTACACAATGGAATACTACACTGCTATAAAAGGAAGGAATTCCTTCCATTTGCAGTAGCATGGATGGAACTGAAGAGCACTATGCTAAGTGAAATAAGCCCGGCAATGACAGGAAAATACTAGTGATAGACATTTAGTCTTTTAGTTGTAGTTTTGAAATTGTTGTGGGAGGCAGCAGTTTAGTTGTTTACTAAAAGTGTATAATCTCTATAGCTATTACTATTCAGCACAAAAAAATCAAGGTAATATGCTTCCAGTACATAGAAACTATTCTCTGATTCAGCAAATAAGTTCTTTGTATCTTTAATGAAATTGTCAAGTTCCAACACTTCTTTATTGTTTCACTTTCTTCTTACAAATTAACATAAATGAAATTATTACCCATCATTCTATTATGATTATAAGTTGATTATGATATTCAACAAAATCTATGAAAACATTATATGAAAATTAATTGACTATATGTAATTTGCAAAAAAGAGTAATATATTTCATTATTATTCATAAATTATATGCCTTGCATTCTTATATAATAAGTAAGTGTATTTTTATGTGGATATACATGCATTCATTTTCTTTTGAGGGAAGGTTGCTAAACATTTACCAGAACACCACTAGTCCTAAGTATTTATTACTATTTCATCAAATGCATTGACAGGAAAAAAACACAAAATTGACAAACAATTCATCGCCAGACATCATCTTTGTGCCAGTCTGTCCTGTCTCTTTATATTCATCTCAGTTGTTCTTCACCTCAACTCTGGGAAGTGTGTGTATTATGGACACCATTTATGAAGATAAGATGAAGATACAGTGACTGTACTAAGGTTAACTAACTGGAGCCAGGATTAAACCCTACATCTGTCTGAGTCCAAAGCTAGCTATACTGTTTCCTAGGGCTCCTGTAACAAATTACCACAAATTTAGCAGCTTAAAGTAACAGAATTATTCTCTTACAGTTGGAGTTGAAAAGTCTGAAATGGGTCTCGCTGGATTAACATAAAGGTGTTACCATGGCTGTGTTCCTTCTGGAAGTTCTAGGGGAGAATATGTTTCCTTACCTTTTTCTGGTTTTTAGATACCACCTATGTTCCTTAGCTTTTGTCCTCTTCTTCCATCTTTAGAACCAGCAATGACTAGTCAACTCTTTCTCAGATCCCATGTGTCTAACCCTGACCCTGTCATCACATATCCTCTAACTCTGCACTTCCTGCCTCCATCTTTCATTTTATAAGGACCCTTGTAATGACATTGAGCTCAGCAACAAAGTGCAGGTGACTCCCCTTTTCAAGATCAGATGATTCATCCTGAAACCGGTTTGGCTCAGTGAATAGAGCGTTGGCCTGAGGACTGAAGGGTCCTGCGTTCAATTCCGGTCAAAAGCATATACCTTGGTTGCTTAGCACATCCCCAATAGGGGGTGTGCAGGAGGCAGCTTATCAATGTTTCTCTCTTATCAATGTTTCTAACTCTCTATCCCTCTTCCTTCCTCTCTGTAAAAAAAAAATCAATAAAATATATATTTTTAAAAAGATCAGATGATTTGCAACCTTAGTTCCATCTGCAAACCCTATTTCTGAACTTTGCCATATAACCTAACATATTCACAGGTTCTGAGGATTTAGGATGTGGATATCTTTGTGGGGGGGCATATTCTACCTACCACACTTGTGCTTTTTTGGTGACCTTTTATCACCTTGCCTCTTGTTTTAGTGTTTGTATAATCCAATACAGAGCCCCATTATTCTCCTGACACCACTCTCTGTGTTGGGGTGTGAGATCTTCTTTCCTTTGGTTATTATCCCAGCATGACAGAGTTCTGAGGGAGAATGTTTTCTACTCCCTAAGACTTGTAATCCTGGACATATATTTTTACCTTTGTTCTTACTAAGGTGTTTTTATAATACTTTCCAGGGTTTTTGTGGGTTGATGGCTTTATCAAAGCTCCTGTTCATGTTTTTTCCTTTGCCAGGGCTTGCATGGGGCCAGTATTCCTCTTTCCTATATGGTAGGTCTCATTGTACTGTGTTTATGCATTTTTATTTTATGAGTCTATTTCTAGTCACTAGCCAGGATCGTGCATTATTTATTTGCTCTTCTCACAGATTTTTATACTGCTGTACTCTAGAAAAGTCCTTTTTCCATACCTGCGATGAGGCATCTGTCTCTCTGGGCTTAATATTGTTCTCTGACTGGTTTTCAGAATCAGACTCTATAAATAATAGTTCCCCATCTTCACTTGTTTCCTCCACACTGAGATTCCTGATTCTGGTCAAGGTCATGAGAAACCTTCCAACCTATGGCCAGAAGTTTCCCCTCCCCCGGGAAGCCTTCATAACAGCCAGGCGCACCAACTACAACCTCCTTGTTTCCCGCTTCCATCCTTGCCAAAAGTTCTTTGCTCCTCCCTTCTGTCTAGCAGATTCTCACCCATATATTGGGGCCCAGTTGGAATCTTAACCACCTTGAGGAAAACTTTCCAGATCATATCAGCCCAAGGGACTTACTCTCCTCTAACCACCACTGGAACTTATTGCAAATAACACTAATTTTGACACTTTAATATCTACCACTATGGAGAAGTTGCAAACTAGTGGCTGGTGTGCCAAATAATGGTTAAGGATATGTTTTATTTGGTCTGCATGTTGATTGTTTCTTTTTAAATTATTTGCTAACATGTAACAATTCATAATATTTTTGTAGTATCTGGATTTCTGGCTTCTTTGAAAACCAGAAAAGTCTAGTAATACTGAGTCTGTATTCTCATAGAAAGACAATGATTAGCTGGATTAGGGTGGCCACATCTCTTTTAGATGAAGCCTGTGGCTTCCAGCTTGCTACATTCTCTTGTAACTCCTTATTGTCATATTACTTCAGGCTCCTTCACTCATTTTTATTTTTTTAAAAAATTAATATGTTTTATTGATTTTTTGGTTTCTTTTTTTTGCATTTTAATTTCTCTATTGGTGTTACATATTTGTCCTCATCCCCCATTACCTTCCCAAACCACCCTTTGGTTGATCTCTCCCCCTTACTCCCCCCCTCTCCCACCTTCCCTCTGAGGTTTGACAGTCTGATCGGTGTTTCCCTGTCTCTGAATCTGTTTTTGATCATTAGTTTATGTTGTTCATTATTTCCCATAGATGAGTGAGATCATATGATATTTATCTTTCTCTGACTGGCTTATTTCACTTAGCTTAATGCTCTCCAGTTCCATCCATGCTGTTGCAAATGGTAAGAATTCCTTCTTTTTTATGGCAGCATAATATTCCATTGTGTAGATGTATCATAGTTTTCTAATCCATTCATCTGCTGATGGGCACTTAGGCTGTTTCCAAATCCTAGCTAAGGTAAATTTTGCTGCTATGAACATAGGGATGCATATATCCTTTCTGATTAATGTTTCTAGCTTCTTGGGATATGTTCCTAGAGAGAAACATTGATGAGAGAGAAACATCAATCAGCTGCCTCCTGCACACACCCTATTGGGGATGTGCCCGCAATCAAGGTACTTGCCCTTGACTGGTTTGAACCTGGGACCCTTCAGTCTGCAGGCTATTGCTCTATTCACTGAGCCAAACTGGTTAGGGCTCCTTAACTCATTTTTAGTACTTGCCTGATTCCTAAAGGCATTCTGAAATTCGGGTATTTCTATGTTTGCCTAAATGCCCAGTTATATGTCTCTTGGAGGAAAGAAACTTTATTTTGAATTTTTTTGTTTCTCCCATGCTGCTCATACATAGTAGATGCTCAATAAATATTGAGATTAAAGAATTTACTGCTAGATGATTCTAGAGTGTGTAAAATTTTACTTTTATGATAAGGTAAAGTTTTATAAATGAAACATTTGTTGAGAAAGTACCACGTATCTGACTCAGTGTTAGATACCTCAGAACAACAGAGAAGGAAACTGAGACTCCGGGAGCCTAAAGAGCAGGGCTGAGCTGTAGATCTGGTAGTTTCTTAGGTAACTAAGGGCTAATGCCTTTCTTCAGTGAAGAAGCTTTGCTAAGTGTTAGTGCTGGAAACAGTGAGGAACTGCCCCTGGTGCTCTCTGTAATGTTTATTCACAAACTCTGACAGTTACTTTGTTTGGATAAAAAATTGAGCATTTATTAAATGTTCTTTCTGTGCTGGGCATTTATTAAAGAACTCCACAGTTATTCATGGACTATCAGTGATTTTGAGCATCTTGGGAATCCCACTGAAAAGATGAGGACAATATAGATTATGCCTAATTGTTGATGAGATTTGGAGCCCATTTGATGAGTCATGTGCAATTGAGAGAAGCCTCTACTGAGTCCCTTGCCCGTATGTGCACAGAGATTGTGCTACTCCCTCATGCTGTCACTGGTAATACTGACATGTGGTGAGGAATGGGACAATGTGGAGAAATTATGTGTTTAATTGCATAGTTTCAATCAGAAAGGAATGTGAGAATACCAAAGACTACCACTGGGGCAAAAAACTAGTGTGTGTTACTGAACAGCTGCAGGAAAATTTTCTGAACCCTTGGATGCAGAGAGGTACATTTGTCAGACATTGGTTCTGAGTAGATTTGAGGCGGGGGCGGGGGGGGGGGGGGAAGCTGTAGAATAAACAGACATCATGCACCTAGTAGCTTGACTGTGGAGCTTTTGTTTGCCTTCTTTGCCATTCTGTCCCTAGCAGCCACCACCAGTTCCAGCCATGGCTAGGAGAGGAGGAATGTGGGAAGGCTTCAGCCCCATGGCTATTAGGTTTCTCTGGGCCTGATGTGCTCACAGGCCCTGCTTAGGGCCACCAAAATGCTCAGGTTCAGCTGGGTGGGCTGAACCTCTGGGAAGGAGGAAGGTCCTGGATCAATCCTAAAGAGGCAGGACAGAGCGGAGAGTAGGTAGGGAAGGGAAGTAGGGCAAAAACTCAGCTAAGGGCATTTATGGGGGCTTTAGTCCTTCACACTCGATAGAAACCAAGGGATCTGTAGCCTTGAAATCACCTAGAACTGGGTTCAAGCCCCTTCTTCATTGTTACAAGTATGGCCTTGGGCAAGTCACTTAATCTCTCCAAGTCCAAATTTACTTCCCTTTGTGTATAAGTGGTCACGAGGCGATGTTTGTATGGGGTCTGGTCCGTATTTCAAGAGTTGGGGGCTGTGAGCTTTATAATGATGTAACCGAACAATAAACTATCATATTGGTTATTAGTTATTATGGGCTTACTATGGAGTCAGACATTATGCTAAGCCACTTAAATCCATTATAACCAGTATTATGCTCCATGCAGAGCAGTTCCAGAGCCTACACTTCTAACTAGACTACCCACCAATCATTAGTCTCACTTCACACTTGAGGAAACTTGGAATTTTGGAGGCACTGGCATCAGAGATAGAACTTGGGACTTTAGATTTCAGGCTCTGCTATTTAACCCGCTGTGTGACCTTGGAGAATTTACTCAACCTCCCTGAACTTTCAGTTTCCTGATTTAGAAAATGACCAAGTCCAAACCCTCTGGCAACCTACACAGTGAATAGCAGTATCCTGTGGGAGAAGGTGGAGGTGAGGAAGCTCAGAATCTCCCAGAGAACAAGAATGACAACACATGGATGGGTCTGTGTCTTTATGAAGTGGAGGCAGGTCTGGAATAGAAACTTGCTAGAGTGGATGTGCCCAGCTCACACTACCCATTTAGAGAGCACAGATGAGCCAGATAGGAAGGCACACCCACACCGTGAGCTGCTGTTGCCACCTAGAGGAAAGGCAGTGAACAGGAGCCCAGGTTGCTTTTGCTGTTGCTGTGGCTGGACTGAGACTGAGCAGGACAGCAAATTCCTGTCTCCTGCTGGTTTCCGGAGTGGAAAGAGGCAGCCAAGCATTGCTCCAGGAATGGGGAGGGGAGTGAGGAAAAGCAGCTGAGTGCTGCCTCTGGTTTGGAAATTATAAATAAATCCATCTGGAAGTGTTTGGGGCTGTAGGAGCCTGAGGCCAGCCCCTGCAATTCAGGCCATGTGACACATATTTCCATTCACACCAGACCCCCTCCCCCCACCCCCTTGCTTGCCCAATCCCAGGAGACTCTGATTGGCTTGTCTGCTCTAGCCCTGGCCCGAGCTGGGCAGGAACTTCTCAGGCCCCAACTCTACTTCCAGCCCCTGTCCCAACCCTCCTCTCCTCCCAGTACAACACTAGCAATATCATGTCTGAGAAAATGCTTCAAAAAATTTCATATGCCACTCAAGTATTGGTTGAATGAGTAAATTTTCAATTAAACATTTAGCTGGCAGTACATTCCCCTTGCTAGGAAGAGGCCCGTGATAGTTATGTAAGTTGTTGCATTCTTGACTTCTAGCTCCATCTCAGAATCATCTTTGCCCTTTCCAGCTAAGGCTGGCTGAGATGCAAAGGCAGTGGCCAAGCCTTGTTCCTGTTTCTATCCCCAGCACCAAGGGTACTGCTCAGTAGATGTTGATTATATAAAGGGTTGAGTTAATTTATTAATGTAACAAATACTTATTGCACACATTTATGTACTACACACCCTGCTACATGCTGGGAGCACTGTAGAGAACAAAATAGAGTCCCAGCTCACTGAACTTGTGGTCATGGTGTTTCTCAATGAGAGTATTATTGGCACTTGAAGTGAGACAATTCTTTGCAATGTGGGACACTCTTTGTGCACTCCTGACTCCTGACCCTAAGTGCCAATAGTACCCTGGAATCATTGTGAAAATCAGAAATGCCTCTACACATTTCCAAATACTTTTGGGGACAGGAGGATCCAGCCCTGGCTGAAGGCCACCACTGAGAAACTGGACAGTGAGTGAAAGAAAGGCCAATCCCAAGGTGTGTATGTGGTGAGTCCTCTAAGTCCACATATAAATTGGTGGTTTAGAAATGTGAAATCATGTTTGCCCTTGAAATTTGTAAAATGATTCTTCAGTTGCTGAGTTAAGCTCCAGATACCAATCATGTGGCTGAGGTGCAAGGTTCTCTGGAGCTGGGTCAGGGCCTAGGCACAAGCACCATGGTGGCTTTTTTGAACATGCTGATGAGATGGTTACTTGGGAATGTTCAGAAAGCAGCCACAATCTGGTCTTCAGGCAGATGACAGGTCAGACCATAAGATATGAATTTCTGATAAATCTATATTGAAATAAGAGTTAGAGTTGAGGTCCAGGATCTATTAAGATCCATAAGGAAGAAGGTATTGAGAAAAGGTGTAGAATAATCCAGGCTAAAGGCCAGAGCTAAAGAAGTAGCTCCCGCATTTCCAGCCCACTGTTGGCACCCTACTTCAAGGCCTCAGCTTGTACCAAAACCATTGCTGCAGCCTTCTAACTGGCTTCCATTCTTCTGGTCTCTCTGCTTCAAGAATTATCTCCTTAAAACGCAGCTTTCATTATGTCCCTTCTCAATATTCACCAGGTCCAACCTCCTCAGCCGTGCATTTTTAACCCCCTTTAATACAACTTTCTGTCAACCTGGCAACAGATTCTCCTTTAAAGGCTCATTGTTGATTGCTAGGACTGACCAGAAGACCCTGAGCAATGGATGAATGATTACTCTGACACACATTTCTGTGTAAGAGAGGGTTAATGGACTGCCTGGCTAAAGGAACCAGAGAGCCCCATTCACCTGCCTCCTTAGATTTCTATTGTAACAACAGCTTGAACTAGAACTAACTATTAGATACTATCAGCAGGGTAAGCATCCTTAAAAAGACACGTGTGTCTGCAGTGTCCTTTAAGCAAGAACATCTAATGAGAAACATAAAGATTACAGCAAACACCCATGGGCTCAGACTTATTTGGAAAAGTCAAGGCAAGGTCTGCTGCCTTGGGCAAGGTCCCCCTAGAGGCCTCCAACCTTTAGGAGATTTCTCCGTACAGACTTTCCAACCAAGATCCATGCTTCCCCACAATTTCTCAACTCCTAGACCCTACCATCTGGCCATACAGAGCCTCACACACATATTGTCCTTCTCTTCTCCATGCCACCTCTTCCCCTGAGATGCCTTTTGACCCTCTCTTCATTTTTAAAAATACACTCAGGCTTCAGGCCAAGCTCAAGTTTCTTCTCTTTTGTAAAGTTTTACCTGGAGAAGCAACAGATGTTTTCCCACATCTGTTTCCCCCTCTGTAGCTCTTCATATACACCATGGTACTGTCTGCCTCTCCAACTAGGCTAGGAGTTCTCTGAGGGCAGTAGTCGTGTCTCATTTTGCTTTGTAATCCAGTTACCCATCCCAATGTGAACAAGTGGAGAAGTGGTCTTGGGGTTTGGCTGGTATGACAGAGCAAAGAGGAAGTGGAATGGTTTCCCCCTAGCCTGACCGTGGGTCCACTTGAGTCACTTTTAACTGCTCTCTCCATAAGCACTGTATTCAGATGATGGTCTGTGAAAGAGCTGGGGAGGATAAGAGGAAAAATGGAGAAGCAAGGCAAGGGGCAGGCAAAGGAGCAATATGGATATGAAAAACCAGAAGGATGAAAGAGGAGAGGTAAGCAAAGGTCTGCATCAGCAGCTTACATACATAAGGGTTTCAAATAACCTGGAATGGAATAAGAAGAGATTTGGGATTCAGAAAATGAAATCAGCTGCTTAGATAGGTCAGCTGAATATATAGATAATTAATAGGCATTAGTGCTCTTCAGTGCCAAACCATGCTTGGAACCATGTCCTGCTAGGGTCAAATGTCAAGACACCCATTTAGTAAAGAGCAGAAAACAGCATTGGCATGAGAAAGCTGGAGAATTCCTCAGAGAGCTCTTATTAAAGGCACCAGGGACCATTGGAGTACCATAGTTGCCACACACCACCAGCCTCCTTCTTGCCAAAGAAAAGTGGGCATGAGAAGAAAACCAACATGTCATGAGTGGCTAATTTCCCAGAGGCCATGCAGACACCTTTCATACACACTAGGTCATTTGATCCTTAATGAAACTCTGTGAGGTGGTTAGTGTCCCTATTTCACAGATTACAAAATTGAGGTCCTGGAAGGGTTAAGAATCTGACCCAAGGTTACGTAGGTCGAAAGTCTTGGATCCAGGATTACAATGCGGGCCATCCCTCCCTGGTTGACAGCAATTCACTCTCCGTTCTTGCTGACTTTGGCTGTGGGGCTGATCTCTTTGGATTGATTTCTTTGACCATAAATACCATCAGTTTTTCCTGGCTCTGGAAGGAGCTCTTGGAATCATGTGCCATTCTCCAGTTTCCAGCTGGGTTTTTTTGCTGGTGGTTCACAGATATGAAGCAACAGGCCTTATTCTGAGAATCAATGCCAGGGTGCTATGACTCCCAAAAGATACTCCAGGCTTCAGGCTTTTAGCCTATGGGGCCAAGTTTTCTATTTTCTCTTTCTTCCCAATGGCCTTCCTATGTTTGATAGTTTCCTGCTTCCCAGGCAAGTTTAAAAATTCTTATCAAAATCATGGTACCTTTGAGATGTTGCCCACACTGTGTTCTGACTGCCGTTGCAACCCTTCCCTAACTGCTCAGTGGTTGATGGATGCAATCTGTCTGCTGCCAGCCTATTAGTGGTTGTGAGCAGAGGACAGAAGATATGTACAGGGCAGGTGCAGACAGAATTTGATGTCACATTGTTAGGCCAGCTAATGGAGGAGCCAGAGGATGTAAAGTTGGCTGGAACCAATTAAGGGGCAGAATGACCCACAAAGGGTTGTGGCTTTGGGCTGGGGTAGATTAGCTAGAAAAAGCAATTACAATAGTTTTCTGGAGTCAGATATAGTCTGGGAACCTTTGGGGCTTGGCTTAGAGTTGTGTGTCCCACACAAGTTGTAGGGTATCAGGGTTATCAAGCTGCATGCAGGGCCTACTGAAATCTTATTGAATAACAAATTTTTCAGTGATACCGGTGTTTACCCGAAAATAAGACATCCACCGAAAATAAGACCTAGCGCATGGAAAGATAAGACATCCCCTGAAAATAAGACTTAGCGCAACTTTGGGAGAAAAAATTAATATAAGACACTTTATTTTCGGGGAAACAGGGTATATACTGACAAGCAGGGTAACAAGTCTATGGTTTGGGTTTTTGCTCTGATTATTTTAGTGAATGAGATTCTTCTGCACCACCTTCAAAATCTATTTGGAATCGGCCACTTCTCACCACCTACACTACTACCATCGTAGTCCAAGCCATTATCCTCTCTTGCCTGTCACCAGTCTGCTAAAGTGATGATGTTTAAACATAGTCTCAGTATGTCAGTCTTTGCTTGACATCTTCCATTTGCTTTCACTCATATTAAAAGCCAAAATCTTGAGCCATGGTCTCTGGCTCCAGCTATACCACTGCTAGTAACTATGGCCCATTACAACACTGTGGACTTGGAGAAACCAGGAGTGCTGGACACACTGACCAAGTTTTTGAAAACATCACTTAGGAGCTGCTACCCCAAAAAATCCAGAAATAGAGCTGCTTTTCATAAAATTTGCAGAAGTGAAAAGAGAAATATGAAGCTTTATAGAAGAAAATAAAGAACTGAAAACAAAGCTTGCTCAGTATGAACCACCTCAAGAGGAGAAGCATGCTGAATAGGATGCTTTTCATTTGAAAAGACACTGAAAAGTGTTTTTGTAGGACTTGAATATTTTGTACAGTATATAATATTTTCTGAACAGATGCTAAGAACTCTTTTAATATGTTCAGCTCACATATAAACACATATTCTTAGAATCACCAATAAAAACTCAATATAACTTTCTTTGGGTCTTGGCAATAAAAATGATTCCTGAAAATATCCTAAACACAGCCATCTAATTCATTACCTTAAAAGACATTCTGTTTACTAGTCTGACTAGGAATGATGGTACTGGTTGTTAGGCCAGCTAATGGAGGAGCCAGAGGATGTAAAGTTGGCTGGCCAAGAAAGGTTAGCATGGAACTGTTCCTTAGTTTAGTTCAGGATATGTCATTCTTTTTTTAAAAAAGAAGACACTTGCCGGTACCAGTTTGGTTCAATGGATAGAGCGTCGGCTTGGGGACTGAAGGGTCCCGGGTTCGATTCCGGTCCAAGGGCATGTACCTTGGTTGTGGGCATATCCCCAGTAGGGGGTGTGCAAGAGGCAGCTGATCGATGACTCTCTCATCGATGTTTCTAACTCTCTGTCTCTCTCCCTTCCTGTCTGTATAAAATCAATAAAATATATTAAAAATAAATAAATAAAAAGAAGACACTTTATATTCTCCATAGGCAGCTGAAGATATCTGTGTGACGTGGGATGCTTTTGCATGGGTTCCCGTGAATGTTTTGCTCATATATATATAATGTGTAACAAATAACTCTTCTTTGTCACCACTTAGCCTTAGATTACTGTGTGTGTGCGCCAGTTTGAACTCTAACATCATGTTTTCCTTCTATGCATTCATACCCTATTTGACAATGGTGCTTTGCTTGCTCTGTGTTTCCTTGGGTCCTATTTGCAAATTTTCAATTTGCTATAATAGCAGTTACCCTGATGGTAATTTATATTATTTTAAATAAGATCACACTGTTCCCCTGCTTTACTTAGTTGCTCATTTGAGCACAGAACAGAGACAATATAAAACTCAGGGTTCATGCATAAGCTGGGATGAAGGGAAATGAGCCATATATCATGGAAAATTATAGTTTGCAGGTATAATTATACAGTGCTTTCTTCTCTCTAAGTATTGTTCTAGACTTGAATTCACTTTATCTTCATTATCCCTGTGAAGTAGGTAGGGCAAGTATGAGGGGATGTTGGGTGTTGAATTTTTAGGCCAAAGACTGATATTAATACAAATTATTTACTAACTGTAGAACCTTGGGCACATCAATTAACTGCTCTGAGATTCAATTTCCTCATCTGCTAAATGAGAAGAATACCTGTGTTGCCTACCTCACAGGATTGTTGTGGGAGTCAAATGGAATATATGAGACATATTTTTAAATAGTAAAGCACTAAAAAAGCCAAAGTCTTTATGGTAGCCTATAGGCCCTTCTAATCTGACCTCCCTTATCTCCTTCACATTATGCCCTACAAATCTCCCCGTCACCTCCTCCATTCCAGCCACATTAATCTCCTGATTATTCCTTAAGCTCTCCAGGCACATTTATATTTTGTTTTTATTATTATTATTATTATTATTATTATTATTATTATTTTGTGGTGCATGTAAACGTTTTTATTTTTTTCTTTTTTTATTTTTAAAATATTTTTTATTGATTTTTTTGCCCTACTCCCTCCCACACATACCCTCCCTCCCCAGAGTTTTATGTCCATTGGTTGTACTTATATGCATGTATACAAGTCCTTCGGTTGATCTATTATCTCCCCCAGATCTCCCTCCCCTCCCCGCTGTAATTTGACAGTCTGCTTGTTGCTTTACTGACTCTATATCTATCTTTTGGTTCATCAGTTTATAATGTTCTTTATTATCCATAAATGAGTGAGGTCATGTGGTGTCTCTCTTTCATTGACTGGCTTATTTCACTCAGCATGATGTTCTCCAATTCCATCCAGGTTGCTGCAACTGATGAGAATTCCTTCTTTTTTATGGCAGCATAGTATTCCATTGTGTAGATGTACTATAGTTTTTGGATCCAATCATTTTCTGATGGGCACCTAGGCTGTTTCCAAATTCAGGCTATTGTAGATTGTGCTGCTATGAACATAGGGGTAAATATATCCTTTCTGATTGGTGTTTCTAGTTTCTTGGGATATATTCCTAGGAGTGGGATTACTGGGTCAAATGGGAGTTCCATTTTCAGTTATTTGAGGAAACTCCACACTGTTCTCCACAGTGGTTGCACCAGTCTGCATTCCCACCAGCAATGCATGAGGGTTTCTTTTTCTCTGCAACCTCGCCAACACTTGTCGTTTGTTGATTTGATGATGTTGGCCATTCTGACAGGTGTGAGATGGAACCGCATTGTTGTTTTGATTTGCATCTCTTGGATAATTAGTGACTTTGAGCATGTTTTCATGTGCCTTTTGGCCTTCCTTCTGCCTTCTTTTGAAAATATTTTATTTAGGTCCATTGCCCATTTTTTAATTGGATCATTCATCTTCCTTTTATTTAGTTGTATAAGCTGTCTGTAGATGTTGGAGATTAAACCTTTATCAGTGGTAACATTTGCAAATATGTTCTCCCACACAGTGGGCTTTCTTGTTGTTTTGTTGATGGTTTCTTTTTCTGTGCAAAAGCTTATTTTGATGTAGTCCTGTTTGTTTATTTTCTCTTTAGCTTCCATTGCCCTAGGGGCAGTATCAGTGAAGAAGTTCTTTTGGCATATGTCTGAGATTTTGCTGCCTGTGGATGCTTCTAGTATTTTTATGGTTTCCCCTCTGATATTTAAGTCCTGTATCCATTTTGAGTTTATTTTTGTGTATGGTGTAAGTTGGTGATCTAGTTTCATTCTTTTGCATGTATCTGTCAATTTTCCCAATACCATTTATTGAAGAGACTGTCTTGACTCCATTGTATATTCGTGCCTCCTTTGTCAAATATTAATTGAGCATAGTGATTTGGGTTGATATCTGGGTTCTCGAGTCGATTCCATTGATCTATATGTCTGTTCTTGTTCCAATACCAGGCTGTTTTGAGAACAGTGGCTTTGTAATACAGTTTGAAGACTGGTATTGAGATCCCTCCTACTTTACTCTTCTTTCTCGGGATTGCTGTGGCTATTCGGGGTCTTTTATTGTTTCAAATGAACTTTTGGAGAGTTCTTTCTAGGTCAGTGAAATATGCCATTGGTATTGTATTGGGGAATGCATTGAACCTATAGATTGCTTTAGTAAGTATGGACATTTTGATGATGTTGATTCTACCAATCCATGAACATGGTAGGTTCTTCCATCTGTTTACATCTTCCTCTATCTCTCTTTTCAGTGTCGTGTAGTTTTCTGCATATAGGTCCTTTACTTCCTTAGTTAAATTTATTCCTAGGTATCTTAATTTTTTTTGGTGTGATGGTAAATGGGATTGCTTTTTTAGTCTCTGTTTCTGTAATTTCACTGTTGATGTATAGAAATGCCATGGATTTCTTGGCATTAATTTTGTATCCTGCTACATTGCCAAATTCATTTATTAAGTCAATTAGTTTTTTAATGGAGTCTTTTGGGTTTTTTATGTACAATATCATGTCATCTGCAAATAAGGATAACTTTACTTCTTCTTTTCCAATTTGGATGCCTTTTATTTCCTCTTCTTCTCTAATTGAAATGGATAATACTTCCAGTACTATGTCAAACAGGAGTGGCGATAGTGGGCATCCCTGTCTTGTTCCTGTTCTTAGAGGGAATGGTTTTAGTTTTAGCCCATTGAGTATAATGTTAGCTGTGGGTTTATCATATATAGCTTTTATTATGTTGAGGTATGATCCTTGTACTCCCACCTTGTTGAGAGTTTTTATCAGGAAAAGGTGTTGGATTTTATCAAATGCTTTTTGTGCATCAATTGATATGACTATATGATTTTTATCTTTCAATTTGTTTATGTGATATATCACGTTTATTGATTTGCGGATATTGTACCATCCTGCATTCCTGGAATAAATCCTACTTGGTCATGGTGTATGATCTTTGTGATGCTCTGCTGGAGCCGATTTGCTAGAATTTTGTTGAGGATTTTGGCATCTATGTTCCTGAGGGATATTGGCCTGCAGTTCTCTTTCATTGAGTTGTCTTTATCTGGTTTTGGTATTAGGGTGATGCTGGCTTCATAGAAGGAGTTGGGAAGTGTTCCTTCCTCTTGAATTTTTTGGAATAGTCTGAGGAGGATAGGTTTTAGTTCTTCCTTGAATGTTTGGTAAAACTCTCCTGTGAAGCCATCTGGCCCTGGGCTTTTGTTTGCTGGAAGTTTTTTGATGACTTTCAATTTCTTCCCAAGTCACTGGTCTATTGAGATTTTTAGATTCTTCCTGATTGAGTTTTGGAAGTTTGTATTTTTCTAGGAATATGTCCATTTCCTTCAGGTTGTTCAGTTTGTTGGAATAGAGTTGTTCATAGTGTTTTGTAACAATCCGTTGTATTTTGGTGGGGTCTGTTGTTATTTCACCTTTTTCATTTCTGATTTTGTTTATTTGAGTCCTCTCTCTTTGTTTCTTGATTAGCCTGGCTAGAGGTTCATCTATTTTGTTTATCCTTTCAAAGAACCAGCTCTTGGTTTTGTTGATCTTATGTATTGTTTTTTTGGTCTCTATGTTGTTTATCTCCGCTCTGATTTTTGTTATTTCCTTCCTTCTGCTTACACTGGGCTTTTCTTGTTGCTCTTTTTCTAACTCTTTGAGTTGTAGAGTTAGATAATTTGTTACCATTTTTTCTTGTTTTTTGCAATAGGCTTGTAAGGATATGAACTTCCCTCTCGAAGGTGCTTTTGCTGTGTCCCATAGATCTTGGATTTTTGTGTTTTCATTGTCATTTGTTTCCAGGATGTTTTTAATCTCTTCCTTAATTTCTCTGGTAACCCAGTCCTTGTTTAATAACATGCTGTTTAGTCTCCATGTGTTTGATTTCTTTGGGTTATTTTTATTGAAGTTAATTTCCAGTTTTATGCCACTATAATCTGAGAAGATGCTTGATATGATTTCTATCTTCTTGAACTTGAAGAGACTTTGCCTATGTCCCAAAATGTGGTCTATCTTTGAGAATGTCCCATGTGCACTTGCGAAGAATGTATATTCTGTGGCTTTGGGGTGGAATGTTCTGAAGATGTCAATTAATTCCATCTGGTCTAGTGAGTCATTTAGGATTGATATTTCTTTGCTGATTTTTTGTTTAGATGATTTGTCCAAGGGTGACAGTGGGGTATTAAAATCTCCTACTATAATTGTATTGCTATTAATCTCTCCCTTAATGTGCTACAGCAGTTGTTCTTTTTTAAATGTATTTGGGTGCTCCCATATTGGATGCATATATACTTACCAGGGTTATTTCTTCTTGTTGGATTGCTCCCTTTAGTATTATGAAGTGGCATTCATTATCTCTTGTTATGTCCTTCACTCTGAGATCTAATTTGTCAGATATAAGTATTGCTACTCCAGCTTTTTTTTTTCATTTCCATTCGCCTGGAAAACCTTTTTCCATCCCTTCACCCTCAGTCTGTGTGCGTCTTTTTTTCTGAGGTGGGTTTCTTGTAGACAACAGATGTATGGGTCTTGTTTTCTTATCCAATCTGTTACCCTATGTCTTTTGATTGGAGCATTTAATCCATTTACATTTAAGGTTATTATTGATAGGTACTCATTTGATGCCATTTTTATTCTATACCTGTGTTCCTTCTTCGCTTATTTCCTTATTTTTACAGTAGACCCTTTAACATTTCTTGCATTGCTGGTTTGGTGGAGATAAATTCCTTCAGTCTTTTTTTGTCTGTGAAGCTCCTGATTTCCCCTTCAATTTTTATTGATAGTCTTGCTGGGTACAGTATTCTTGGATTCAGACCCTTCCTTTGCATGACTTTGTATATTTCATCCCATTCCCTTCTGGCCTGATAAGTTTCTGTTGAGAAATCAATTGTTAGTCTGATGAGGGTTCCTTTGTATGTAACTTTCTGTCTCTCTCTGGCTGCTTTTAAGATTCTTACTTTGTCGTTGTTGTTTGCCAATTTAATTATAATGTGCCTTGGCGTCCGTCTTCTGGGATTCATTTTGCTTGGGACTCTGTGGGCACCTTGGATTTGTGTGGGTTTTTTCTTCTCTATCTCAGGAAAGTTTTCTGTCATTATTTCTTAAAATACTTTTTCCATGTCTCCCTCAGTTTCCTTTCCTTCTGAAACCCCTATTATTCAAATATTATTTTGTTTTGTATTGTCCCAAAGCTCCCGTAGGCTCTCCTCCTGCTTTTTAATTTTTTTTTTCTAGAAGCTGCTCTAATTGGGTATTTTTTTCCATCTTGTCTCCTAGCTCACTGATGCGGTCCTCTGCTTCATCTAGTCTACTCTTGATGCTTTCTATTGAGTTCTTCATGGTAGCGATGTCATTTTTCATTTCTTCTTGGTTCTTCTTCAATTCCTCTTGGTTCTTCCACATTTCTTCTTGGTTATTGTCAAATTTCTCTTCCATTCTTTTTAGCCATCCTATGATCATTACTCTGAATTCTTGCTCTGGTAGGTTGCTTGCCTCTAACTCATTTACTTCCTTTTCTGGTGATGCCTGCTTTTCTTTCATGTGCGGGATATTTCTTTGTCTCCCCATGGTCTCTCTTTCCAGGATGTCTGGTTATGTGGTGTTCCTTCTCCTGCGTTGATTTAAAGGCACAAAATACAAAACTACCAGGTACAACACAAGAGGCACTTAACAGGAATGTGTTTACGATATTAATAACCTCTAATAAAGGTGACCGCTAGAGAAAGCCAAATTAGGGTATAGGAAAGAAGGAAGAAAGGTAAAATTAAAATAAAGAAAAATTAAAAAATAAATAAATAAATAAAAAGAGGGATAAAGAGATAGAAAAAGAAGGAAAAAAAGTAATGACAAAATAAAGTTGGAAAACAGGGGAAAAAGAAAAAAGAGAGAGAGAGAGAGAGAGAGAGAGAGAGAAAGAGAGAGAGAAGAAGCAGACTAAGAGAGAAATGGGAAACAAACTATATATATATATATTAATATATGGAGAAAATTCCCATAGAACAAGCACTAATCCCAGCCAATGCCAACAACAATACTTGGAGATTAATACAAACTACAATATCCACTATTATTAAGTAAGGCTATGATATACAGAAGTAAAAAACAAACAAAAACAAAGGATAAAAAAAATACAAAGCAACAATAACAACACAGGAATAAGCATAACAATTTCACTAAAAAGCATAAAAATTCACAATAATCAACATTCACGCAAACAATGATAAAAGGATAGAGAGGAGAACAGTTTTTGTTTTTGTTTTTTTTAACTAGTTAATATAGTGCAGAGAGTGGTATTTATACACTTGGATCAGGGGTTGGAACTTAGGTCTATAAGTATAGTGAGAGCTTTAGCAGGGGGTATACAGAAAGAATAGAGGAAAAACTCAAGCCGGAAAGGGATAGGATAAACAGGAGACTAAAAGGGTAAAGTTTAGTAAGAGAGTGATGGTGTAAAAGTCAAGTTGAGATAGGGTTGAACGATGCTATTGTAGAGATTAAAATAGAATGAAGATTACTCTCAATGTAAAATAAAGAAAAAATAAAATGGTATTGGAGAGAGGAAAAAAAAGAAGAAAAATGAAACAAAAGTTGCAAACTATTATAGCAGTAGTAATAGTAATGATTGAGATTGAAAAATGTAATAATTGAAAAGGTAAAATCAAGTAAGGAAAAAAGAAAAAAATTTGTTTCTTAAGTAAAAGATGTAAAAATGAAAATTAAATAAAGATGTAAAAAAATGAAAATAAAATAAAGAATAGTAAAATTAGCATAAAAATGTCCAGTAGTGGTCATTCACTTCCTCTGTTATTGTATTTGGCACGCCTGATTCTCGGAGCAGACAGTCTTGCAGTTCCCAGCATTCCACTGCACCTCAGTTTTGTAAGGTAGTCCTTAATTTTAAGTAGGCTATATCTTAGTTATTTGTGTCCATTTATTTTTGATTAATTAAAAGTTAAAAAAAAGACAGTTTGTAGTTCAGCCCCTAGGTGGCAGTGTTTCTGGTTTGACTTCCCAGTCTTTTTGGTTGCTTTGGCCTTCTTTCTCTATGGCTCTAGCTGGCAGATTGCCAGCTGGCTCAGATTCCCTGTTTCCAGGAAGGCAATTTCCCCCTGCAGTCCCCAGGATATGCCCAACTGGGCAGTCCTTCCCTAGTATTCAGAAGCAAGGGGGTGATGGGGATCAGGTGCCAAGGTGTCCAGATGATCCACCCTTGGCAGGACAGCCCCGATTCTTAACAATCTGTCCCGTGTCCCTTGGTGTTTTAAAAAAAGTCCCGCTTCTGGGGAAGATTACGCCAAACCCAGCAATGGGTCGCGTAGGGAAGGATTTTCTCTGCAGCGCAGCCTTCTTTGGGTGCAGCTCAGCGCAGGCGGCTGCTCGGGCACTCTGCGGCTACAGTGGAGGCGGGGCCGGAGCTCTGTGGCTAGTTGCTGCTGGCGCAGCGTGGACCCAGAACCCTCATGCTATCCCCCCAAACTCTGACCTTTCTGTGGGTAATCGAAGTACTCCCTTGAATCCACGTGTTTGCTCTGATTGGGGTGTCACAGCTGCTCGTTGGTCTTCTCTGCTGTGGGATTTTCCAGGCCTCAGAGAAGATCCTCCTTTCCTGGCAAGATGGCGCAGCCTTCCCTCTGAGCCCTTAGCTCCGGGAGAGGTCGCTGCCACCGCAGTGCTGGCTGCTTGGTCAGAAGATCCTGTCCAGTGGACCCTTCCTTACCTTCCTTTAGAGTTCCACTGCCCCCTAGCTGCCAATCAATATTCCCTGAGCGACTTAGACGCTGCTTTTATCTGTTTTGGGACCAGGGTCAGAACAAGTCCGTCTGTTCAGTCGCCATCTTGTCTTCTCTGTCCACATTTATACTTTGTACATGCTTTTCTTCCTACCTGGAATGCCTTTCCCTAGGGTGTCAGTCAGGATTCTGGGAGAGTGTAGTTATGGGGACTGGGTTATGGTCTTTGCCATATGGAAAGGACCATCTGGCAGGATCTATGGTCTTTGGTAAAGGGATGCTGTCAACCCGTAATGAACCTGCATAGAGAGAGTTGATGAAAAATCACACTTTCTTTTTCCTTCTGATCTCCTTGTAGGTGCTTCTTATTGGTCAAAGCTAACCCAAAGCCAGAGGGCAAGGGAACCTGTTGATGCAGTTTGTTACAGGTCAGCCTCCCACAGCACAAAGCTGGGTGGAGAAAGGTGAAGTAGGTCTAGAGGGATATATGGAAAATGTCAAAAATCACTGGATAGCTTTGTAGCTATCTGTCTCCCTATATTCCTTCAGATTTACACCAAAAGATCTGATCCTTCTCAGTGAGGCTTTCTTTGGCCACCATTTCTAAAATTTCAACACCCAGCAACCAACACCTTGTATCCTCCTTATATGCCATGTGTTTTTTTTCATAGCACTTAATACCACCTAACATATAATTTGTTTATTTTTCTGGCCTCTAATCTACTTTTCCAATACAAAGGGAGCTCCATGAGGACAGGGACTTTATTTTATTCACTGGTATTATCAATGTCTAGAATAGTATCTGGCACATAGTAGGCGTTCAGTAAATATACAGTGATGAATGAATGCACTCTTAGGGCCCATCATATAGTACTCTGCTCTCAGCCAGGTACAGATGGGTGCAGGTGTCTGATTGTTATTCCTGCCTGCTGCTCAAGAAGATCAACTGCTCCCATGCATTGAAACTTCCTGATAGTTTGTCATCTGAGCCTTATAGAAACTGTTGTTGCATTGTTTCAGCATTGGCTGAGCTTTGTGTGTTTTAAGTTATCAGAAGCAGTGAGTAGATTCATAGTCCTGGGGGCATTGGTCCTTTCAGTTGGTACTTTCATACCTCAAAGGTAATGCTAGTGGGCCTGTTTCCAAAATATCCACACACAAACAATGTACACATAGAAAATGATTTGGAAGAGGGCACTTTATGCTTACCTTTGGGGAGTAGAGTTGGGGAGAGAAGAGGATTTTTAACTGCAGTTGGATTTTTAAATTTTTTCCCACAATGGGAATATATTATTATGCTACTTGTATAGTAAAAACATTATCCTAGGTAATCTAGAATAATGTTTTTAAAAACTCTAACCTGGTTTTGCTTGTCCTGATCTGACCTATACCTGTTTCACTGTCACTTTAGCCAGGGGCCCCAGTTCATGCCCATCTGCACTGGAGTCTCAAAGAAGTGCAGTCATCAAAAAGCTCCCAGCAAACAAAAGACTGGGTCCAGATGGCTTCACAGGGGCGTTATACCAAACATTCAAGAAAGAACTAAAATCTATCCTCCTCAGAGAATTCCAAAAAAATTCAAGAGAAAGGGAGACTTCCAAACTCATTCTATGAAGCCAGCATTACCGTAATATCAAAACCAGAAAAAGATAACACAATGAAAGAGAATTACAGGCCAATATCCCTCATGAACATAGATGCCAAAATCCTCAACAAAATTCTAGCAAATCAGATCCAGCAATATATCAGAAAGATCATACACCCTGAACAAATAGGATTTATCCCGAATGCAAGGATGGTACAATATCTGCAAATCAATAAACGTGATCCATAACATAAACAAATTGAGAGATAAAAAACCACAGTCATATCAATTGACACAGAAAAAGCATTTGACAAAATCCAACACCTAGAAAAATACTATCTTCCAAAACTCAATCAGGAAGAATCTAAAAGTTTCAATAGGCCAGTAACTAAAACCTATCCTCCTCAGAGAATTCCAAAAAATTCAAGTCCCCAAAAACTGGATTTCAGAGTGATCAGGAGCTTGTTTCCCTTCGGGATGAAAAAAAGCCACACACCCAGTAGCCCGCCAACAGCCCAATTTGCATGCCTCCATACCTCAGCTTTTCAGTGTTTGTGCTCCTTTCTCTTTCCTTCTACTGGTAGTTGTAAGACATCCATTCAGTCAGCTTTCCTGTGGTTCTGGGTGATAGACGTTTTGTCGTTTAGTTGCAGTTTTGAAATTGTTGTGGGAGGCAGCAGTTTAGTTGTTTACCTTTGCCACCATCTTGGTTTCTCTCACAAAATGATTCTTGTAGTTTGAAATGACTTAAAGGTGGGAAAAGGGAAAGTCAATGTGCAGTGTTCTCATGCTGCTGTTTCTGCCTTCAAGCAAATTCAAAGGAAAAACCTCAAATTGCTCAAACAATGGAAATACTATGGCCAACCCAAAGTGGTGGTCAAAGCCCCTGATGAAGAAACTCTGATTGCATCACTGACTTATGCAAAGATGCTGGTACTGACTGTAAGTTTAATCCAGGATGCTGGATATTCTAAAATTGCACCAGGTTCTCGAACTGTCCTGGGAATGGGCCAGGACCAGTAGACTTAATTGACAAAGTCACTGGTCACCTAAAACTTTACTAGATAGAATTTTGTATCATGATTGTCTCACCACAAATGTTTGAAACTGTCAAATTCTAACAATAAAAGCTGAGTTTTTTTCCCGGCCCCCTCCAAAAAAAAAAAAAAAAAGCCATAGATTTCTGGGTGTTAATTTTGTATCCTGCTACATTGTTGAATTTATTTATTAAGTCTATTAATTTTTATGGAGTCTTTAGGTTTTTTTATGTACAATATCATGTCATCTAAAAAATTAATGACAGTTTTACTTCTTCTTTTCCAATTTTAATACCTTTTATGTCTTCTACTTGTCTAATCACTATGGCTAGTACTTCCAGTACTATGTCAAACAGGAGTGGTGAAAGTGGGCATCTCTGTCTTGTTCCTGTTCTTAGGAGAAATGGTTTTAGTTTTTTCCCATTGAGTATGATGTTGGCAATAGGTTTGTCATATAAAGTTTTTATTATGTTGAGGTATGATCCCTCTATTCTCATTTTGCTGGGGGTTTTTATCAAGAAAGCATGTTGAATTTTGTCAAATGCTTTTTCTGCATCAGTTGATATGACTATGTGATTTTTATCTCTCAATTTGTTTATGTGATGTATCACATTTATTAATTTGCGGATATTGTACCTTGCATCCCTGGGATGAATCCTACTTGGTCATGGTGTATGATCTTTCTGATGTACTGCTGAATCTTATTTGCTAGAATTTTGTTGAGGATTTTGGCATTTATGTTCATGAGGGATATTGGCCTGTAATTCTCTTTCAGTGTGTTGTCTTTTCTGCTTTTGGTATGGTAATGCTGATTTCATAGAATAAGCTTGGAAGTATTCCTTCCTCTTGAATTTTTTTGTAATTCTCTGAGGAGGATAGGTTTTAGTTCTTTGAATGTTTAGTAAAGCTCCCATGTGAAACCATCTGGCCTGGAGCTTTGGTTTGCTAGAAGCATTTTGATGACTGTTTCAATTTCTTCCACAGTTACTGGCCTATTGAGACTTAGATTCTTCCTGATTGAGTTTTGGAAGATCATATTTTTCTAGGAATATATTCATTTCCTCTAGGTTGTCCAGTGTGTTGAAATAGAGTTGTTTGTAGTATTTTTTTTAAAAAAACAATCCTTGTATTTCTGTGGGGTCTGTTGTTCTTTCACCTCTTTCATTTCTAATTTTGTTCATTTGGGTCCTCTCTCTTTGCTTCTTGGTGAGCCTGGCTAGATGTTCATCAATCTTGTTAATCCTTTCAAGAAACAGCTCTTGGTTTAACTGAGCAGCTGCTGCTGCTGCTGCTTCTTCTTCTTCTTCTTCTTCTTCTTCTTCTTCTTCTTCTTCTTTTTGTCTCTATGCCATTTATTTCTGCTCTGATCTTTATTATCTCCTTCCTACTGCTCACTGTGGGCTTTTCTTGTTGCTCTCTTTCTAATTCTTTAAGTTGTAGAGTTAGATAATTTATTACCATTTTTTTCTTAGTTTTTGAAGTAGGCCTGTAGAGCTATGAACTTCCCTCTCAGGACTGCTTTCACGGTGTCCCAAAGATTTTGGATTGTTGTGTTTCCATTGTCATTTGTTTTTAAGATGTTTTTAAATTTTTCTTGGTCTTTTTGGTAACCCCAATCATTGCTTAATAGCATGCTCTTTAGCTTCCAAGTGTTTGAATTTTTTTTATTGGTGTTTATTTCTAATATTATGCCATTGTGGTCTGAGGAGATTCTTGATATGATTTCAATCTTCTTGAATTTGGAGAGACTTTGCCTCTGACCCAATATGTGATCTATCTTTGAAAATCTCCTATGTGCACTTAAGAAGAATGTATATTCTGTGGCTTTGGGGTGAAAACATATTTCTTATCATGGTTATAAGTATATTATATTTTTTATGTTTAGTTATTTGAGCTATGTGGTGTGCACGTGCGCGTGCACACACACACACACACACACACACACACACACACACACACTAATATAAGGTATGGATCTAATTTATTTTTTTCCAAGTGTAAATCCAATTGAACCAACACTATTTATTGAATAGACCATCTTTTCACCACTGATTTGTAAATGCCACCTATTTGTTTAATATTTTTTCTAAATTAGTGTTTTACTTCTTCTTTTTTTTTTTTACTTTTTTAACTGAATGTTTTATTTTGAGATAGTTGTAGATTCACATGCAGTTATAAGAAACAATACAGAGAAATCCTGTGTTCTCTTTATCCAGTTTCTTTCAATAGTAATATCTTGCAAAGCTATAGTACAATATCACAAACACAATTTTTATATAGATGCAATCAAAATAGGAAAAAAATCAATAAAATATATTAAAAAATAATTATGTGTTTTCATAAAAAGGCAACATGAAGGATTATTCTCCTAGTGTTTTACTTCTTTTAAAAAAATTATCTTTATTGTTAAAAGTATTACAGGTGTCCTCCTTTTTTACCATTGACTTCCCCACATGCCTCCCTGGTTTAATATCTTTACATGATCTATTTTTGGGGCTCTCTGTTCCCTTTCATTAATTTACTTGTCTATTTCTGTGCCAATACCACATCCTATCATTTATCATAGATTTGATACCTTATATAATAAATTAATAAATAATAATCTTTCATTGTCCTTCCCCCAAAACTGTTTTAGCTATTGTTATATATATTGTCTTTCATATGCATGTTCAAATCAGTTTATCAGGTTCTAAGAAAAATTCCTATAGAGATTAGATTGATATGGCAATTAGTTTATAGATTAATTTAGAGAAAATTGACATCTTTTCTCCACACAATTTTTCCTCCTTCACAAGGAACACTTCTGCCCATATTAAAGGTGTTTAGGGAGTAAAGAACACACATAAACCTGGCCCCTTTCACACATTTATTTCTATGTATTTATGAAAGACTGTACTGCCAGCTTCAAGGGTGAATACAGAGTTGGGTAAAATAGGTTAAATTACCAGCCATCATTACCTACAAGACAAATCATAAAGATAAAAATAATACTGACAATAATAATAAGACAATTAATACAATAAATAATATAGTAATTAGTAGATAATAATACAAGAATAAACTTTCATGTACTGACAGCTGTAAACCTATTTTTGCCTATTTATTTATTTATTTATTTATTTTTAATGAATTTTTTGGTGACATTGGTTTATAAAATTATATAGGTTTCAGATGTACAATTCTTTTTTATTAAAAAATTTAATGTTGACATTATTGTAAGTATCCCCTATTTCCCCCCATTTTAACCTTGTCCACCCACCCTCACCTCCCTCTCTTTTGGCCTTCACCACACTATTATCCCTGTCCAAGGGGTATGCATATATGTTCTTTAGCTTATCCCTTCACCTTTGTTATCTAGTTACCCGCACCTCACTCCCTTCAGACACTGGCCAATCTGTCCCATCTATCCATGCTTTCAATTCCATTTTGTTCATCAGTTTATTTTATTCATTAGATTCCATATATTAGTGATATCATATGGTATTTGTATTTATGTAATTGGCTTATTTCACTTAGCATAATACTATCAGGTCCATCCATGCTGTCACAAAGGGTAAGAGATCCTTCTTTCTTACAGCCACATAGTATTCCATTGTCTAAATGTACCACAGCTTTTTTATCCACTTATTAACTGATAGGCACTTGGATTGTTTCCATATCTTGACTATCTAAACAATAATGCTATGAACAAAGGGGTGCATATATTCTTTCTGATTTGTGTTTCAGGATCTTAGGATATATTCCAAAAAAAGAGATCCCTGGATCAAAAGGAAATTCCATTTTTAATTTTTTTGAGGAAACTTCATACTGTTTTCCATAGTGGTTGCACCAGTCTGCATTCCTACCAACAGTGTACTAGGTTTCTATTTTCTCCACATCTTTACCAACACTTGTTTTTTGTTGATTTACTGATAGTAGCCATTCTGACAGATGTAAGGAGGGGATACTTACAATAATGTCAACATTAAAATTTTTAATAAAAAAGAATTGTACACCTGAAACCTATATAATTTTATAAACCAATGTCACCAAAAAATTCATTAAAAATAAATAAATAAATAGGCAAAAATAGGTTTACAGCTGTCAGTACATGAAAGTTTATTCTTGTATTATTATCTACTAATTACTATATTATTTGTAGTTTTGTAGTTTTGTATCTCTCTGATGATTAGTGACATTGAACATCTTTTCATTTATCTGTTGGATATATGTATATCTGCTTTGGAGAAGTGTCTATTCTAGTCTTTTGTCCATTTTTTAATTAGATTGTTTGTCTTCCTGGTGTTTAGTTGTATAAGTTTTTTAAATATATTTTGTAAATTAACCCCTTATCAGATGTATCATTGAGAAATATATTCTCCTATACAGTGGGTTTTCTTTTCATTTTGTTGATGATTTCCTTTGCTCTGCTGAAGCTTTTAAATTTGATGTAGTCCCTTTTGTTTAACTTTTCTTGAGTCTCCCTTGCCCTTGAAGACATATTGGCAAAAATACTGCTGCAAGAGATGTCTGAGATTTTACAGCTGATGTTTTCTTCTAGGATTTTAAAGCTTTTTTATCCATTTTGAATTTATTCTTGTGTATGGTATAAGCTGGTGGCCTAGTTTTATTGAAAAACCTACAGCCAACATCACACTCAATAGGCAAAAACTAAAAATGTTTCCCTTAAAATCAGAACAAGACAGGGATGTCTGCTTTCATTACTTTTATTTAACATAGAACTGAAAATTCCATCCACAGTGATCAGACAATAAGAAGAAATTTTTTTAAAAAATCCAAATTGGAAAGGAGGAAGTAAAACTGTCATTATTTGCAGATAACATGATAATGTACTGTATATAGAAAATCCTAAAGACTCCACCAGAGAGCTACTATAGATCTAATAAATGAATTTGGCAAAGCTGCAAAATCAATATCCAGAAATTATTGGAATTTTTATATACCAGTTATCAGAAAGAGAGACTAAGAAAACAACCCACTTTCTATTGCAACAACAAAAAATAAAGTACTTAGGAATAAATTTAACCAAGGAGGGAAAACTACAGGACATTGAAAAAAGAAATTAAGGAAGATACAAATAAGTGAAAACATATGCCATGTTCATGGATTAGAATAGGGGTGTCGAACTCAATCAGAGAAGGGGCCAAAATCTAAAATCCAGCCTAAATCGCGGGCCGAATGGTTTACTGAACAGTCATAAACTGTCATTGTGATGGAAACGCAGCGGAGTACAGTGATGACAGCGCGGTGCGGGCCACATTGCAAGGCCTGGCGGGACGGATTTGGCCCGCGGGCCTTGTGTTTGACACATGTGGATTAGAAGAATTAACATCGTTAAAATGTCCACACTACTCAAAGCAATCTATAGATTCAATGCAAGTCCTATTAAAATACCAATGGCATATTTCACTGATCTATAAAAAAATACCCCCAAATTTTATATGGAACCAAAAAAGAAAAACCCAAATAGTCACAGTAATCTTTTTAAAAAATATTTTTATTGATTTAGAGAGAGAGAGAGATAGTGAGAAGGAGAGAGAGATAGAAACCGCGATGGGAGAGAAACATCTATCAGCTGCCCCCTGCGCACTCCTACTGGGGGTTGAGCTCCAAACCCAGGCATTTGCCCTAACTGGGAATAGAGCTGGTGACCTCTGGTGCATGACACGACACTCAACCAACAGAGCCACACTAACCAGGCATCCACAGTGGTCTTGAGAAAAAAGAACAAAGTTGGAGGTATCATGCTACCTAATATAAAGGTATACTACAAGTTCATTGTAATCAAAAAGCCTGGTACTGGCATAAGAGCAAACATATCGACCAATGGAACAGAACATAGAATGTAGAAATCAACCCATGCCTTTATGGTCAATTAATATATGACAAAGGAGGCAATAGCATACAATGGAGTAAAGATAGTCTCTTCAATAAATGGTGTTGGGGAAATTGGACAGGTACAAGTGTACAATTCTATAATACATCACCTTTACATTGAACCCACCTCTGTATCTATTAGAAACATGGGGGCTGTAGGCACTGGGTCTATTGTTCAGTGGTACTTCCAAGGTTGAGGCAACTTTTTTTACCTGATGAGAAAGAAACAAACAAAACAAAATAAAACTCTGGCTTGATAACACACTTTGATGGACTTCAAGCAAGGCTGTGAGGAGTGGATGAAACAGGCAGCATGTAGTAACCTTAGGAGACATTGGGGTTATGATTTTTCTAGCCAGGTAAGCCCAGGATGACAGCAAGTATGAATGGTGGAGGACTGGAAGTACCAAGAATTAAGGCTGACCCCCTATCTCATGCTGGTATCTATGGGGTGGGCTCCTTAGGAACTATGGGACCACTTATTCCTAGCAGGGTGCTCTCATTCATCGTGTCCATCTGAATACGGTATGTAGGGGAAGATGGGTTGGGTTCATAGCTGTGCTTATTGGGCCTAACAGTCTGCGTAGACCATGGTTGGGTTTGGAGATGGATCTGCCTATCTTTGGGTCCACTGCTGACATATTACTCCCTAGTTCTGTGGAGTTTCGATCTTGGTGGGGTTGCCAATGCCTGGATAACTTACCCTTGTATAAAAGTGACTTGTTCTATCACAATAGAGCTATGATACCTGACAGTGGTGTATTCATTCAATGTTACTAACTAGCAGCAGGAACTCACAGCCTACTGCACAGGTCTTGATGCCTGACCTTGGGGTGGGGCTGCCTCAGGGCTGACAGAGCAGTTCAATCTACCCATGCAGGTGCTGCCACAAACTGTGGGCCCAGAAAAATATCTGGTAACATTAGACAGCCTTGGAGTTCAGCTGAAGCTCTCCGAAACTTTTCTAAAACAGAAGTGGGAGCTCGTTTAGGTATTATTTGGGCATGTGCAGATGCTGTCTGGGTAAGCAGCTCTGCTCTCACTTATGTTCCATCTAGCTGACAGGGCAGATATTATTATATTTCTCCCACAATGCCAAGAACTCCAAGGCAGCAGTTAGGGCCTGAATACCAGCACTATGTATGGATTTTAGCATCTAAGAAGGCAGAAAAAACATCACTCTAATAAAGAAGGTAAAATTGATTGCAGTAGGAGAGGTTCAAAGTACAATGTGTATTTTATTTACTCTTCTTTGTAAAAATCCAATCTATTATTAAGTATTTTTCTGCCCCAATGTCTCCAAGATCTGTACCTCTTATTTCCCCCCATTTTTATGACTGATGCAGACTCTGCTGAGTGCTACTGGACTCAAGCATCACGTCTCTGATTTATTTTCCTTTGGTGCATATATTCCTAACTCAAAGCTCTGATCATGTCCCCTGACCCATCTGAATTTCTTCTTTGAAAAAAATGTGGGTTTTTTTTTGTTTGTTTTTTTGTTTGTTTGTTTTTTTAGAGAAAGGAAGGGAGTGGGAGAGATAGAAACATCAGCTGCCTCCTGCACACCTCCTATTGGGGATCAAGCCTGAAACCCCTGCAGGTGCCCTGACAAGGAATTGAACCTGTGACCTCTTGGTGCACAGAACAATGCTCAGCCAACTGAGCCACATGGCTGGGCTGACTTTTTTCTTGAATGCCATTTATAGTTTTTGTTTTCTTTCTAAAATGGCAAATGTTATAGTGCTTGACTTTCAAGGTCCTTTATGATGTAGTCCAACCTTCCCTTCCTCTGTGTGTGTGTGTGTGTGTGTGTGTGTGTGTGTGTGTGTGCGTGCACCCTGCTGTGGTTAGTAGCACAATGCATATTGAAGCTGTGGGAGGTCCACCTTTAACTTTAGAGTCAGACATAACTAGTTAATCTAGTCCCTCTCTACTTCTTCGCTGCTTGATTCTGGCCTTCACTTCACCTTTCCCTGGTCTCCAGTTTCCCACTCTGTTAAGGCTGTGTCACAAAATGACCCCTATTCGAGGTTAGTGGTAAAGACTCGGTGAGAATGGAAGTGAACAGTTCTTCCAATGCCAGAAGCTGAGGCCCGGGTTAGGGGAGCAAGTGCTGCGTGGGGAGTGGGGGGAGGGGCGAAAAGGGAGAAGGGGCCGCCCGCCCTGGGGCTGCTTTTTGTGCACAGAGAAGCTGCCTGCCTTGATGCGTCACCCTGCGCATGCGGAGGAGGGGCGTCTATGGAGGTGGCTGTTGTTGGCCCAGCTGGGCAGATGAGTCACTTCTCTCAGCACCTCTGGAACAGGCCCCACCCACGCACCTCCTCACCTTGCAGTGCAGAGCAGCCAGCCCAGCGCCCGACAGAGGGCGCTGCAGTGCAGCCGCTCCAGATGCCAAAGGTGGGCTCTGCCTCTTCTGGTTCAGAGGCCCAGGGGCCCAGAGTGGGGAGTGGGGAGGGAATCTCTGCGGTTTCAAAGGTAGCTTTGATTTTAACAAAACGTTTGTTTGGCACAGAAATAATATGTGCCTCAAAATGATCACTTCCTATAGAGAATGATGGGCCGACAGGACTCTACTGGAGAGTGCCTCTTCTTGCTTGCCCTAAGCTTTTGAATAAGGGGTGGGAAGCTGGTGACTTCACTCTTCTCAGAGAGAGTTCCTAATAAGGTAGGTCTCCCCTTTCCAAAATAGATCTTCTAAAAGGACCTTCATTTTATCCCCTCTGACCTTTCCCACCTGAGGTAATGGAGGTGACAAAGATTTGGGCTGACTGCAATGAAAGGCAGGAGTAATAAACACTCTAGCTATTTGGGAGCCAGGGTTTCAGTGCAGGCTTCATCTGGAGGTTTCTGTGTAATTGTGGCCATTTCATTATTCATTAATTAAGAAAACATTTCACTGTGGCCACAAGGCACTGATTGTGGGGGAAAAGGAAGAGGCCAAAAGTGTGAATAGACAATTATCCCAACCTTAAAACAGTTTATGCTTCACACAGGTCCCCATGCATAGGTGATTTATAAATATGTGCTGAATACATACATGCTATAATTTAATCACTACACTCTAGAGAAGGTCACCTAGTTCCTAGAACAGTGCCTGCCACACAGTAGTTGCTCAGTCATTTGTTAAATGAATGGTGGAGGGATGCATTGAGCATTTTATGGGCACAGAGAGCACCTAATCCACAAGAGCAGTCATGTTTGAACCAAGTCTCGAGAAAAAGTGGGTGTAAGCTCAGCATATAGGGCCAGAGAGGAAGGCGATACAAGAAGAGAGAAGAGCCCGTACCAAGGTACAGAGCCCAGGTCCTCATCTCTCTATGCCTCACTTCCCTCCTGTAAGTAGAAAAGGACAGGGTTGGTCCTGTAATCTCTTAGATTCTTCTACTTGTACGGTAAGATTCTCTGATTCTAGAAATGAGTTCAGTTATGCAGTTTAGGGCCTGACCAGTGGAGAATAGTTTTGCAGTTCAAGACATTCGGGTTTTGACTTTTAACTCAGTCTGTCTTCATAATAATAAAGGCTGGATGATCGTAAGCATCTCTTTTCCATCCCGTTGCTCTGTCTTTCACCTTGGAAATCTCCCTCAAATCCCTATACAGTCAATTAGACACCACAAAAGTCTGTACTATTTGTATATTGCCATGATTTTTCCTTGTGTTAATTTGGCTTTTGACATAAATCCTTTGTTAATTACAATTTTTTTTAACTAATACTGGTTAATTGTGAGCAAAACACAAAAATACAAAGAAGATAATAAAAACCACCCATATTTTTCACTGCCTCCATTAAAATAAACACACACACACACCAAATACATCCCCAAAACACACACATGAGCTCATACAACCACATTGTTACAGATGTCTGTCATGTGAGCCCTATGTTTCCAAAGAAAGCTGGCTGCAGTTCTCTCTTATCCTCCTTTAGTTGTGTCTCTGGTGAGAAGAGATATTGGCTGGAACCCCAAAACTCATTATTTAGCCACTGGCAGACCATCAGGCTAAGTCCTCAAAGACAATACTTCTCAGAGATGGTCTTTTAAACTATTTTCATTGATTTCAGAGAGGAAGAGAGAGGGGGAAAGAGATAGAAACATCAATGATGAGAGAGAATCATTGATTGGCTGCCTCCTACCGGCAGGGATCAAGCCCAAAACCCAGGCATGTGCCCTGACCAGGAACTGAATTATGAACTCCTGCATAGGTCAATACTCAACCACTGAGCCACACTGTCTGCGCTGCTCGGAGAACTTTTCATTTTGAGGCCAGGTTCTTTCTTCCTATCTCTTTTTTTTCCTCCCTTTCTTTTTTTCTTCCTTCCTTTCTTTCTCCTCCCTCCCTCCTTCCCTTCCTCCCTTCCTTCTTTCCTTTAATTGAATTTATTGGGGTGACATTGGTTAACAAAATTATATAAGTTTCAGGTGCACACTTGTACAACACTATCATCTGTATTATGTGTTCACTACCCTGAGGCAGGGTTTTGGATCCAAACCATGGAGGCTTCCTTGCCCTGCATCTTAGGCTGAAGTTGGGCTAGATTATGTGGGGGACACCAGGCCTCCTTTGGTCCAGACCAGAGATGGTGCTGAGCAGCTTTCTGTGTGGCATGGGGAAGAGCTGCTTGGGAACTTGCTTCCCTAACTACCTAAAGAGGGCCACATAAATAAACCCATAACCCTAGCTTAGTCATATGCCATGGACTCTCCAATTAAGAACTGCATCCCCAGAACACTGGCCCCTTTTTGTGTCCTAATTCCTTGATAGTCAATACATGATCCATAGGCCAGTGTCATGGACCTGGAAGTGATGGTTTGTATATTAAAGTTTAAGAAGCAAATATATTTCAGAAGGTCTGGGATGGAACCTGAAATTCTTCATGTCCTACCAATCTCCCAAGCACTTCTGATGTAGCTGGTCATGGCCCACACTTTGAGTAGCAAAGATCTAGAAGCCTCTTTTGCCCTCCTGCCTGAAAGTGAAAGGGCAGGAGAGGTTTTGAGTGTTCCCTAAAGGTTAGACTGTATAGATTCAGATACAAATTTGAGGGTTATGTCTCAGGTGTTGAATAAATGTTTGGTGAGTGAATACATGAAGTTGAGGAGTAAGAAGATAAGGCTACACTCCCACCCCTCTAATGGCTTTCCCATTTCAGTCACAATATCATCGGCTTCTCAGTAACCACATGGAATTGGGTCCTTAGCCACTTTTGCTCTGGCTTTATCTTTCCTTTCTCACTGCTTCTATTCTCATTCATATGCTTTTTATCTATCCCTTGCCTTCATGTCTCTGGCCCCTTTCCACTCCAGTTTACTAATAAGCCTCTGTAGCTATGTACCAGGCCTTAAATCAATATTCACAGAATCTTTCTTATCCACTCCGAACCTGTTTTACTACCTTGGTGTCTTTAAATTCTAGAGACCATAACTGTTTTTCTTGACTGTTAGAACCTGACACTTAACTCCCTTAGTTTGATGCCCGCTTTGATCAAAGATGCTGCCTCCATGACCTGACCTGCCACACCCTTGCACCCAACAGTTTTTGTATGCCAGCCTGGTTATGGTTCCCCAGACCCCTGTATGGCCTGCAGGGAAAGTCAAACATGGCTGCCATGTCTTCATAAATAAACTCTAAATTCCTGGAAGGCAGGACTGTCTGGGTCTCTTTACTCTTTTTATCCTTGCAACACCAATATCTTCATTCATTCACTTGTTTCTCAAAGACTGAATATTCATTCTTTGCCAGGCCTGATACCAGGTACTGGGACAGAAGAAGGGAGGCAGAGATGGTCTAATATATTTTAGGAGATTCAAGGCATCAGGGAAGTTCAATAAGATGAGATTGACAGACTAATTTAGGGCCCAGGCCAGTGGAAATATTTGTGAAAATGGTTTGTGACCAGACAGGGCCTGCCCATGCCTAGAACAGATAAGGAGGAAATTATGGCTGCTGAATACTGGAGGCTTACTTTAGAGGTATTGGGGAAAAGTGGGAGAAGGAGATGGAGTATTGTCTACTTCTTTCAAAATGAGCACATAGAAGGGGAAATAACAGTTATGATCTTGACAAAAAAGTATTTCCAGTTGTTACCCAAAACAATGGGATTTGGTGGTGTAATTCTGAGAGGCGGGTGATGTAATGGGAATAGCACTGAACTCTAAACTTCTTTCTAGAACTCAGATTTCATGACCCTTTGACCTGGTTTCAGGGCCAGCTCTCCTTCTTGATCTCTATCAGACCTTGGGTGGATCTATTCCCTTAGTATAGCCCTGTTTCTTCCTCTCTAGCATGGCAGGATGTGAAGCAGGGTAGTGTGTAAGGAGCTTGGACCCATAAAATCTAAGCTTCCTCTGAGCTCTTGACATTCTTGGCATGTGACAGGAAAAGAATCAAGGAGTAGGAAGGCTCAAGCAACAGAGCAGACTGGAGCCCAGGAGGTAGGTGAGGAGTGGAGAGGGAGAGGGTCTGACCCCAGGCAGCTGTGAGGCCTGGAAATGGACTTATGGATTGGTGACATTTAGGAGGAATTGCCAACTGACCAGGTGGAGGGGAGGAAGAAAGATGAAAGAAGACAAAGATTTAGCTCTACCCCAGGAAGACTGAGTGAGAGGAATCTTGAGTCCCAGGCTCTTGCCAGCAAACTGCCAGTGGCCTTAGACAAGTCCTTATCTCTTTCTGGGTCTCAGTTGCCACATCTTCAGAGTTAAGGGATGATTGTGATCCTTCCAAACCCTCTCCCAGACCCATGACAAGTACAATAAGTTCAGGAATGTTTCAGGTTCCCAAATTGCCCTTTAGCTTGTAGGCAAATTCCAAATTCTTAGATGGATAGCCAGAAACCATGGTAAAGCCTTTTAAGACATGCAATGCCTAGGGCAGTGGAAGGGAGGGAGCAGTAGGTGAGGTCATGAGTGGGGCTTTAGGGAGAGGACTTGGGAACTCTTCTGAGGTAAAGCCAAAGGCAGACAGGCCCTGAAAAGGAGCTTGTTTCTTGGCCTCAGAAAACCTGGCCTGCCAGTGTTTCAAAGGAGGCATTTAGCATGCAAATGGCATGGAATTATGCATATTGTTGAGTCATCTTTACATAAGAGGGGAACTTGGTGGTAGGGCTTTATCCTGGGTTTTGAATAAATGAACTCTGCACCCTAATCTATACAAGCTCATTTGTAGATAACAAATAAGTGCTAACACTTAAAGAGCATCTGCTACCTTGTAGGCCTGGATCTAAGTGCTTTACATGTGTTCATTAACTCATTGCATCCCCAAAGCAACCCCTATTTTACACATGAGGAGACAGGTATAGAAAGACTAAGTAGGGTAACCCAGATCACACAGCTAATGAGCAGAGGAGCAGGCAGACCTGTCTTGTGAGCAATAAACTACAGTACTGTTAGCAGCATCTGTGATCACCAGTAGAGTTACAGCTCTTTTCATATCACATTACAGTTGTTGCCAGTATCTTTAAAAAGGCATTTATGCCAATCACTACTTCAAAATGATGGTGGTCATTAGACCCACTGCTAGATCTTATTATACTGAATGTGTTCATCAAGAAGCATATATGACTAGATTGTAAATTGCGTTTTAATATATAGTAATCAATTTCCTTTGTAATCTTGGGTAATTTATTTAATACATTTAAAAGCATTTTTACTTCTTGAGAAAAGATCCATAGGCAGCACCAGACAGCCAAAGGGGTGCATGGCATGACCTCGGAGGTTCTTCTGATAGAGGCTGGCTGGAAACCTGGAAAGCATGCACATTGAACAATGTTCTGTGCCAGGCACCTTACCCATATGCTCTCACTGCAGCCCCCCCATCGGGATTGTGATGTGGTTATCCCACTTGACTCATGAGGAGACCAGGGCTAGTGAGGAGGAGAGTCTTGTCTACAGTCACCTTCAAGTAAGTAGCCAAGCATCCAGATTTGTCACTACAGTTGTCTGGACTATGATGCCAGCCCTCAAAACAGTTTTGCTCAAATACAAATGACCTACAAAGTACATCTGAATGCACACTAAGTGACACTACTTTTTTAGCCTCAGTGTGTGTCCAGACCTGGGGTGTAGGACAAGGGCCCTTCCCAGGAGGAGGGGAGTTTGAAGGTTGGCAGCTGCAGCCCTGAGTTCAAATCTCAGTTCTGTGCTTGTACACTCTTGGACCAATTGCTTAACCCTTTGATGCCTCAGTTTCCTCAACTATAAAATAAGGATAATAATGATAGCTCCTACAGTGGCCATGAGGTTTCAGTGAGGTAAAACAGACTTGGCACTGTTCCTGGCACTATGGTGTGAACCATTGCCTTTACTTTCTACTAAGAGAGTGATTCGTGGAGGTAGCAGAAGGCTTCTGGAAGAACATTAGGAGATGATGACCACTTGTCCCTCCCCATATCTATTACCTTGTCACCTGTGCTATAATTCTGTGATATGAAAAGGAGTGGTAACCCTTGAACCTGTCCTTCACCCATCTAAGTGCTCACTGGAATCTGTGCAGAGATTTTACAGTGGGATGTCCAGGCCCACCACATTTTAATGTGCAGACAACTAAGAACCATGGCCTTAAAAGACAATGGATTGTGTGCTGCTCTTTGAGGACAACTAGGAAGGAGGTCAAAACTTGGAGACTGTACCCTGCTGTATAGATAGGAGAAAAGAAATGGAAGCCCAGGTGTGGAGCAAAAGCAGTTTTTTGGAGCAGAGGATCTGGAGCTTGCAGTGAGAAAGAGCTATGGAGGAGCCATCAGGGCCAGAGCCTGACCCCTGGCACTGCCAGGCCCTTAGCCTACCTGGTTTTCCCGCAGAAGAAAATGGGAGATATGAGGGCGAGGGGAAAGTGAGGATGTGCTCACAGCCTTTTTCTGTGCCTGTGCCCTTCTTTGAAGGGCAGATTCTAACTGGTTTGTTAACACCTTATAAGGAACATGGGAGACAGTCTATTCCTCCTCCTTACCTGGCACGTACACAAAATGGCTCTTCATCCACCTACTCACAAGCTCACACCTGAATTCTTTTCCCATCCAACCCAGCAGAATGACACAGCTCCATTCCATGTAACTATTTGGTGGTCAGAGCAGAACAGCACACTGGAGGTCAGATACCAGCTCCCTAAGGCTGCTGCCTTCTGCTGTAACAGGAGAATGCACTAAGCTCAGAACCTGGCAGGGCTGCTGTTATTACCTTTTCATGTATCAAGAAATAAAACTGTGGCCAAGAAGAGGAAAGAGGTTTGCGCATGGTGACACAGGACTCCAGGACCAGTGCTCCTTTCCCCACACCTACTTGCACACTTCAGCTTTGGCCCCTAACCTGCAAGTCCTGGAAAAGGGACCCATTTCCCACCATGATCCTGTGGCTTTAGCAGGAGCTATCAAATCACTCAGTGGAAGTCTGGAGTTGGCTGCTCTGATCTCAAACCTGTAGCTCTTGGTCTGAATCAAGAGTGAAGGAGTAGTGCATTTGGGGTTTTGCACTTGTGTTGCCTTCCCCCCATTTTTTGTTCTGGGACATATTTTAGCCAGGTGAGATTTTCCTTGTCCTCCCCCAAAGTGGAGACTATGTCTTTAAGAAAGGACGAGTCAGAGCCACGAGGATCAGTTTCAAGCAGCCTCAGAAGGCAAATCTGGATTGAGTTTAGGAAGAAAAAAGAAGGGGTTAGCTTTGGTCCTGCCTCCTTTCTTTTTTCTACTTTGTTTGTCCCTCCTTCGGCCTTAGTCTGGAAATTCAGTTAACTTAGGCAGGAGGTTATGGAGCCCAGGGCTTTTCCCAGCAACCTTGTCCTCCCACCTCGTCCGTCCTCCAGCTCCTGTGCACATAATCTAGAGGACTGCTGGCCAAATTGCGGGAATGATTAGGTACGTGGTCTGGACATTTTAACTTTCGCTCTGTCAGCTGAGGTCTGGGGAATGTCCAATGTGGACTTGATGGGAGGTGGGAGGGGGACCTCTAATACCTCTAAGAACATTAGTAACTGAGGCAGGAAGAAGACGGGTGGGCTTAGCCATATTCCTCTCGGTGACTCCACCAGGGGCTCTGTGTTCAGGGGGTCCAGAGACTCAGAGAGAGAGGCCTCGTCCATGAAGCCAGCCCCCCCTGCCTCCCCCCCCCCGCAATCAGTTATCAACTGAACCCTTGATGGGTGGGATTTGGAGAGTGTTGAGTTTGCTGCTGCTACTGGATGTCAGAGGGGTGCTAGAAACCCCATGAGAAAATCAGATGGGAATATGTTGAGCTCCAGCCATCTGTCTGTCTGTCCATGACACTCTGCTGGTATATAGCCTCTAAGATGAGATGAAGCTGCTCAAGTTGCCTGTGCAGTGGCAAGGAGCCATGCAAGTTTTTGTGTTTGCTTGTTTTCAACTTTGTGAGTGGCTAAAAACAAGGCTGTCTGTTTTTAAGGACTTCAGTTTACACTTCAGAGAAAAGGACTTAATGCTACTTAGCTGAAAGGGGAAAACACAAAGAAAGAGATTTTTTAAAAGGCACACTGAGTTTGTGATAAAGATTGCTGTGAGCTCAAGAATATTTTCCCCGTATATTTTAGGATTTATCCATGCATTTATTTATATATTTATTAAACATTTGTTAAATGCTATTGGCACCCACTGCTGGGATGGGGGAACCTGCACCTCAATATGAAGTTGATCTTACATCTGACCTCCTTCTCCAGGACTCTACTCCTCTTTTTCCTCATCTACACCCTGGCCTATTTAAGAGGGCAAGAAGCACCAGCTTCTAATGCACTCAGGTGACCTGATGAGGGCAAGATAAGTTGTTTACTGTTGGCACTAGAGTGGGTACATCTCACCTGACAACGGTCCCTCTTGAAAGAGACTTGGGCCTGGGTCCCAAACATGACCTCAACCACTGGGAAGGACTTTGAAGGTCAGGAACCAATAGGACTGCAGAAGTTCAGCCTAACAACTGCCACGCAGAAGGTGTGCTCTGGGCCTTCTTTGGACATTAGGGGTAAAGCCAGGCCCCTGGTTGGGCCTTTAGCTTCATATGTAGAACAAACATAGGTTGGATTTGCCAATAGCATCTGAGGACAATGTTCTTTGTGGCTTAAGCAAGTTGTCATAATCTGGGCAGGAGACATGCTAGGATCTCATGTCTAGGTTGTTAAGGAAGGAGTGATGTAGGAATAATGGTTGTTGGGTGGTCTTTTGTGTATAGAACACTTAGATATGGCATAGACTGGTTTGTGTGTGTGTGTGTGTGTGTGTGTGTGTGTGTGTGACAAAGGAAGTACTCCCTTGGAGAAAAAGCCTGAAAAAAAGCCAGGCAGGAAGTGTAACCTTATCCAAGTAGGCTTGGGATTCAGAACTGGACTCATAACTGGAAGTTGCACAAATGCCCAATGAATACAGTGGGAAAAAAACAGTGTGGCCAGTGCCAGAACCTGCTCACCCTGCTGGGGGCAGAAATGAGAAGGGGATGAATGGATAGGTAAGCTTTTTTACTTCTGGGTCTGAATCAAGAAGGGGGGCTGGAAGCTACCACCACCCTACTGGAAAACAAAGCCCCATAGCAACATCTGTGTACATTGCACTCTAGGCATTTGGGCTTGTGCTGGGCTTATCCGAGGGGTTATTTCTGAGTTTAATACACTGTGTGATTTCTTAAAGCTGTGGTGGTGATACTCTGCAAACGTATCCTTGTCCATCCCGTAAATCCCACAGTGGCTGCTCCTGCCTCCCTAAGAAAGGCTATCACTGAGCTAGACCTCCTGTTCTAGCAGGGTGGCCCTCTATCCTATCACATGCTGTGCCTGGGATCATTGGCTCTGCCTACAAACTCCTATCATTCCTTTGAAGCATAAAGCAGTTGCCCCAGGCAAGTTGTTCAGCTTATTGGCTGGGAAGAAGGAAGCAGAGAAGAAGGATTGTGTCAGGGAGGTTAAATGCCAGCCAACATCCTAGATAAAGTAGGGAGCTAGGCCTTTCCATCTACAGCAACTTTAGGGAAGAAGCTCAGTACAGGTTGTATCCTCTCCTTCTGTGGTACATTTTCAAGAAGTGCTTAGTTTCCTCTCCATTTTTTCTACAAGTCTAATTGTCTGAGGGGAACAGGGTTTTGTAGTATTTTTTAAAGTGGAGAAAGTTGCCTCTTAAATGTAAGCTGAATAATTCCAGTAAAAATATTCAAGTGAATGAGGCTTCTGCCCAAGTATGGGAAAATATCCATCCATCTCTCCACTTAATCAGAAAAATAACGCGCCTAGTAGTGAGTCATGCTGCCCTTCAGCAAACAGAACCATTCTTAGCCACATAGCCAGGAAAAATGTGCTTGAGAGATGATAGCAACTATAATGAAGGAAATAAGTAAAGGGTTTGGGTTCCTGATGCCAGCAGCTGTATGGACCACCTTTGCCCCTCCTGTGCAATGGATAATGCACTGAACTGGGCTGTATCACCTGTGACCAGATCAGTATGGCTCATCTTGATAAGTGGAGCCCCTGCAGGAACACTCCATAGCTCTTTGCATAGTCTGGGAGTTATTTTTTTAAAAACTTCTTAAAAAATTCTCACCTAAAAGACAGGCTTAGAGAGACAGGGAGGTTGGAGAGAGAGAAAGAAAAAGAGAGAGAGAGAGAGAGAGAGAGAGAGAGAGAGAGAGAGAGAGAGAGAGAGAGAGAGAACAAACCCATTCCCATTGACTGCCTTTCATACGATCTCTGACCAGGAACCAAACCTAAAACCCATGTGCTCTGGCCAAAAATCAAGTGAGCAACCATCTGGTGCACAGGATGACACTAAACCAAATGAGCCACTTTAGCTGGGCTGGGAGTTCTTTTTTATTGAGGAAAACATATATACATTATATTACATAAAGTGTACTAGTTGTAAATGTGCAGCTCAGTGAAATTTTACATATGTATACATCTGTGTGTAACCACCACACAGAACAACATATACATTTCAGACCCCAGAAGGCTCAATTTTTCCCCTTCCCCTTGGGGTTCTTTATTTACATGCACCAAAGTACTGCAGCTGGCTGTTTGGGGTTAGTGATGTGCTGGTAAATGTTTAATAACCAGTTCTGTATGTGTAGAGGTGTTGTGCTTTGTAGCATTTGTCCATTTTTGTGGTATAAATACACCAAGTGGCTAGATTATTATTATCTCTGGAAAAATAATCTGGTCACTCAGTGTATATCCTATAATAAAAGGCTAATATGCAAATTGTCCCCTCAACCAGGAGTTTGACCAGTAGGCAGGTGGCCAACAGCCCATGTCACCTCCCCCTGGCCAGGCTGGCTGAACTCCATCAGGCCTATACACACACACACACACACAAACACACACAAACACACACAAACACACACAAACACACACAAACACACAAACACACACATTATTCTGGCCACTCAGTGTATACCTGCCATGGTTGATATCAAGCTATGAACAGTTTAACAACTGGCTTACAAAATTCTGAAAATTTAACAATTGACTCCGATGAACCAGGGCAAACTGTATCCAGCACACCAGTGATTGTGATGTGGTGTCAAAGAGAGCCAGCCCAGCCTGGTGGGGCACAGATAAGAGAGGGCTCTCAAATATTCCTGGGTCCAGCCCCCTTAGTGAGGAGAGAATTATTCATAAGATTTAATGCAATTTCTAACTTCCATCATCCATACACCAGACATCAGTTGTGTTCCCACCTCATAGCAAAGTTTAGAGCAGTGGTTCTCAACCTTCTTAATGCTTCAACCCTTTAATACAGTTCCTCATGTTGTGGTGACTTCTAATCATAAAAATATTTTATTTGCTACTTCGTAACTGTAATTTTGCTACTATTATGAATTGTAATGTAAATATATGATATGCAGGATGTATTTATTGTTACAAATTGAACATAATTAAAGCATAGGATTAATCACAAACAATATGTGATTATATATTGTGAAATATTTATTTCTAATTACAAATAAATGAAATTTTGTCTTAAAGCATGGTGTAGCATGGGTAAGTCTTAATATAACAACAGTAAACTACATTGCTACATTTTGTGACAGTATGCGTAAAAAGCCAACGTTATTTTGATGTAGTTTATTTGTTTATTTTTTGTTTATTTTCTCTTTAGCTTCCATTGCTCTAGGGGCAGTATCAGTGAAGAAGTTCTTTCAGCATATGTCTGAGATTTTGCTGCCTGTAGATTCCTCTAGTATTTTTATTGTTTCCTGTCTTATGTTTAAGTCTTGTATCCATTTTGAGTTTATTTTTGTGTATGGTGTAAGTTGATGGTCTAGTTTCATTTTTTTGCATATATCTGTCCAATTTTCCCAACACCATTTATTGAAGAAACTGTCTTGACTCCATTGTATTATATGTTCATGCCTCCTTTGTCAAATATTAATTGAGCATAGTGATTTGGGTTGATATCTGGATTCTCTATTCTATTCCATTGGTTTATATGTCTGCTCTTGTGCCAGTACCAGGCTGTTTTGAGAACAGTTTCTTTGTAATACAGCTTGAAATATGGTACTGAGATCCCACCTACTTTATTTTTCTTTCTCAGGATTACCATGGCTATTGGGGTCTTTTTATTCCAGATGAATTTTTGGAGAGTTTTTTCTAGGACTGTGAAATACGCAGTTGGTATTTTAATGGGGAGTGCATTAAATCTATATATTGCCTTGGGTAGTATGGACAAAAATAAAAAGCTCTTTTATAGCAAAAGAAACCATCAACAAAACAACAAGAAAACCCACTATATGGGAGAACACATTTGCAAATGTTATCACTGATAAAGGTTTAATCTCCAACATCTACAGGCAGCTTATACAACTTAATAAAAGAAAGATAAATAATCCAATTTAAAAAAATGGGCCATGGACCTAAATAGAATCTTTTCAAAAGAAGACAGAAGGAAGGCCAAGAGGCATATGCAATCATGCTTAAAGACACTAATTATCTGAGAGATGCAAATCAAAACGACAATGTGGTACCATCTCATACCTGCCAGAATGGCTATCATCAACAAATCAACAAATGACAAGTGTTGGCGAGGATGCAGAGAAAAAGGAACACTCATGCACTGCTGGTGGGAATGCAGACTGGTGCAACCACTGTGGAGAACAGTATGGAGTTTCCTCAAAAAACTGAAAATGGAACTCCCATTTGACCCAGTAATCCCACTCCTAGGAATATATCCTAAGAAACTAGAAACACCAATCAGAAAGGATATATGCACCCCTATGTTCATAGCAGCAACAGTTACAATAGTTAAGATTTGGAAACAGCCTAGGTGCCTGTCAGCAGATGACTAGATCAGAAAATTATGGTATATCTACACAATGGAATACTATGCTGCCATAAAAATGAATTCTTACCATTTTCAGCAACCTGGATGCATATAAGCATAACCAATGGACACAAAACACTGGGGGGTGAGGGCATGTATGGGAGTGGGGTGGAAGGGGCAATGGTAAGATATGTACACATATAATACCTTAATTAAAAAGTGAAAAATAAATAAATACAATTTAAAAAGCCAACGTCAGTGTAAAGGTTGAGATTGCTTCTTTCTCACCAGATCAGAAATTCTTGGGGCAGTCTTTGCAAGAGCACAACAAAGATCATCTTCCACAACATGTGTACTTCTGTATTTACACTTGATAACCAACTAGCTGGAAAACCCTGTTTCACAAAGATATGTTGTTGAAAATGGAAGAAGAAAGAACAACATAGTATCAGACAGAATACCATATGACTGCAAACACTTGGTCCAGAATTTTGTAACTGGGATTGTAGAGAAATAAGGTCTCACTGCATCACTGTTAATGAGTTCAATGAACTCTTGTGCTGTCTCAGGAACATCTTCAACTTAGACTGTGAATGGGCTTCTGGCAAGTGCAAACAAGGTGTCAGGTAGATTTGGAAAGTACGATGAAATTTTGTCTGAAAGCGTGTACAAGGGTTCACAGAAATTATCATCATAATCCTTTTGTCTGGTTCAATATCATGTTCCTCAAAGAAAGCAGATAAGATAGGCAACATGTAAATTGTATTTTCATCCAATTTTCCCCCCCAAAGCTGAAGTTTTATTTGCAATGATGGGATCTTTTCTGACAAATTGTGGCATGTTGCATTTGGTCCTTGCAGTGATAAATGTAACTCATTCAAGATGGCAAAGATGTCAACCAAGTAAGCTATTTTCTTTTTTTAAAAATATATTTTATTGATTTTTTACAGAGAGGAAGGGAGAGGGATAGAAAGCCAGAAACATCGATGAGAGAGTAACATCGATCAGCTGCCTCTTGCACACCCCGTACTGCGGACGTGCCCGCAACCCAGGTACATGCCCTTGACCGGAATCGAATCCGGGACCCTTGAGTCTGCAGGCCGACGCTCTATCCATTGAGCCAAACCGGTTTCAGCCCAAGTAAGCTATTTTCTGCAGTTCACTTTTATCACTGAAAAGTGCTTTGAACTGTGGTCGTGCTTTCTGATTTAAAAACTTTTTGAGTTCAGCACGAAGCTCAAAAACTCGTTTTAAAACTTTTCCTCTCAACAACCATCTCTCTTCAGTGTGAAATAGTAGAGCATTGTTCGGCGCATCCAACTCGTTGAACAGTTGCAAAAACAGTCGACTATTTAAAGTGCTTGCCTTTACAAATTTGACAGAATTTATGGTGCTTTTCATTACTTCTTGTAACTCTGTGGCAGTGTCTTTATTGCTGATATTTGCTGATGAATCATACAGTGAGTTCCGATGACTTTTGGTGACTCATTCAATACCAAACGTTGAAATCCCAATCTACATCCCAGCATAGCTAGAGCACCATCTGTGTAAAAACCACAAACCTTTTCCCAAGAGATCTTATGCTCTTTCGGAAATGAACCAACTGTGTCAAATACATCACGTGTAATAGTTGTCATTTCAAGAGGTTTGCAAAAAAGAAACTCATCTTTAAAGTTGTATTCATTAATATACCTCACGTAAACCAGTAACTGTGAACAGTTTGCAACACCTGTAGATTCATCAAGTTGGATACTAAATATTGGAAGTGGAGCAGATTTAATATTCTGGATTACCTGATCAAGAATACCAGCATACATGCCATCTATTCTTCTGTGGACAGTGTTGTTAGATATGGAAATTGCACTCAATTTCATAACAAATTTGTCTCCGATCATAACTCAAACAATGTCTTTGGCAGCTGGCAACAGTAAATCTTCAGCAATGGTGTGAGGTTTCATAGTTCTGGCAATTCCGAGTGTCACCAAATATGAAGCTTCAACAGCTGCTATGTTTTGTTTGTGGTACTTGCCACCAGTGTCAAGTCTGGCTTTCTTGAGTCCATCAGCTTTGCTTCTAAAATAGTTGGTATCCTTGCCAGCAAAGCTCGGATGCTTGCTAACAAAATGGCATTTTAGTTTGTTCAACTTCATAGATTCGGCTGATAGAACTTCACTACAAATAACACATTGCGGTTTCTCAATTCTTGCTGTATTTATTGAGGTAAAACCATACTGTAAAAAATCCCCACTATATTTTCTTTTCTTAATGTTCTCTACACAATCCATTGTCATGGGATGGTTTGCTAATGAAAATAATATGTAACAATAGTTTGAATAACACAAAAGATAATACATGGCATAGTTCAGTCAATACAGTTCATTAAAGTTTCCTGTGATTTACCATTCTCTGTGTTGTTGTTTTTACGTACCTGTTACTATCACAAGGGGGCAGTATTCACATCAACCACAGCTGAATATAAAAAGACTGATCAGTATCCCAATTAAGTTCCCATGGTATAGAAAAATGTGTTTTCCGAAAGGGTTGTTCAACCCCCAAAGGGGTCGTGACCCACAGGTTGAGAACCGCTGGTCTAGAGTCAAAAATATAAGTAAACCATGGTTCTCTCTGTCAAGGAGCTTACATAATTTAACATTTTCAGAAAAAGGCAGGCATGTGGAGGTATAGTAGTATATGCAGAGATAGACATGTGGAGGTATATATGCAATAAAGGATTCTAGGGGCTGGGGTAGGAGACTACATGGGAATTATTAAGGGCTTTGAAGAGGGTACATTTCTGCCTTGGAATCTGAAATGTATTTCTCACCACACTTTACTTTGGGAAGTGCCTTGGAGTTGAAGAAAAGAGCTGCAGACTCATATATAGCTGTATTAGATTTTGATTCACCCCCTCCATGCTATGTGGTCTTGGTCAATTCACTTACGGTAAGTGAATTGAGCCTCAGGTTCTTTATCTTTAAAACTAGAGGCCAGGTGCACAAAATTTGTGCAGGGGCAGGGGGAAGGTCCCTCAGCCCAGCGTGCGTGCACCCTCTCCAATCTGGGACCCTTGGGGAATGTCAAACTGCTGGTTTAGAACATTCCCCTCATAATCTGGAACTGCTGGCTCCTAACCACTCATCTATCTGCCTGCCTGTTTGCCCCTAACCACTTCTGCCTGCCAGCCTGGTTGCCCCCAACTGCCTCCCCTAACAGTCTGATCACCCATTACTGCCCTCTCCTGCCAGCCTGATGGCCCCCAATTTCCCTCCCCTGCCAGTTTGATGGCCTTCAATTGCCCTCTCTTGCTGGCCTGATAGCCCCCAACTGCCTTCCCCTGCTGGCCTGGTCACCACCAACTGCTCTCCCCTGCTGACCATCTTGCGGTGGCCATCTTGTGATGACATGAAGGGATCACATGAGGGCACAAGGACCACCTAGGCTTTTATTCGTATAGATGGGTATAATAGAAGTAACTGCATTGCATTATTATTTTAAATATTAAATGAGATTGTAATTAATGCATAACATTTAGCACATGTATTTACTAATTATTAGCTTCAATTAGAGATTATTAATTACTAACTTGGACAAGCTCTGAGCCTACAACTAATTTTCTTCATCTGTGAAATGAGAATAAAATGCCAAGAACAAAGTATGATCACATGTGTGCTTGTAAGATTCTCTCTGTCTTTTGCCCTTGGCATTTTAATTATGATGTGTCTTGGTGTGGTCCTCTTTGGATTCCTCTTGTTTGGGGTTCTGTGCACTTCCTGAACTTGTAATTCTATTTCTCTTACCAGGTAGGGAAAGTTTTCTGTCATTATTTCTTTCAATAGGCCTTCAATATCCTGCTCGTTCTCTTTTGGCACCCCAAAAATCCGGATGTTGGTACGCTTTAAGCCATCCCAGAGGCTCCTTACACTATCCTCACACTATTGGCTGATTTCTCAACAGAAACTATGCAGGCCAGAAGGGAGTGGCAAGAAATATTCAAAATGATGAACAACAAGAACCTACAACCAAGATTACCCAGCAAAGCTATCATTCAGAATTGAAGGTCAGATAAAGAGCTTCACAGACAAGAAAAAGTTAAAGGAGTTCATCAACACCAAACCAGGATTACATAAAATGCTGAATGGTATTCTTTAAGAAGAGAAAGAAGAAGAAAAAGGTAAAGGTAAAAATTATGAACAACAAAAAGACATCAAATGCATACCTGCCAACAAGTGAATCTAAAAATCCAGTGAATAAAAAATCTGAAAAACAGCCGAAACCAGTTTGGTTCAGTGGATAGAGCATCGGCCTGTGGACTGAAAGGTGCCCGGGTTTGATTCCGGTCAAGGGCATGTACCTTGGATGCGGGCACATCCCCAGTAGGGGGTGTGCAAGAGGCAGCTGATCGATGATTCTCTCTCATCGATGTTTCTAATTCTCTATCCCTCTCTCCTCCTTTCTGTAAAAAATCAATAAAATATATATTTTTTAAAATATGAAGAACAAAATGGACTGGTGAATATAATAGAATCAGGGACATAGAAAGGAATTGGACTAACAATTCTCAGGGGAAAGGGGTCTGAGGAGTGCTGGAAGAGATTGGACAAAAATCTTACACCTATAGATGAAGACGGGTGGGGGTAAGGGCATAGGGTGGAGTTGGGAATCAGGTGGAGGGGAGCTATGGGGGAGGGGGAAAGAGGAACTCCTGTAATAATCTGAACAATAAAGATTTATTATTTTAAAAAAAATAAAAAAAATAGAACAATAAAAATAAAGATCACATGTGTGAATTATCAGGCCCAGAACAAGCACCCAGCAAATGCTGGTTTTCCTTCCTTCCCTGCTTTCAAATATACTGATTTATATGATCTCAAAAAAAAAAAAAAAAAAAAAAAAAGCCCAGCTCAGACACATCAGGAAATAAATACATTAAGTAAATACACCAAACCCACTTTTTAAACTCTTATTTTACAGTAATTATACGTTCACAGGTAATTCCAAAACTAACAAACAAACAAAAACGTGCAAGCGGTCCTGTGACCCTCAGCCACTTTTTCCTGATGTTGACATCTTTGGTAACTTAACTATCTATACCACATGTGTCAAACACAAGGCCCGAGGGCCAAATCCGTCCCGTCAGGCTTTGCAATGTGGCCCGCACCGAGCTGTCATCACTGCACTCCACTGCGTTTCCATCACAATGACAGTTTATGACTGTTCAGTAAACCATTCGGCCCGTGATTTAGGCTGGATTTTAGATTTTGGCCCCTTCTCTGATTGAGTTTGACACCCCTAATCTATACTAATAAAAGGGTAATATGCTAATTTGACTGGGAGATCTTCCAGGAGACCTTCCGGATATTCTTCTGGACAAAGCCGTGGTGGCAGGACTGAGGCCAAGAGGGGAAGGCAGTTGTGGGTGATCAGGCCAGGATGGGATGGCAGTTGTGGGTGATCAGGCTGGTGGGGGGTGGGACAACTGGGCATAAGCAAACCAGCAGAGGGGGGCCAGTTGAGGGCGAGCAGGCCATCAGTGGGGGTCAGTTGGAGGTGATCGAGACAGCGGTGGGGGGAAGTTCGGAGTGAGCAGGCCAACAGTGGGGGCAGTTAAGGGTGACAGGCCAGTGGGGAGGGAAGTTTGGGACAAGCAGGCCAGCAACGGGTGTCAGTGTTGGCACAGAGGGCAGTTGGAGGTGATCAGGCTGATGGGGGGCATTTGGGGGCAAGCAGGCCAGCATCAGGGGGCAGTTGGAGGAGAGTAGGCAAGCAGGCAGAGTGGTTAGGGGCAATCAGGAAGGCAGGCAGGCAGGTGAGCAGTTAGGAGCCAGCAGTCCCAGATTGCAAGAGGGATGTCTGACTGCTGGTTTAGACCCAATCCCTCTGTAAACTGGCAGTAGGACATCCTTCGAGGGGTCTCAGATTAGAAAGGGTGCAAGCTGAGCTGAGGGACACACCCCTGTGCATGAATTTTATGCACAGGGCATCTAATGGTCATATACACACACATATGACCATAGCATCCAAAACAACCGAATGGATGACCAAACAGGCTGTGTGAGGTGATCAGGCCAGCAGGAGGATTAGTGAGGGGTGACCAAACAACCAAGCTTCATGCTGCCTGGGGTGACCAGGCTGGGAGGGGGTTTAGTGAGGGGTAACCAAATTACTGAGCAGCAGGCTGCCTGAGGCAATTAGGCCCACAGGGGGGCAGTTGGGGGTGACCAGGCTGGCAGGGGGGCAGTTGGGGGAGACCAGGCCAGTGGGGAGAGCAGTTAAAGGCGGCCAGGCTGGCGGTGTGGGGGGGTGGGGGGCAGTTGGAGGTGACTATGCTGGCAGGGAGGCAGGGGGAGCATTTAGGGGTGATCAGGCAGCCAGGCAGGTGAGCAGTTAGGAGCCAGTGATCCTGGCAGTTGGACATCCCCTGAGGGGTCCCCGATTGGAGAGGGTTCAAGTTGAGCTGAGGGACACCTCCTTCCCCCATCCTTGCACTGGGCCTCTAGTAGTACAATATCAAAACCAAGAAGTTGATATTGGTACAATTCACAGAGCTTATTCAGATTTCATTCATTTTACATGTACAGTATGTGTGTATGTGTGTGTGTGTGTGTGTACGTATCACGTGTGCATGCAGTTTTATCACATGTAGATTTGTGTAACTATCCCACAATCAATGGAAAATATCCTCATTTGAGGATTAACAAAAAATAAACAAAAATAAAAATATTTTAATATCCCATTTACCATTGCAGCAACAACAACAAAAAAAGATACCTAGGAATAAACATAACCAAGGAGGTAAAAGACCTATACTCAAAAAACTATTGAAAATTGAGAAAAGAAGTAGAGGAATATACAAACAAGTAGAAGTATATACCGATTTCATGGGTTGGAAGAGTTAACATCATTAAAATGTCCATACTACCCAGCAATCTATATATTCAATGTAATTCTCATTAAAATACAAATGACATCTTTCACAGATCAGGAACAAATATTCCAAAAATTTATATGGAAGACCCTAAATAGCCTCAGCAATCTTGAGAAAGAAGAACAAAGTTGGAGGGATCACAAAACCAGATATAAAACTATACTACAAGCCATTGTATTCAAAACAGCTCAATACCAGCACAAGAGCAGGCATACAGACCAATAGAACAGAACAGAGAACCCAGAAATCAACCCACACCAATATGGTCAATTAATATTTGACAAAGGAGGCAAGAGCATACAATGGAGTCAAGACAGTCTCTTCAATAAATGGTGTTGGGAAAACTGGACAGGTACATACAGAAAAATGAAACCAGATCAACAACGGACACCACACACAAGAATAAACACAAAAATGGATAAAAGACTTAAATGTAAGTGGCAAAGCCATAACAATCCTAGAAGAAAACATAGGCAGTAAAATATCAGATAACTCACATAGCAGTATTTTCACCAATATATCTCCTAGGACAAGAGAAACAAAGGAAAAAAATGAACAAATGGGATTGTAACTAAGCTAAAATGCTTCTGCACAGCAAAAGAAACCACCAACAAAAAAGGGAACCCGTTGTATGGGAGAACATAATTGCCAATGATACATCTGGTGTGGATTTAATTTCCAAAATATACAAAGAACTCATACAACTCAACACCAGGAAGACAAACAATCCAATTTAAAAAATGGGCAAAAGATCTGAATAGACACTTTTCCAAAGAGGACATACAGATGGCCAATAGACATATGAAAAAGTGTTCAAATCATTAATCATCAGAGAGATGCAAATTAAAACTACAGCAAGGTATCACCTCATACTTGCCAGAATGGCTACCATCAATAAAATCAGCAGACTGATGCAGCCATTATGGAAAACAGTATGGAGGTTCCTCAAAAAAATTAAATATGGAACTGCCATTTGACCCTGTGATTCTACTTCTAGGAATATATACTAAGAACCTGAAACGCCAATCAGAAAGAATATATGGACCCTTATGTTCATAACAGCATTATTTACAATGCTAAGATCTGGAAGCAACTCAAGTGCTCACCAGTAGATGACTAAATAAAATAGCTGTGATACATTTACACAATGGAATACTACATGGATGTAAAAAAAAAAGATCTCTTACCCATGGACACAGATAATAGGGTGGTGAAGGCCTGGGGTGGGGTGGCGGGAACAGGATAGAATGGACCAATGAAGGGAAATGGGGGACATATGTAATACTTTTACATAAAGATTTAATTTTTAAAAAAGAAAGATCTCTTACCCTTTGTGACAGCATGGATGGACCTGGAGATTATTATGCTAAACCCGTGGTTGGCAAACTGCGGCTCACAAGTCACATGCAGCTCTTTGGCCCCTCGAGTCTATTTTGAAGAAGTGGCATTAGAAGAAGTTTAAGCTTAAAAACTTTGGCTCTCAAAAGATATTTTAAAGAACATTATAAATTGATGAACAAAAAGATAGATACAGAGACAGTAAAGCAAATTACAGCGGGGAGGGTAGGAAGATATGGGAGAGATGAGAGATCAACCGAAGGACTTGTATTCATGAATATAAGCAAAACCAATAGACAAAAAAACTCTGGGGAGGGAGGGCATGTATGGAGGGGGGGCAATGGTAAGATATGTACACATATAATACCTTAATTTAAAAAAAATGAAAAAAAAGATATTTCAGTCTTTGTACTGTTGATATTTGGCTTTGTTAACTAATGAGTTTGCGGATCACTGGCTTAGCAGCTAAGCAAAGTAATCCAGTTAGAAAAAGACAAATATCACAAGATCTCACTTATACGTGGAATCTAATAAACAAAATAAACTGACCAACAAAATAGGTCCAGAGGCATGGATGAGTGGAATAGACAGTCAGATCTCAGAGGAGACGGAGTGGGAGGGATGGGAAGAGATTAACCAAACAACATATGCACATATGCATAACCCATGAACATGGACAATAGTGTGGGGAAGGCCCGGGGTGGGGAGGAAGCTGGGTGGATGGAGGCATGGGGAGAAATGTGAGGTACCTGTAATATTGTCAACAATAAATAAACATAATAAAAATGATTGTGTGAAGACATAGGTATACAGATCAATGAAACAGGATAGGGAACCCAGAAATAGACACAGAAAACACAACCAAGCAATTCAATGGAGGAATGAGTCTTTTCAACAAATGTTACTGAATAGATTGACATTTGCAGGAAGAAGAAAGAAGAGGAGGAAAAAGAGGAGGAGGAGGAGGAGAGAGGGAGAGGAAGAGGAGGAGGAGGGAGGAAGAAAGAGAAAGAGGAGGGAGTAAAAGGAGGAGGAGGAAGAGGAGGAGGAGAAAAAAGAGGAGGAGGAAGAGACAAAGAAACTTGGCATAATCTTCACAACTTACAAAAGATTTAACTCAAAATGGATAATGAGTTAAATGTACACATAAAGCTATATAACTTTTTTTTAAATAGAGAATTACTTTGGTATCTAAGGGCTAGGCAAAGAGTTCTTGGGACTTGACACTGAAAGGATACACTATAAAAGGAAATATTGATAAATTGAATCTCATCAAAATTAAAATTTCTTGCTCTGCAAAATCCCATGTATTAATAAAGAGGATGTAAAAGGCAAGCTGCAGAGTGGGAGAAAGTATTTGTAAACCACATATCTAACAAAGGGCTAGTATCTAGAATGCATAAAGAACTATCAAGACTCAACAGTAAAAATAAACAATTCAATTAGAAAATCGGCAAAGCCATGAATAGACACTGCACTGAAGAGAATATACAGATGGCAAAATAAATTCATGAAAAGATGTTCAACATCATTAGCCATTAGGGAAATGGAAGTTAAGAAAGATCATAGTGTGATACCATCTCCAACAGAATAGCTAAAATAAAAAAATAAAAAAGTGACCATACCAAAGGCTGGTGAGGATGCCAAGAAACTGAGTCAACTCATACATTGCTGGTGGAATGTGAGATGGTACAGGCACTCTGGAAAATAGTTTGACAAGTTTTTAAAAAATTAAGCATGTGATTACCATACAAAGCAGCAACTGCATTCTTAGGCATTTATCCCATAGAAATGAAAATTTATGTTCACAGACAAACCTGTTATAGGAATTTTCATAGCAGCCTTATTCATAATAGCTTCAAAATGGAAACAATCCAGATGTCCTTTAACAGGTAAATGGTTAAACAAACTGGTACATTCATTAGATGAAATGCTACTCGGCAATAAAAAGAAGCAGGCCTAGGAACTGCACCCATGCATTAATTTTGTGCACTCAGCCTCTAGTGTTATATAACAGAATTCAATATTATTTTATACTAGAGGTCCAGTGCACGGATTCATATACTAGTAGAGTCCCTTGGCCTGGCCTGCAGGAATTGGGCTGAAACTTATCTCTCAGTCTGGGATGCGGGTAAAGCATATTTGGAGCTGACAGTGCCCTAGTAGCAACCTAACCCATGGCTGATTCCACGAGGAATCAGGCTCCCTCCTCTACTGGTTGGAGCACCTGTACCCTTGTAGTCATTGTGCATTATAGCTATCAGGAGAATAGTCAAACAGTGGGACAGTCATTAAGGCTTTTATATATATAGATTAGTTTCAGGTGTACAGCGTAGTGGTTAGACAATTATCTAATTTACAAATTGCTTCTCCCAATAATTCTATTACCCCTGGCACCATTCATAGTTATTAAAATACCTGAGGTGGGGTCCCTCAGCATGGCCTGCACCCTCTTGCAATCCAGGTCCCCTCGGGGGATGCTGGAGAGCCAGTTTTGGCCTGATTCCCACAGGCCAGGTCAAGGGACTGCACTGGTGTACGAATCTGTGCTCTGGGCATATAAGATCTTTGGTTAATATCTTTCTGCTTCCCCTCCCTCCTTCCCTCTGAGATTCATCAGTCTGTTCCATATTTCCATGCCTGTGGGTTGAGCGTCTGCCCCCTGGTGGTCAGTGTGCATCATAACTACCAGTCAAACAGTGGAATGGTCACTTAAGTTTTTATATATAATATATACTAGAAGCTTGGTGCATGGAATTTGTGCACAGGGGGAGTGTCCCTCAGCCCAGTCTGCACCCTCTCCAATCTGGAACCCCTCGAGGGATGTCCAACTGCCCATATAGGCCTGGTGAGATCAGGCCTAAACAACAGTCAGATATTCCTCTCACAATCCAGGACTGCTGGCTCCCAACTGCTCACCTGCCTGCCTTCCTGATTGCCCCTAACTGCTTCTGCCTGCCAGTCTGATCACCCCCTAACCACTCCCCTGCCAGCCTGATTGATGCCTAAATGCTCCCCTGCCAGACTGTTTGCCCCTAACTGCTCTCCCCTCAAGGGCTGATCGCCTCTAACTTCCCTCCCCTGCAGGCCTGGTCGTCCCCCCCCCCCCCAACTGCTCTCCCCTGCAGGCCTGTGTCCCTCCCGACTGCCCTTCCATGCAGGCCTGGGTCCCCCCTAACTTCCCTCCTCTGCTGGCTTGGTCACCCCTAACTGCCCTCCCCTACTGGCCTGATCACACAACTGCCCTCCCTTGCAGGCCTGGTCCCTCCCAACTGCCCTCCCCTGCTGGCCATCTTGAGGTGGCCATCTTGTGTCCACAAGGGGGCAGCCATCTTATGTGTTGAAGTGATGGCCAATCTGCATATTATTCTTTTATTAGATAAGATAGAGGCCTGGTGCATGGGTGGGGGCTGGTTGGTTTTCCCTGAAGGATGTCCCAGATTGATCAGGATGGGGATTCCCTTGGGGCATGGGGCGGCCTGGCTGAGGGGCCTGTGGTGGTTTGCAGGCTGACCAAGCCCACTGGCGACCCAAGTGGAGGCCCTGGGATCTAGGGTTTAGTTATCTTCTATAATTGAATCTTTGTAGCCTGAAGTGAAGGTAAGCCTTCTGCTTGTTCCATGGCAGCAGCCATTTCTGTTGAGATTTATGTATCTTCTATAATTGAAACCTTGTAGCCTTATGCAGAGGCCTGGGCAGGCCAGGGTGTGTGGAAAGTTTGACTTCCTCCATCACTGGGGGCAACCCTAGCCTTCAGCTCTTTCCAGCTCCGTGGCTGCTGCCATTTCTGTTTGGATTTATGTATCTTCTATCATTGAAACTTTGTAGCCTTGAGTGGAGGCCTAGGCCGGCAAGGGCAGGCAGAAAGCTTGGCTTTCTCCATTGTCTGGGAAACCCAAGCTTCCCTCCTGCTCTCTGTGGCCGTAGCCATCTTGGTTGAGTTTATTTGTATATTCGCTCCTGATTGGTTGGTGGGTGTGGCTGGTGGGCATGGCTGGTGAATGTAGCAGGGTGATGGTTAATTTGCATATTACTTTTTTATTAGCTAGGACTAGTGGCCTGGTGCACGAAATTCATGCACATTAAAAGGGAATTAATTAGAGGAAATATTTTAATATTGTTATGTGCCCTTTCTCTATAATAGAAGTATCAGAAATGAAAGAAAATTAGTAAAATGTACATAAAACCTCCTTCCTATCAGAGTTTGGGGCATGCCACAGGACCTAGAGTCAAGTCCCTGACCACCACCCTCACTTGTTTTAAAAAGCAGGAGACCTAGACCAGGCTGGCTCTATCCCTGTCAAGCCCCGCCAGGTGGAGGCCATGACCTAAGGTCCCTATCAAGCCCCGCTGAGCAGGGGGGCACAGCCTGACGTCCCCCAGCCATGTCCCCTATCAAGCTCTGCTGGGCAAGGGGCGTGGTCTGAGGTCCCTTGCCCCAGCCAGGCTCCATGCAGTCTCAAGTCCCTGCTGTTTAGTTGTGAAGTTATGGCATCCCAGCTAATTTTCATATTCCTCTATTATATAGATTATTGACTTCCCTTTGCTGTACTTGACAGCCCATGATTATTTTTATTACTACCAACTTGTGCCTCTTAATGTCTTTACCTATTTCACTCATCTCCCCAAAACCCCTCCTCTCTGACAACAATCAGTTTGTTCTCTACCCCTATAAATTTTTTTCTCCTTTATTTGTTCATTTATTTGGTTCTTTATATTATACATATAAGTGAAATCATATGGTACTTGTCTTTGTCCAACTTATTTCACTTAACATAATACCCTCTAGGTCCATCCATATTGTTGCAAATTGTAATATTTTATTCTTTTTTATAGCAGAGTAATATTTTATTGTATATATGTACCACATCTTCTTTATCCACTTGTCTATTGATAGGCAGTTGGTTGCTTCCATACCTTAACTATTGTAAATAACACTGCGATGTGGTGCATGTCTTTTCAAATTCGTATTTTGGGTTTCTTCAGATATATACTCAGAAAAGGAATTGCTGGGTCATAAGGCAGTTCCATTTTAAAATTTTGGTGAAACCTCCATACTATTTTTCCATAGTGGCTGTACCAATTTGCATTCTCACCAAAATTGGTACAGCCACTATGGAAAAGTGCATGACAGTTTTCTTTTTCCACATTCTTGTCAACACTTGCTGTTTGTTGATTTATTGATGATAGCCATTCTGACAGGTGTGAGGTGCTAATTGGTTGTGGTTTTAGTTTGCATTTCTCTGATGATTAGTGACATTTTATATGCCTACTAGAGTCCCGTTGAATGATATTCATGCAATAGGCCCCTGGCTTCACTCCCAGCCGCTCGGGAGGCAGCAAGTCCCCGCTCCCCGGCCTCCTGGGAGCTGGAAAGTCCTCGCTTCTGTCTGGGGCACCACTCCAGTAGCTCCCTCCACCACCCTCTTTCCCCTCATAGCAGGTTTCACACCGCTCTGTGTGTGCATATGCAAATTAACCCCCATCTTCGTTGGATTGATTTGCATACTCTAATTGGCTATGGATGTAGCGAAGTGATGGTTAATTTGCATGTTTCTCTTTTATTAGTAAGATTGGTCATCTGTGTGTCCTCTTTTGAGAAGTGTCCAGGTTTTCTGCCAACTTTTTAATTGCATTGTTTTTGGGGGTGTTTAATTGTATGAGTTCTTTATGAATATTGGGTATATTTCTTATCAGATGTAGCTTTGGCAAATATCTCCTATTCAGTATGTTGTCTCTTTGTTTTGTTGATGGTTTTCTTTGCTGTACAAAAACATTTAGTTAGATGTATTGTATTTTCCTGCGTATAAGATGACCCACTAATTTTACAGTTTAAACATAGGTTTAGGCCTATATTTGCTGTATAAGACTAACCCCCACTTCTGAGGCAACACCAGTTCTTTTTTTAATAGACAGCCTCTCTGACTCTGGCCAATCTGAGCAGGCTTTTTACTAGAACACAGTGTAGCTTCTGGTACAGAACATGTATAATTTGCATGCATAAAAAGCCTGCTTGGATTGGCTGAGTTAGAGAGGCAGTCTATTAAAAAAAGGACTGGTGTTGCCTCGGAAGTGGCGGGTAGTCTTATACAGAGAATATAGGCCAAAACCTATGTTTTAACTGTAAAATTAGGGGGGGTCGTCTTATACGCCAGAAAATACGGTATTTCCATTTGTTTAATTTTTTTCTTTTGTTGTCTGGGGAAAAATATAAAAATATATATTGCTATGAGAAATATCAGATTTTGCTGCCTATGTTTTCTTCTAGGAGTTTTATGGTTTCAAATCTTACATGTAAGTCTTCAATCCATTTTGAGTATATTCTTGTATATAGTGTAAAGAGTTGGACTAGTTTCATTGTTTGCTTGTATCTGTTCAGTTTTCCCAACACCATTTAACCATTTATTAAATAGACTGTCTTTACCTTATAGTATATTCTTGCCTCCTTTTTCATAGATTAATGGACAATAAGAGCATGGGTTTATTTCCAGGGTCTCTATTCTGTTCCATTGACCTATATTTCTGTTTTTATTTCAGTACCATGTCATTTTGATTACTTTAGCCTTGTAGTATAGTTTGATATCAGGTAGCATGACACTTCTACTTTGTTCTTCTTTCCCAAGATTTCTATGACTACTCAAGGTCTTTTGTAGCTCGTATGAATTTTTGTATTATTTGCACTGGTTCTGTGAAAAATGCCACTGGTATTTTGATAAGGATTGTGTTGAATCTATAGATTGTATATTTTTAAATTTTCTTTGAGACTTCCTTTTTGGCGGTGGATTATTTAGAAATGCTTTGTTTAATTTCCAAGTGTTTAGAGATTTTCTGTTGCCTTTTTCTATGGATTTGTAGTTTGATTGCATTATGGTCAGAAAATACCCTCAATATTTCTTTTTAAAAAATATATTTTTATTGTTGATAGTATTACAGGTTTCTCCCATTTCCCTCACTTCCCCCCTCCTCCGAGCCCCTATCTACAAACCCCTAGATCTTTACTACACTATTTCTCATGTCCATGGGCTATGCATGTAAGTATGTAAGCTCTTTAATTTGTCTCTTCTCGTCCCCCTAACCCCACATTGAGGTATGTCAGTCTGTTCCGTGCTTCTATGCTTCAGGCCTTATTTTGTTGGTCAATTCCTTTTGTTCACTAGATCCCAAAAATAAGTGAGATCATGTGATATTTGTTTTTCTCAGTTTGGCTTATTTCACTTAGCATAATATTTTCCAGGTCCATCCATGCTGTCCCAAAGGGTAAGAGATCCTTTTTTTAAACCTGCATAGTATTCCATAGTGTAAATGTCCCACAGCATTTTTATCCATTTATTTACTGATGAGTACTTGGGTTGTTTTCAAATCTTAGCTATAATAAATGTTATATTTAAATGCTGCTATAAGCATAGGGATGCATATTATTCTTTCTAATTGGTGTTTTGGAGTTTTTAGGATCTATTCCCAGAAGTGGGATTGCTGGGCCAACTGGAAGATCCATTTTTAAATTTTTGAGGAAACTCCATACAGTTTTTCATAGTGGCTGCACCAATCTGCATTCCCACCAGCAGGAGCTTATGTTCCATTTTCTCTGCATCCTTGCTAGCACTTGTCATTTATTGATTTTTTTATGATAGCCATTCTGACAGGTGTAAGGTGATATATCACTGTGGTTTTAATTTGTATTTCTCTAATACAGTGTTTACATATGTGCACTCCTTCTATAATTTTCATAACTCTGAGTACCCCTCGTACTCATGAGAATGTAGAATTAGGCGCAGCTAAGCATGGTGCAGTGCATATCCCCACCAAACTCTTCCCGTACCCCTGGGGGTATGGGTACCACATTTTGGTAAACACTGCTCTAATTATTAGTGACTTTGAGCATTTATTCAAATATTTTTAACTTATTGAGGTTTGTTTATAATCTAAGATTTACCTTAGTGAATGTTCTATGAATTCTTGAAAAATGTGTATTCTGCTCTTGTTGGTAGGAGCGTTCCATATATGTTAACTAGATCATATATATATATATATATAGATTGTATTGCTGAGTTATTCTGATTTTTCTGTCTAGTAATTCTATCAATTATTGGATGTGGAGTATTTAAGTAATGAACTATCATGAATTGGACTCATCTATTTTACCTATCAACTCTGTTAGTTTTTCCAGCTCTGGTACTTATGCATCCTCATTTGGGATTGCTATGTCTTCCTGGCGGTTTGATCCTTTCATCATTATATAATGTCTCTCTTTGTCCTCTTGTAATTTCTTTGTTCCAACGTCTACTTTATCTGATGTCAATATAGTCTTGCTTGCTTTTTAAAATTAATGTTTGCATGCTATGTCTTTTTCCATCTTCTTTCAACTTATCTATATTGTTATGTTCAAAGAGAGTTTCTTGTGGACAAAATATAGTTGGGTCATGATTTTTAGTCCACTCTACTAATGTCTATCTTTCAGTTTTGATATATAGACCATTTACACTTAATGTGACTATTTCTATGTTAGGGCTTAGCTAACATATAATTGCCTTAACTATTTACTCTACCTACATTTAGAATCACTGTAAACAGTATTATAATTTTTTGCTTCAACCATAAAACATACTTTAGAAACTTCAAGAGAAGAAAACTCTATTTTATTTATCCATATTTTTTTTTCTGAGCAGGTATTTTCTTCCTTCCTGTTGTTCCAAGGTTTCTTTTTAAATGATTTCTTTTATGTTTATTTTTTTAATTTTAAATAAATCTTTATTGTTCATATTATTACAAATGTTCCTCATTTTTTCCCTCCATTGTTCCCCTCCACCAGGTTCCCACCCCACCCTCTGCCCTTTCCCCACCCCCCATTATCCTCATCCAGAGATGCACAGTTTTTGTTCAGGCTGTTCCCACACCCCCCACTCCCCTTTTCCCCGAGAATCGTCAGTTCACTCCCCTTCCATATCTCTGATTCTATTATATTCGCCAGTTAATATCATTAATCAGATTTTTTAAATTCCCTTGGTTTTTAGATTCACTTGTTGATAGTTACATATTTGTTGTTCATAATTTTTATCTTTATTTTCTTCCTCTTCCTAAAGAACCCCCTTCAGCAATTCATATATTTCTGGTTTGGTAGTGATGAACTCCTTTAGCTTTTTTTATTTTATTTGTGAAGCTCTTTATCTGACCTTCGATTCTGAATGATAGCTTTGTTGGGTAGATTATTTTTGGCTGTAGGTTCTTGCTATTCATCACCTAGAATATTTCTTGCCATTCCTGTCTGGCCTGTGTGGTTTCTGTTGAGAAATCAGCTGACAATCATATGGGTGTTCCTTTATAGGTAACTACCTGCTTTGCTCTTGCTGCTTTTAATATTCTCTCTTTGTCTTTTGCTCTTGGAATTTTAATTGTGATGTGTCTTGGTATGGTCCTCTTTGGGTTCCTTTTGTTTGGGGTTCTGTGCCCTTCTTGGACTTGTAAGTCTAATTCTTTCACCAGGTGGGGGAAATTTTCTGTCACTATTTCTTCCAATATGTTTTCAGTATCTTGCTCTCTTCTTCTGGGACCCCCATAATTCTGATGTTGGTTCACTTGAAGTTGTCCCAGAGGTTTCTTACATTATCTTCAACTTTCTGGATTCTCTTGTCTTCTTCCTTCTGTGGAGGAGTGTCTTCTGACTCTTTGTGTTCCAAATCTTTGACTTGATTCTTACGATCTTCCATTCTGTTTTTAGGACTCTGTATAACATTTTTTATTTCAGACAATGTATTCTTCATTTCTAGTTGACCACTTTTTATTTCTAGTTGATCCTTTTTCATATCCTCATAGGTCTCGTTTATTTTATCAGCCTTTTCTAGGAAATTCCTGAAAAACCTTATAACTGTTGTTTTGAACTCTATAGCCATTCCCTTCTTGTCCTCCATTTCCTTCATTTGTGATCTGTTTCCTTGTCTAGGCATTTTCACAGCTTCCCTGAGTTGGTAGGGTGGCTTTGTGTACTAAGGTGTCTTATATAGTTCAGTGGGTCAGCCTCCCAGTTACCTGAGGTGGACACTGTTGGTGCACCCCTTTGTGGACTGTGTGTACAGCCTTATTGTAGTTAAGTCTTGATTGTTGTTGGTATCACAGGGAGGAACTGACCTCCAGGCCAATTGGTTGTGAGGATCAGCTGTGTCTCTGCCAGGAGACAGCCTTATTCAACTAGACTTGGAAAATTGCAAAAGCCTCAGTGTTCAGCTTGGATGGGGTGGAGTTTCAGGGTGGAGCCTACAGCCTTGGCTTCCTTTCAGCCCCGCCCTATGAGGTTCCTGAGACTGTGTTCCTCAGTGTCCTTTGGTACTCACTGCTTTGGTACTCGCTACAAGCACCTCTGAGAAAAAGGTGCCCTCGAGTTTCACCCACCACCAGACAGTCTGGTCTCTCTGCCAATGAGCCTGGAACTGGGGTTCAGTGCAGTTGGAAGTGGGGTTGGAAGTGGGGTTCAGTGCAGTCCAGAGCCTTTGTCTCCCTCCCGCTAGGGCAATCCAGCGGCACAGTAAACAATCCATCCTCTGTGCACACCTCGTGCACCTCTGGGACTGCCTTTCACTGTTCCCCTGAGGTTCTGCCTTACAGCCCAGACTCCCTCCACATGAGCCTGGGTTCCCAGGGTCTCACCCAGAACTGGGGTTCAGTATAGTCTGGAGCTTTTATCTCCTTCCCTCTAGGGAATGCCAGCCAGGAACTAAGCCACCCTTCCTCTCCAGCTCCATCCTCTCCCCACGTGCGCACCGTGTCTTTGTACCTTAGGCTTTTACAGCACCTCTGATTTTCCTTCCAGTTTTCTCTTTCCTTCTAGTTGTAGAATTTCCAGTCAGTCAACTTTCCTGTAGTTCTGGATAATGTCTATTTTGTATTTTAGTTGTATTTTTTTGAAATTATTGTGTGAGGCTGCAGTTAGGCATTTACCTATGCCGCCATCTTGGTTTCTCCCGAACTATATCTTCTTTTATGTTTAAAGCACTTCCTTTACCAGTTCTTTCAGGATAGGTCTCCTGATATCAAATTCTGTTGGTTTACCTTCCTCTGAGAATATCTTGATTTCCCCTTCGTTCCTGAAGGATATTTTCATTGGATAAAGGATTCTAGGTTGACAGCTCTTTTCTTCCAGCACTTCAAAAATGTGCTCCTTTTTTCTGAATTCCATGGGTTCTGATGAAAAATCTACTGTTAGTTGAATTGTTTTTCCACTGTAGGTAATTGTTTTTCCTTTGGCTGCTCTCAATATTTTTCTCTTTGTCTTTAATTATCAGACATTTATTTATGACTTTTATTAGTGTTAATTGGGGGATGGGTATCCTATTTGGGTTTTCTTGAATCTGTGAGTCTATGCCTCTCACCAAATTTGGGACTTATTTATTTCTTGTCTTGCTTTGTTTCTCTTCTCCTTCTGGGGGTTCTGATGAAAAAAAAAAAATCTTAGGCCGAAACCAGTTTGGCTCAGCAGTAGAGCATCGTCGGCCTGCGAACTGAAATGTCCCAGGTTCAATTCCAGTCAAGAGCATGTACATTGGTTGCAGGCACATCCCTGGTAGGGGTGTGCAAGAGGCAGCTGGTCGATGATTCTCTGTCATCGACATTTCTAGCTTTCTATCTCTCTCCCTCCTCTATGTAAAAAATCAATAAAATATATATTTTTTAAATCTTAGATTTTTTTTTGTTGTTGTTAATCATCACCCAAGGATATTTTTTCCATTGATTTTTAGAAAGAGTGGAAGGAAGGGGAGAGACAGAGAGAGATAAACAACATGATAGAAACACATCAATTGATTGCTTACCTCATGACCCCCGACCGGGGTTGGGAATTGAGCCTGCAACTGAGGTATGTTCCCTTTGACCAAAATTGAACCATGGACCCTTCAGTCCATGGGCTGATACTCTATCCACGGAGTGAAACCAGTTAGGGCTCATTGGACTCTTTTCTATATCTTTTATTTTTGGGTTGAGATTTTCAATTTTTATTTTTTATTTTTTCAAGAGTATTTGTTGAAGCATTTTATGATGACTGCTTTAAAATTATTGCTCAATAATGCTAACATCTGACTTAGCTTGGTGTTGGCATGTGTTATCTTTTCTCATTCATGTCGTGATTTTCCTGGTTCTTGATATGATGAGTGATTTTTTTAGTGTATCCTGGACATTTTGGATATTATGTTAAGAGATTACAGTCTTCTACTTTAGCAAACAGTCATTCTGTTTAAGTTAAGCTTGTAGGTTGTGGCCTACTTGTATGAGCTGTGGCTACAATTACAATTTAGTTTCCAGAGCCCCTGCAGTGTTATTCTAGTCTGCTTTTCTCACCCTACTGGTGTTTCCCACAGGAACAGAATGCACTTCCCCAGGACTGACACCATTAAGTAAGGGTGGGAGACACCTTGCTGAGCAAAAGGAAAGCTCTTCCTCAGGACAGATACCTGTGCGGTCCCCACTTGATCCTTATTGTTGCTCCCAGTAGTTGTAGAATGTGCTTCTCTAGGCCTCTCACTGAGATCCACTCGGTAAGCAATGAGAGATACCAGGCCAAAAAGCAAAGAGTGATTCACTCAGCCAACTCTCTGGGATGTTTGGTGCAAGATGGCTCCCACTCAACCTCTGCTAGTGCTATCAGAAGAGAAGGTTCCTACCTAGGCCACCTTCTGTCATTGGTGTAGGGCTGGGCGATACTAGGTCTAGGTTGCCTTCAGTGACTAGATGGAGGATCGAGAAATGCTGATCAATCCCTTTAACACAATCCAAAGCAGCAATAGGATTCATATTTCCAGGTACATATTAAGAGAAGACTGTCTGGGAGCCTGGAGTTTCATCACACATCTTGTTCTTAGACAAACCATCTGTCAAATTCAGTGCCAGGTATATTTCTAACCAATAATCCCCACATGGTGTCTACAGGAAATCTCAGAAAAATATGTTAACCACAATCTGGCCTTTTGGGGTTAGTTTGGAGCTGATAGTGTCAGGCTGGCTTGGCCCTATGTGAAGATGTTGTGGGTATTCAGGGATGAGTCAGAGACTGCACACATTTAGGACCCCCACATGTGTCTTCCTTTGGGAATGGGGATTCCCAAATCCTCAGTCTCATCTCATTAGGCTCTATGAAAATTTCTCCTGTTCCTGCCACTTTCATGCCCACCCCTTCAGTATACAACACTGTTTTCAACATCCCACCCTCTGCCATTCTTTGTTAAGAATGCAATCCTGAAATCTGTGGCGCCAGGAAGAGAAAGGGCCTAACATTTATTGAGCATCAGCCCTGTATGCTAAGACCAAGTTAAGTCCTTTGAGATACCCAATCTTATCAGTGGTCCCTCCCACCCAGTTATTATGTTTCTACAATAGAGATGAGAATACTACAGCCAAGTTGGTTAAGCAAGTACAGTGCTTATGAGAATCGTGGGCACTGTGGGATGGAGATTGGGGTGGGGCATAGCTCCAACTGCCATGCCTGTGAGCAGCCTTTATGGAATAATTGGACTTAGCTCTTTCTTTGGAGTTTTTGTTGACCATCATGAAACAGGATCTTCATTTTAGAAAATATGCCTTAATTTTCTCTGGAGAAGGTATCCTAAGGAGTCACACTTGGATAGGAACACAGATCATATCAGTGCAGTTCCTATGCATTTTACATACCCACTCACTTTCCTCACACACAAATATTCTCTTACTAACCCAGACCAATAAAGGGCTCAAACACTTAACTGTCTGGAAAATGTTACTTGACCTTGTTCACTCCCCATACCTACTTTGTAATGAAGTATTATTTTTATTTTATTTTCTTGTTTGGACATTGAACCTCAGAGAAGTTAAGTCACTTGTCCAGGGTCCTGGAACTGGGATGTGCTGGCTGCAGAATTCTAAACCAGAGTGATGTGGAGTGGTCTGTGGATCACTCCAACTCCAAACTGTAATACTATCAACAATAATATATATGTATATTTTTTAAAAACAATAAAATGTGTCCAAAAAGTCAAACAAAAAGTTCAAGTGTTTTCTTGGAAAATGGCCCCATTCTTTTAGTCTATGAGCCCCTAAAGTGTGACAGGCTTTGCTCCAAGCACTTGGTACTGAATGACTTCAGGGAAACTAGAATTGCTCTGGTACCACCTAACTTACCTGTTGTCCTTATCAAAGGATAGTCACTATCTATTAGGCAGTTCTTCCATAATTTATTCAAAAGCATTGAGCATCACCTGTATACCAGGCCTTGCCCTCAGAGCTGGCAATTCAAGGATAAGGAAAACCCACTCCCTGCCTTCAAGGCACACATAATTTAGCAGCAGAAATAGAGATATTAAACACATACTATGATTAGAAACAGACATATAAACACAAAAATTATAATGATGGAGCATTAGACTAGATGCCTTGAGAACTCATGGAAAGAATTCCCTAACTCTGTGTGAGTAAGGGAAGGCTTCACATGGGATATGAGGTTGTATTGGGTTTTGAAGGATGGGTAGAAACTTTCTAGGGTGGCATTCCACCTAGAGGGTAGAATAAAGGCAAACATGAAGATGTGCTTTGGAAATAGAAAGTAGCTGGATGTAAGTCAGGGATCTCAGCTGAAATGCTGAGAGAGCTCAGAAAGTTCATATAAGTGCATGAAGCAGGTCCTGTTCATACAAACACTAACATAAGCATGATAAGTGTCTCTCCCTGCCTGGAGCACCATAGGGAGGTATGGGGACTATGAGAAACTGGACAGTTTAGGCACTGTTGAAGGAGACAGTTGTTTGTCATATAAAATTACTGGCCTATGGCTGCCACATCTTTCAGTTTTTTGAAATGCCAAAAATTTAGGTTTTTAAAATGTAAAATACTCTCACTTTTCAACATTGACACTATTTCAAATTTGCAAGCTATACCATCAAAACATGTCTACTATGAAAAGAGATAACCAAAGAACTTACATACTTATATGGACATGGACATTAGGATGGTAAAGACTTGGAGATAGGTAGGAGCTGGGCAGAGGAAGGGGGAACGGGGAAAATGGGAGACATCTGTAATACTATCCTATATAATAAAAGCCTAGGTGGCATCACGTGACACACTCAGATGACATCATCACAAGATGGCCACCACAAGATGGTCAGCAGGGGAGGGCAATCAGGCTATCAGGGGAGGGCAGTTGGGGGTGACCAGGCTGGCAGGGGAAGGCAGTTGGGGGCCATCAGGCTGGGAGGGAAGGGTGATTGGAGGCAATCAGGCCAGCAGGGGAGCAGTTAGGTGTCAATCAGGCCAGCAGAGGAGCAGCTAGGGGGCAATCAGGTTGGCATGCAGAAGCGGTTAGGGACAATCAGCCAGGCAGGTGAGTGGTTAGGAGCCAGCAGTCCTGGATTGTGAGAGGGATGTCCCACTGACAGTTTAGACAGTCGGACATCCCCCAAGGAGTCCCAGATTGGAGAAGGTGCAGGCCAGGTTGAGGGACACCCCCCCCTCCCATGCATGAATTTCATGCACAGGGCTTCTAGTCAATAATAATATATATGTATATTAAAATGTAAAAATAAATGTATTCAAATAGTCAAACAAAACATGTCTACTGGCCACTCCTTTGTGACCTCTGGTAACATGGAAATCAGAAGAAGCATAAAAGAAATAGCAGGACCAGATACCCTGCCCTTCCCCTGTGCAAGTAGCCTGACTCCAGCACTATGCAGAAGTACATTCACCTGACTTTCCAAATCAGCTTTAAAACAGAAGACAGCACAGAAAAAATCTAAGAAGCTGGAGAAACAAAACATGGTGGGAGGATTAATGGGTGGAACACTTAGTGTCTGGCTTACTTACTCATCTGATTCTGGCCCTCAGCTATCAATGATTCTCAACAGGCTAGGGGTGGGTATGGGTTGAAAAACAAAAGGAGTTTGAAAGAACTTCTCTCAGAAGCTGACCACTCAGGACTGAAGGACACTGCTTGATTTATTTTTCCCCATCAGCCCTCAGTCTGGCTTTGTTACATGGCCTGCCAGCCCTAAGAGAAACAGCTGATGCAAATCCCAAGTACTTTCTTTTGGGTAAGGGGAGGAGACTGGAGGAGTCTGGAGGCCTTGCCTGAGAGAAAAGCCATCATGGATTAGGCCACCCTCTCAGGCTCTGACCCTGGGTGTTCTATTATTCCCTCCCAATCTGTCTAGACTAGGGGTGTCGAACTCAATTAGAGAAGGGGCCAAAATCTAAAATCCAGCCTAAATTGCGGGCCGAATGGTTTACTGAATAGTCATAAACTGTCATTGTGATGGAAACGCAGCGGAGTGCAGTGATGACAGCGCGGTGCAGGCCACATTGCAAGGCCTGGCGGGACGGATTTGGCCCGCGGGCCTTGTGTTTGACACATGTGGTCTAGACCCTGTGATTTCAGCAGGAAAACATCTACAATGTGTTCAAACCACAGGGTCAGGCAGAATGAGCTAATCTTTGAAACAAAAGTCTGAAACTCTGCTCTTTGGGCTTCAAGCTTGTGTGGTGATGCAATGGCAGGCCTTATGGGATGCCTCTGTAGTAGATTGGTAGTTCCAGTTCACTCCACATAGGGGTCTAGGAGAGGATTGTCACCAGCTGACTTCCTGGCCTTGTCGTTTCTCCATTTCCTATTCTGCTCCCCATCTACTTCCTCCCAGAGAGCAGGGTTCAATGGCTATGTTTTCTTTGTGAGTTGATCCTCATCCCAACTCACTTTTCAGGCCAGTAGAAGCCTGGTGTTAGATACAGGTTGGGGTGGGGTGTTCTGGAACTGGAAGGGGTTTAGGAACTGGACCACACCTATTTCTTTGCAGTAATGGGAGAAGCTGAGGTGGGGGGGGGGTGATTTAAGAGGCAGAATCTTGGAAAGAGGCTGAAAATCAAAGCAGGATGTCAGACCAAGAAGACAGTCCTTTTTATGAGACAAAAAAGGAAGCTGCAAGGACTTTGTACAGTGAGCAGGGAGCCTTAGGCCTGAGTTCAATGGGTAGACTAATTGTGCTCCAGGTGTATTCTAGGTGCTTTATTTAATAAATGAATGAACCAGTTGTAGGCATGACATTTAGGGCATTCACAGACCAAAGTCAGGTACGTAACTCCTGTTTAGAATTTTTTAGTCAACTTCTCCTTTCCTGCATCTATTTTGTGCCAGGCCTATACTAGGTGTGCAGGTGTGGGGCAGAGGAGAGAGGGGAGTCAGGCTCAGTGCTGCCTCTGGGCTGCCCACAGTGGAATTAGGGGAGATGGGCATGCACACATGCAACCATGACATGCCATTTCTCTATTCCAGTAGTTCTCCATCCCATCTAACTTAATGTCACCTTTATATAACAATTCACTGTAACTTCATTTACTACTCTAAAATGATATCCCTGGAAAAACATAACCCACTTACACACATAATTTTACCCTGAAGAAGCTGCTTGAGGCCTCTGCAAAATTAACCAGGTTAAACCTTGTGTTTGAATATTAATCATGCACCAAATATTAATTACAATAGTTGCCTATCCTGAAGGCCCACAGAAGCCATGGGGTCTAAGCAGAGTTCCAACATTGAGGGAAGGGAGGGACTGATATGAGCCAGATCTGCCAATTGACTCCCAGCAGCCAGCTGAAGCTCAGAACTGGGTGTCAGGTCTCTTGTGAGGTACAGCTGGTAGAGAAACCAAGGACAGTGGCCCCATACACAATGGCTGGTTAGGAAAACCAGCCCTTCATAGCAGGGGTGCAGGGGCAATGGGATGTGGGAGGCCCCTTCACAGTCTTCCACCCCACACCACCCCTGCCTTCAGGGCCTCAGCTCACTGCCAGCCTCAGATGTAGTGCCCAGGGCAGCACACACTATTTCCAGTGCCCCCCTCAAACCACTTGCTGAGGGCAAGCCCCTAGCACCCTTTCAGGCTTGAGTCATATTGACTCCAGAGCTACAACAGGTTGAGTGGGCAGTTCTTTGACCATCTTTACTGACTGACACAAGCCTGGGAGAGCAGGGATGACATATAAACACCTTTCCTTCACTGGTATTTAAGATGACCATGCATGCCTTTTTATATTGTGTGCAGACCACATGCCTATGGCCCACACAATTTGCATTTGTGCAGACCTGGCAAAAGCAAAAGTCTGCTAAAAACTCTTTAGTTGTGTTTTTCTTTTTTCTGATACAACAGAGAACTTACTAATACCAAATGCCTGAGTGGAGTTTCACCAGTTTTCTTGGATTGGTGTAAGCACCCACACAGAGCTGCAGATCTCTCAGCCCCTGCCCCCCAGTTCAGGAAGCAGGTTTCATGTTCATGGCCAATGAAAATTGAGGCTGCCTCATGGAAACAAAGGGGATCACCCCCAATTGGTCCTTGGATGTTGCTAAGTGTTTTCATTGGCCAGTTTCCCCTTACTCCCTGAGTCCTGCATTCCTAACCTTTTAAGGTTTGGAGTTTCTTTGCTGCTAGGCGGGTCCACAGCCCCCACTGATAGGTAAAAGACTGGGTCTCTTAGACAACACCAGCAGTTTATCTTCTTGGAAAAGTATCAAATGGCACTAGACCCTAAAAAGTCATCCCTAAAATTTTAACAGCTATAAGGCAACTACTTAGAAGAGGGGTCTGACCAGACTAGAAATTGGAAATAGCGAAAGCTCATGTTTCAGCTTTATCCTAAGCAATAATACCTCATGCTTCCCCATTCCCATGTGTTTAAACAAAGAAAAGCCAACTCCTGTGCTTCCTGAGGACTGATGTGAGAATGAGCTAATCAGAGTAATCACGATGCACTTTGCCAGTATAAAAGTGAACTGGCAGTGCTCATTATCGCTAAAGAATCTGGCCCATTTCCTCCTCTTCCTATGGTTACAAATAAAGAAAGCTTATTAGGAGAGCCTGGTGGAACTGATAAATGGGCCATGCCATCTGGATTCTGGCTTCCAAATCCTGGGCTCAGGATTATTCTCTCTCTTCTCTGGGGGCATTTCAAGGACAGACACTGCAGAGAAAATTATCAGGAGTCACATCTGCCCTGTGTGTCTGCTTTTCAGTGTTTTTACATTGCTAGCAAAACCCCTATTTCTGACACAGAACAAACTTCAGATGTCACAAATAAATGAGTTCCCTGTGCCAGATACTGGCATCTCATCATTTAAGCCCCCAAACAACACTATCAATTTGGTATTGTTATCATTATCATCATCGTCATCATCAGGATTGTACAGATGGGAAGATTGAGGCTCAGAGAGGTTAAGTGGCTTCTCCAAAGGCACACAGCTAATAGGGGGCAGAGCTGGAATTAAAACCCTAGGTTTAATTCAAAATGCAGTGTGATGTGCATACACTAAAGCTGTTGTTCATCCTGAATGTGGTGAAGCTAAAACATGGCTACATCCTTAGTTCCCTCTCCATTACACATACCTCACTTCACCCTTTTTGCCCACCATCCTGAAACCATATCCAAGTCCCTAGTTCCTCTCATGCTTCCCCTAAGAAGTATCCACCAGTGTGTTTCCCTTACCTGATTTTGAGTTTCTATTTCATAGTAGGTGTTGGCAGGCTGAGCAGGGAGAGAAGAGAGCTGGCACCTGTTGTATTTCTCATTTTGCAAAGATTTTGCTCAGTAAACCATTCCACTGAAAACATCAACACTGGAGACTAATTCACTGTGTTGCCATTCTCTGGACCTTTGTATTCTCACTGGGAACAATGACTGGCTGCAGAATGAAGCATTCTAATAGTGGAATTGTAGGCAACAGCCACTGAATGATAGAACCACTTTGGGGTATTTCACTTGCTCCCTAAATCCTCTCTGCCTATATTGAGTCTGACACAAACCATAAGTTTTGTTTGTTTGTTTGTTTGTTTGTTTGTTTTTGTTTTTAGCTCAATAGTTGTTACCCCAAATTAGGTCCCAGGGATTCCCAAGTGTGTCAGAATCAGAACCATTAGAAGAGTTCTCCCACCATGATGAGGCAGTGCGCTGTGCTGTGCTGGGCATGGAGAATGTGTGCCTCATACCTTGTTGTAACATGCGTCTGAGGTCAGCTTCTAGTATTAGAAGCTCTTGGGGTTGCCCAGTCAGTGCAGATCAGGAGATCAGTCTAAATACAATAAAGAAAAGGCAAGATGGAAAGTTTAGAGTGCCTAGAGGAAAGGGTTACTGACTTTGCTATGCAGATGAATGCACCCTGAGAGTTCCTGGAATCTGCCAAAAGCCTCCATCCTGAAACAAACCTTGGTTTCTAAGCTAACCAACCCATATCAGGTTGTACAGATTGTTTCAGTGTCATTAACACTCAGTTGCCCTTAACTATGCCTTTCACACTCATAATAACAACAATAATGGGTAACACTTATTGAGTGCCTACTATATGGTAAGAACTAAACTAAACACTTTATGTGGATTAACTCAATCCTCACAATTCTATAAAATGGATACTATTTTCTCCCAATAATACAGATGAGGAAGTGGAGGTACAAGAGATTGATTTTGCCACACTTGGGTTCAAGGAGAGGTAGTTAATGTGATGAGATACAATTCAGAGTAGAGGTTGGGCAGGAGTAGTCCCAAGAAAAGACCAAGGACCTGTCATCCTCTGGAGAAAGGAACTCATGGAAAGTAAATGCAGACAACTGTTGGTGGGAGGGGCAGAGTGACACTTTCTTGGGATTAAGAGACTTTTCTCTTGCCTGAGAAGGTGCAGCACGATTGGGGTCTTGGGGAGAGTGCCAATGCTCTATCCCAGTGTTTACTAGCAGAATGAATAACTCACCCAGGGATGGTGTGTGTGTGTGTGTGTGTGTGTGTGTGTGTGTGTGTGTGTGTGTGTGAGGGGGGTGAGAGGGCTTTTATTTCTCCTCCAGAGTGACAGAAATGTCATCAGCGTTTCCTTTAGGCAACACCAGGGGGTGCAGCAGCTTATTTCTAGACTTTGGCTTCTTGGACTTTCCTTGGCTTCTGTTGGGAGGGTAGAGACACATGGGTACCTCCCTAATGAGGCAGTTGAGAAGTTTCTGATAATAGAACACAGAGTCCTTGCACATAAAATAATATCGATAATTCATCTGAGAACTGATTTTTGTCTGTTGATTCAACAATCCTTCCTGTCAGAGAAGGTCCTGCTGTGGTCCAGGACAAGGTGGACTGGCAGGGGCTGAGAAGCAGGGATGGCAACAGGGTGGTGGCAGTGTCCTCAGCAGCTGGAAGTGGACTGCACACTGATTGGAAGAACCTGGTTGTCCAGAATGCTAATGTGGGAGTCAGGGCCACTGGCTACAGTTCTGCAAATTGTACCCTGATAAGGACACCCAAGTAAGTGAGGACTGAAATCCAGTCTGAGCTCTGATAGCCAAGCTCTATGTCCCAAGACCACATTGCAGTCTCCAGACTGTGCATTCAGCAGGAGGAGGCACCTTTCTCAAATTGTGCAAAGGTGCCTTACGAGCTAGCAGCACCCAAATGGAATAAGAGCCCTCCTCTTATTCTCTCTGGTGTCCACTTTGCTTCCCAAAACACCTTCCTCATACCTGTGTCTACTGTATATTCTTTCTTTCTCCCTTCCTTCCTTCCTTCCTTCCTTCCTTCCTTCCTTCCTTCCTTCCTTCCTTCCTTCCTTCCTTCCCTCTCTCCTTCTCTCTCTCTCTCTCTCTCTCTCCCTCCCTTCCTTTCTCCTTCCTCCCTCCCTCCTTCCCTCCCTCCCTCCTTCCCTCCCTCCCTCCTTCCCTCCCTCCCTCCTTCCCTCCCTTCCTTCCTTCCTTTCCCCCCCACTTTTTTAAGAGATCTTTTATGCCTGAGCTTCTTGAATTTCCTCTTCCTGAAATTTCACTTCTTTCTGGCCATGTTGCCCTTTCTTCTGCTGACACTTCCATTCCAGTCCTCCAGCTCCTACTTCTGGCAGCAATGTAAACTCACTAGAAACATTGAATGTCTGCTTTGGCGCATCAAAATCTGGTCACTCCAGCGATGAAGATGATGAAGAGCTGAGGGCCTTCAAAGCTCCTCCCTTCACTCACTCAATACATAACAAGTATCTAACTGCTCCCTTTCACTCACTCAATGCATAACAAGTATCTACTATATGTCACACACTGTTCTAGGCACTGGGGACACAACAGTGAATAAAGCAGATATGAATAAATCCTCCTACAGCTTACATTCTAGTCCTAGTAAGATTGATTACTTTCCCTTTAATTTCACTATCCTCTCCTGATCTGATGCCCTGAAAGCCCTCCTCCTCTCCTTCTCCTTTAGAAAGCCTCCTCCTGGTTCCTGGCAAAGGCTGGACCTGACACTTTGGCTGTGGCGCTGACACCCTGCAGAGATGAGTTGTTTCTCATGTGGGGAACGTATGTGTGAATTTTGCTCTACAAGTGCCTTCATATCCTGACTTGGCAAAAGCTCCAAATCATTGTTCTCCACCTTGGGTCACTTTTGTGCACAACTCATTTATTGTTTTCTTGACTGAAAGCCAGTGAAGCTGGGTCTGGGCAAGAGTGGCACTGTGCCCAGGCTCTGTGATGTGGCATTTATTAGGGAATGGCGGGTCATTTTTCCTGTTATTTTTCCTGATGGTGGCTGTGGCGCCCTTCAGTAGGGGTCTATGGGATTCTAGTTTCTAGATATGGTAATGGCCAGACCTCTTTCACTTCTCCCCTCCTTCCTTATTTTTTCTTTTTTACTTTAAAAAAAAAAGCACTCTAAAAAAGTTAGAGGATAATGTAGCAAATGCTCATGTACCCTCTACAGAAAATGAACAAATGTTAACACTTTTGTTGTTTGTCTAAGAATTTTTTTTCTAGCAAAGTAACACATTACAGATACCACTGAAGTCCCTGTGTTGTCCTCCCTGGTCCGATTGTTTATTGTCATGACCATGGTATGTGCCCAGGCCATGTTTATGTGCCCATAAATGGTATGTAGTACTTTTTGTATATAGAACATTAGCCATAAGTAATATCCCATGTGAAATAACTGTCTAAAATTTTGGAGGTTTTGCTCAGCATAATTTTTGGCCTCTATTACATTTATATATATAGATGTAAGTTATTCATGTTAACTACTACACAATATACCATCATATATGAATAATATAATTTATTTCTATAATTCCCTGCTGATGGAAACTTTTCTAGTTTTTTTTTTTTGTTTTGTTTTGTTTTTACCAACTATACTATAATGAATATTCTTGTGCATATTTCTCCACACACAGGTAGGAATTTTCAACTGTGTGTACCTAGAAGTCAGATTGCTGGGTTGCAGGTTAAGTGTAGATATTGTAAAACTGCTCTTTAAGATGTTTTGGCAAATTTTCAGTTCCACCAGTAATTTATGAAAGAATTTACTTCATTATCAAAGTTTTACCCTCTGTCCTCCCACTATTCTCATAGAGGCCCCATGTCTCACACACTGTCATATCACGTGAACATCCTCTACCCCACCCTCCTCTCCTTGTTTCTCCCACATGACTTTCAGGCCAGGTTTAGTTATGATTTCTTTCTCCACAACATGCTCCCAACTATTTCTCCAGCTGGTATGTAAGGCCCTCCACAGGATAAGTCTAGGCAACCTTTCTTATATTACCTCTTTCCACCTCTTTCTGGCAAAGTCTTCTACCATGCACACCTTTGCTCATACTACCACTCTCTACAACTAGCTAGTGTTTATTTTCATCCTTGTAAAACCTCATTTATTCCTTAAAAGTTGCTTTGATGACACCTCTGGGAGCCTTCACAGATACCGCTAGGCAAAACCCCTCTTGGTTCCCACTGCACTTGATACAGTATTTTTCCCAGTAGCTTGAACAAAATCAGGATTAAAACTCTGACTATTGTGCTTGGAAAGTGAGTTTGGCTAAAATGGATCTCGTTTCCCATTGTTGCTTAGAATTCCTTCAATAAATTAAACAAATACTATGCATGACATGCCCACTCTGGGCCAGGCACTGAGTGGTGGCTGGGCCTGACCAGACCCCTTCCTTCTGGGTGTTCCCAGCATGATGGGATGAGGAGCAACACACATACCTGTCATCCTCTGAGAAAGTTGGCCCTTCGGGCTTCTGAGGCAGAGTAGGGATAGGGCAATCTTTGAAAGGTCAGGTACTGAAAGGCTTGGGGAGTTGAAGGGAGAAAAGCATATCTCAGGTCACAAAGATGCCAGGAGACCCACAAGCCAACTGTTCTGGGAGTGGCTTGGGTGGCCACAAAATTTCTGGAACAAGGCTAAGGGCCTCAACTGAATGAGATGGACTTGAGGGTACAGGAGTCTTCTGATTCTTCCCACCCTGCCCCTCCTGGTCCACCTTCCCTTATGTCCTTCTCCCATGCTTACAGGAGCACAAGGCACTCTCACCTGCCTCTCCAACTTGGGTTGATGGCCCTGGTGATTTCCAAACTTTTTCCTGTATGTGAAAGGAGGGAAGGCTCCCTTCCAGGTTGCAAATGGAAAAGGCATGGGTTCTCCTCCGAGGCTTTCACTCCACGCTGCTCAGGCAACAGAGTTGGGAATGAGTGTCCCACTTGCTCCCCACAGCCCCTCTGCAGACACTCCATCCCCAGGCTGCTACCGAAAAGGAATTTTTTCTCTTATTAACACATGTTGAAAGTGCGACTGTGGTCTGGCCTTGTGTACTCTGTGGGAGGAGGTTCAGTTCCCACTTGCAAAAGGCAGCAGGGATCTGGTGCAAGTCTTTCCTGTGGGAAAATATTTCCTGCCACTGCCCTGTCAGATTGGCACATTGTTTAAGCCATGACAATGTGTCTCAAATTGGGGAAGGGAAATGGAAAACAATACCCTTCCATGTTGAGAAGGATGTAATAGCCAGAATTGAATGCAAGCTCTGCCTCATTAGGATTTGAGTGCAGCAAGCCAGGAATTAAGAATCTGTTCTTTACTCAGTCACTTTATCCACACACTCCAGGCTTCTGGGTCATTTCTTCTGGCTTGAGGGCCCCAATCTCTTTCACTGGGTTCTTGTGATAATTTCCTGACCAGTTTGTCTGCTTTTATTCCCTCTCCTTCCAATCTTCTTAGTTCTGGAGATAGAGCCCTCCCAAAACATGGAACCGCCCCCACTGACATTAATTGAAATGCCTTCAAAAAGTATGGATGAAATTTTATTTTTATTTGAATGCTTATGTATTTATTTTTTATATTTAGAGAAAAGTATAAGCAACCTATCAAATCCATGAATTCATAGAGATATTATTGCTTAAGATAAAGCTGAAGTTCAGAAACAAATGGGCAGAGCTGAAAAGTGCCTGAGAGATCATCACACCCATTTACATGACTTTGCCTTCACTCCCAAATTCTTATCTCCTCTCTGACTACATGTTTGCCAACTGAACTCCTACCCAACCTTCAAAACCCATCTCACAAGCTGCTTCCTTCACAAGTTGTATATTATCTCCCCCAATAGACTGGGAACTCTTTGTAATAAGCTCCTCATTTAAGGGTGTATTACTTCACTTATGTCTCATGCCTGGCACCTAATAGGTCTTGGGCAACTTTTGTGGGAGAAATGAATAGCTCTGCAAAATACAGAAACACAGAATAGATCTTTTCCACTGGGTGAGTCCATTGCAGGCTGCTTCAGACTTAGTAATTGTCAAGAGAAACTTACAGACATCAGCAAGGCCTCACTGAGCACCTTCATACTCCCAGGGCAGTCTGCTCCAGGTGCCTGGGAGACACCACTGCCCTCTTGCCAATGAGATGCTGCAACAAGTTCCCTGCCATACTCCTCCCTTTGCTCAGGTCAGTGACAAATTCCAGTACATTTTGATAAGTTGTTCTACTAGTAAATTGGTTGCTTTTACATGAGTGCAATAAGCTTTAGGAGAATGCCACTCCCATCTCTTCAATGCAATAAACAGGACATTTTCAAACTCTATCCTCCCTGGGCCACTTTTGCAATTGTCTGAGCTGATCCACATTCTGGTATTCTTAATAGCTGACATAGCCTTCTGGTCTCCCACCTCCCCCCGTGTTTTGCATCCATTGGTTATGCTTATATGCATGCATACAAGTCCTTTGGTTGATCTCTTATCTCCACCACCTCTCCCTAACCTTCCCTCTGTAATCTGACAGTATGTTTCATGCTTTACTGTCTCTGTATCTATCTTTTTGTTCATCAGTTTATAATGTTCTTTTTGATAAATGAGTGATATCATGTGGCATTTTTCTTTCATTGACTGGCTTATTTCACTTAGCATGATGTTCTCCAGTTCCATCCAGGTTGCTGCAAATGGTAAGAATTCCTTCTTTTTTATGGCAGCATAGTATTCCATTGTGCAGATGTACCATAGTTTTCGGATCCAGTCATCTGCAGACTGGCACCTAGGCTGTTTCCAAATCTTAGCTATTGTAAATTGTGCTGCTATGAACATGGGGGTGCATATATCCCTTCTGATTGATGTTTCCAGTTTCTTAGGATATATTCCTAGGAGTGGGATTATTGGGTCAAATGGGAGTTTCATTTTTAGTTTTTTGAAGAAACTCCACACTGTTCTCCACAGTGGCTGCACCAGTCTGCATTCCCACCAGCAGTGCATGAGGGTTCCTTTTTCACTTTTTGTCTTTTTACTTATTGGTAAAGAGCTTATTACTTCAAGCTCTTTATTCAATAAAGATATAAATTTTTTTACCCTGTTTGTATACTTTTATTTCTCTGTTTTCTTTTCTGTCTTTGGTATTTGGTTTATTGTGCTTTGAGATGTGCTAATGCTGCCAAATATGTTACCCTTTTCCTTTGTGGTTTTTATGCTTAGGAAGTCCTCAGTCCTCCCAGAATATGCATCTAAATTCAGTGACCTAGAGACAGTAAAGCACATGTGTCAAACACAAGGCCCGCGGGCCAAATCCGTCCCGCCAGGCCTTGCAATGTGGCCCGCACCGCGCTGTCAGCACTGCACTCCGCTGCGTTTCCATCACAATGACAGTTTATGACTGTTCAGTAAACCATTCGGCCCGCGATTTAGGCTGGATTTTAGATTTTGGCCCCTTCTCTGATTGAGTTCGACACCCCTACAGTAAAGCAACAAGCAGACTGTCAAATTATAGTGGGGAGGGGAGGGAGATCTGGGGGAGATAATAGATCAACCAAAGGACTTGTATACATGCATATAAGTACAACCAATGGATATAAAACTCTGGGGAGAGAGGTATGTATGGGAGGGAGGGGGGCAGAAAAAGTCAATGAAATATATTTTAAATAAATAAATAAATAAATAAATAAATAAATAAATAAATTCAGTCACCTGGCGCCGTCCTAGTTCTGGGCTTCCCTCCTCCAGCCTCCAGGGAGCCCCTTCCCCTGTGGCTAACACCACCTTTCTTCAATTAGGATGAGGCTTTAAATATGCTAATAGATCAACCCTCTCCTGTCTCTGCCCCACTCTTTCTGCCCCTTTGAGAAAGGACAACTCATTATGGTCCCTCCCGCAGACCTTCTATATCCAGCTTCCTACCCTCCTTCTTAGCCTCAGGGAGAGAAGGAGGAAAAGAAAAGTGAGAACTAGCTTCAAGTATTGGAGGGCTAACTTGCTGTCACCCTATCTCCAGTGTATGCTTTTCACCTGTCCTCAACAACTACATTTTCAATTAATTCCAAATCCAGCCCTCCCTCCCCCCGCCCCAGTTAATGAGAAATCCCCCAGCATCTCAACCTCAGGCCTGAACGAAGTCAGACTGCTGGCAGCCAGAGCTCCCCCAGCAACCGCCAGACCCAGCTCCTGCCTCTTTTCAGACAAGCAGACTCTGTTGCCATGGGAACCCCAGTGCTAAATTGCCTGCGTGTTTGGAAGCTGAAGACCTCAGCTTTGATGCAAGTAATCTAAAAATCCATTGAACTGCAGTTAGGTTTTTGGGTGTGTGTTTGTTTGTTTTTTCTCGAGGCACCTTCTGCTTACCTCTTGCCTTTCCCTCTTGAGGATTGCATCTGAGAGGGACTTAAGTATTTAACTTAATTTTGTAAAAAAAAAAAAAAAGTGTTTATGCCTTGATTTATTTCAGAAAAAAAGACTTCAGATGGCTAATGAACATACACTCCAATACTTGGAGAGAGCCTAGATTAGTTGTATGAGAGAAAGATGAAGCAAGGGGGAGAGCAAAGGGAACTGGTGAAGGAGTCCTATTGGAAAGTAAATGTCAGGAAGCCCTTTCTTGATAAATGTGAGTCTCAAATTCTTTCAGGGCAGTTGACAGAACAGGAGACATGATCAGTTATAAGAGCCACAGGAAAAAAAGCAAATCAATTGCTTAATAAAAGAATGAGTGTTCCAAATCTCAAGACTAAAAACATCTTTTTTTTTTTCCTACAGAGTAACAAAATTCTCTTATCCTTTTATTCTTATCACCCAGCAAATTACTTGGACAAATTGAGGCATATTCTAACCTCAGTAGATGGTCTTTTTCAACTTCCTTTCCCACCTTTGTTATTGTTGTTAAGTAAGTGATACACTTTATTTTTATAATGGGAAAAGAGTAGAAATAGCTAAATAACCATAGAATACTATGAAGCCTTTAAAATGAGATGACTCTTTGTGTTAAATGAAAAGTGTCAAGTGTAAAAAATGTGTATAATCTGATTTTACCATCTAATTTCTTCTATATGTACAGAACATCTTTGGCAGGATGCCCAAGAAACTAGTCTAGGGGTCAAGGAGACTCACTTTTCCCTGAATTCGCTTTCATACTCTCTGAATATTTCTGACATATGTATGTATTAACTATTCAAAAAATAAATGAGTAATATGCATACACACAAGAGTGGTTAGAAGATGGAGAAAGGGGGAAATTTAAATGTAGAAAATCTAGAAAAGAAAAACCTTTACAGAATTTTTGCCCCCTACATCTGCCTACTATTCACCCTTTTGTTTAAAGCAGACTTTTTTCCCCCAGTGTAAACCAGCACAACCTTTCTGCAGGACAGTGTGTTTCAAAAGCCTTAAAAAATGTGCATACCTTTTGACCTGGCAATTCTACCTTTAAAAATGCCTGCTGAGGAAATAATCAAACAAGTGCCCAAAGATGCATGTACCAAGATATACATCAAAATGTTGGTTATGATGTGGAAAGAAAGGGAAAAATTCTAAATGCCCTACAATAAGGGGCTGGTCAACTAAATTATGGAGCGTATCAACATTGGGGCACTATGCAACTGTTGAGCAGGCGTCCCAGAGTGTTTCCAGCCTCACTAGTATACTTGCTCAGCATCCTGTATATTTTTTTCCTTGCAGTTATCATTTAATTATATTTGTTTCTATGTGCTTACTTAACACCCCCTTACACACACACACACACACACACACACACACACACACTGGCAAGTCTATGAGAATAGCCCTTACGGTATCCTAGTACCTTGCAAGGTTCTTGGCACATAATAGACACTCAATAAATATTTATTGATCAACTGAGTGAATAAATGAATGATGAATCAAGGCAGTTTTCCTCCCATCCATCTCAGATGTCCCTGATCTGCAGCTAGGCCTGTACATACTTTTTCTTGTCTCTAGTCTCAATTGCAGCTGATTCACATCTTCCCCAGTTTTTCAAGTCCTGACTACATACCATCTCCTACTTCTGGGTGATGATCTTATCTCCCACTTCCCAGAGAAAAGAGAAGCCAGCAAAAGGGAGCTCCTGCCATGTTCCCCCATACCTTTCTGGGCCTTTTTCTCTAAGCTTCAAAACCAGACCAATGGTAACCCAAGCTAGCACAGGTAGAGTGGACAGAAAGGAGGCAAAAAGCAGATATCCCACCTGCTTCTTTCTCCAAACCTCTCTCTATCAATCCTCCCTTCCTTTTACCATCAGAGCTCTTGAAAGAGTAAAATATTTTCTGCCTCCTATTCACTCTGTCCTTATTTGCACTCAAGGGTGCAGTAAAATATACTGCTCTGCTCACTATTATCTATTAGTGCAAGGTCCTTTAAAAATTTTTTAGTTTTATTTTATTTTTCCCTTTGATTTCCAATCCCCATTTCCATCCTTTTTCAGTGGGTTGATATGCATTCTTAGAAATATAGATGTCTCTGAAAAATATATAGAGGCCTGGCGCATGAAATTCGTGCATGGATACAGTCCCTAGGCCTGGCCTGCAATCAGAGCCATCTTTCCAGGCTGCCTGCAGCTGGTTCTGCCCGCCCCCCCCCCCCCCCCCCCCCCCCCCCCCCCCCCGTCACCCATCCCCAGTTTCTGATTTACTATCAGGTGATCAGAGCCTGATGGCTGGGGGAAGGGACTGATAGGTTGGCCATTCCCACCTACTCACCAGCCTCGCTCCCACCCTCCACGGGTTGCCCTCTGAGTGTGGGGTGACTGGTGGGGCAGAGGCCTTGGCCTGGCACCACCCATGTCCCTGTCACCCACCCCTAGTTCCCTGTTCACCATCAGGCAACTGGAGCCTGCTGGCCAGGAAAGGGACCAAGAGGTGGTCAGTACACCTCATAGTGACTGGTTGAGCAGTCATTCTAGTCATTCCGCCATTAGGGTAAATTTTCATATTACCCTTTTATTATATAGGATAGAGGCCTGGTGCATGAATCAGGGCTGGCTGGCCTGCCCTGATGGGGGTCCTGGATTGGGATGGAGGTCCCGGCAGGGTGGTGGGGCCAGCTGGGGCAAGGGGCCATGGGTGGTTTGCCACTGGCCATGCCCTGATTGGGGTAGAGGTCTCCACTGGGGGGCAGGGCCGGCCAGGGAGAAGGACTATGGTCGTTCTGGTCTCTGGTCTTTCTGCTGTTTCAGTCGTTGGGCTTTTATTATATAGGATATACCTTTATTTATTTATTTATTTATTTATTTATTTAATAAATCTTTATTCATATTATTACATATGTTCCTCATTTCCCCCCCACCCTCCATTGCTCCCCTTCGCCAGGTTCCCACCCCACCCTCTGCCCTTTCCCCACCCCCCATTGTCCTCATCCATAGGTGCACAGTTTATGTTCAGTCTCTTCCCACAACCCCCTCTCCCCTTTTCCCTGAGAATTGTCAGTTCACTCCCCTTCCATACCTCTGATTCTATTATATTCACCAGTTAATATTGTCCATCAGATTTTTTTTAATTCCTTTGGTTTTTAGATTCACTTGTTGATAGTTACATATTTTTTGTTCATAGTTTTTATCTTTATTTACTTTCTCTTCCTAAAGAACCCCCTTCAGCAATTCATATAATTCTGGTTTGGTGGTGATGAACTCCTTTAGCTTTTTATTTATTTATTAGTGAAGCTCTTTATCTGGCCTTCGATTCTGAGTGATAGCTTTGCGGGGTAGAGTTATTTTTGGCTGTAGGTTCTTGCTATTCATCACCTTGAATATTTCTTGCCATTCCGTCTGGCCTGCATGGTTTCTGTTGAGAAATCAGCTGATAATTGTATGGGTGGTCCTTTATAGGTAACTACCTGCTTTGCTCTTGCTGCTTTTAATATTCTCTCTCTGTCTTTTGCTCTTGGAATTTTAATTATGATTTGTCTTGGTGTGGTCTTCTTTAGATTCCTTTTGTTTGTGGTTCTGTGCGCCTCCTGGACTTGTAAGTCTAATTCTTTCCCCAGGTGGGGGAAATTTTCTGTCACTATTTCTTTCAGTATGTTTTCGATATCTTGCTCTCTCTCATCTTCTGGGACCCCCATAATTCTGATGTTGGTTCGCTTGAAGTTGTCCCGGAAGTTTCTTACATTATCTTCAACTTTCTGGATTCTCTTGTCTTCTTGCTTCTGTGGAGGAGTGTCTTCTGGCTCTTTATGTTCCAAATCTTTGACTTAATTCTTGCAATCTTTCATTCTGTTTTTAGGACTCTGTAAAATATTTTTTTTATTTCAGACAATGTATTCTTTATTTCTTGTTGATCCCTTATTATTTCTTGTTGATCCCTTATTATTTCTTGTTGATCCCTTTTCATATCCTCATAGGTCTCGTTTATTTTATCAGCCTTTTCTAGGAAATTCTTGAAAAACCTTATAAGTGTGGTTTTGAACTCTATATCCAGTCGCCTTTTGTCCTCCATTTCTTTCGTTTGTGATCTGTTTCCTTGTCTCGGCATTTTTGCAGCTTCCCTGAGTTGGTAGCCTTAAAAGTCTCTGTGTTCAGCTTGGATGGGGCAGAGTTTCAGGGTGGAGCCTACAGCCTTGGCTTCCATCAGCCACGCCCTATGAGGCTCCTAGGTCTCAGTGTTCCTCAGGGTCCTTCGGCACTTGCTGCAAGCACCTCTGAGAGAAAGGCACCCTCAAGTTTCACCTGCTACCAAACAGTTTAGGCTCTCCCCCCATGAGCCTGGAACTGGGGTTCAGTTCAGCTGGAAGTTGAGTTGGAGGTGGCGTTCAGAGCAGTCTGGAGCTTTTGTCTCCTTCCCGCCAGGGCAATCCAGCAGCACAGTCAACCGCCCGTTCTCTGTGCGCAATGTGTGCGCCTCTGGGACCACCTTTTGCCGCTCCCCCGGGTTTCCGCCTTACAGCCCAGACTCCCTCTGTATGAGCCTGGGTCCCCAGGGTCTGGCCCAGAACTGGGGCTCAGCACAGTCCAGAGCTTTTGTCTCCTCCCCGCTAGGGCAATCCAGGAGCAGTCAACAGTCCGTTCTCTGCGCACAATGTGCTCGCCTCCGGGGGCTCTGCCTTTTGCCTCTCCCCCGAGATTCCGCTTCACAGCCCAGGCTACCTCTGTATGAGCCTGGGTCCCCAGGGTCTGGCCTAGAACTGGGGTTCAGCGCTGTCGGAACTGGGGTTCAGCACAGTCCGGAGCTTTTATCTCCTTCCTGCTAGGGACACCAGCCAGGCATTCAGCCTCCCTCTCCTCTCCGGCTCAGTCCTCTCCACACGCAGCGTGTCTCCATACCTTAGACTTTTACAGCTCCTCTGATTTTCCTTCTGGTTTTCTCTTTCCTTTTTGTTGTAGAATTTCCAGTCAGTCGACTTTCCTGTAGTTCTGGGTAATGTCCATTTTATATTTTAGTTGTATTTTATTGAAATTGTTGTGTGCGGCTGCGGTTAGGTGTTTACCTATGCAGCCATCTTGGGTCCTCCTAGGATATACTTTTAATTTACATAAGTGGAGTTGATCCATAGATCACATTCTATTTTTTATTTTTTTTTAGGTCTCTCCATATTGCTATGTGCACATCTAGTTTATCACTTCTGACATTCATCCTCCATATTTTCTGTCTCTGCTCCTCTAAGATTGGACATCCTGGTCCTACCAACTCCCTGCAACCACAAATAATGCTGAAATAAACTTTCTTTTACTTGCCCTTGTGCACCTGGGCAAGAATTTCTCTAAACCAGCAGTTCTCAAAGTCTGATCCACAGACACCTCCTATGAGATACTTGCTGAAACCCTTTCAGGGATATGCAAGGTCAGGACTATTTTCAAGATAATACTAAGGCATTATTTGCCTTTTCCACCATGTTATGTTTACACCAATAGCAAAACTGGTGACAGTTTGACTTGAACAAAAGCAGTGGTACCAATCTGTAGCAGTGGTCACTGAATATATCACCACTACACACTCACAGATTTAAAACGAGTCTCACTTAAGAGTGGCTTTGAGAAAGCAGTAAAAAGTGTTAATTTCATGAAATCTGCACCCTTGAGTTCAGCGCTTTTTGGTATGTGTGACGGAGTGGGAAGAACACAGCACGTGTGCAGCGTGCAGAGGTGTGGTGTCTCCAGGAAAGGCGCTTGGCGCTTGGGAGGTTTAAAAGCAGGCCTCTGTGCATGGAACTTCATTTCTACTTGAAGAATGACTGAAAGACCAACTGTGGTTATTCAGATTTGGGTACGTGGCAGACATTTCTCAGAAATGAACTGAGTGAGCCTGTCACTTCAAGAACAACAGCTGACAGTGTTTGTCGCCAAATATAAAATTTGAACTTTGAAGTGAAAATTAGAATTTTTGGAAGCTTGTTTCTGCCACCATGGGCTTAACAGCTTCCCAATACTTAAAGGCTTCCTCTGCCTACTGCTTAATTCTTTGTGACCTGTTGAAATCATCAGGTCCCTCTTCCAGAAAATCCTCATGACAAGGGTGCCAGCTGTCTGGATTGCCAAGGCTGCATGCATGAGAGCCTGCATTGTCTCTGTCTGCCCAGTTGCCAGAGTGCCTTGGTCTGCACATCAGGTGGCTTCATAAAAGTGTTGGATTAGTGCATTAAGTAAGCTACCACTGCAGAGCCAGGAAGAGACCCAAAATGCAGGATGCTAAGCTTAACCATAAGTGCTCCCTTGTCTTCCCATTCTCCCATTCAAACTGGACCTCTCACTCACTCTGGCTTCATATGCTCTTTGAGAGCTGGTGACAGCTCCATTTCTATCTCCAGCCCTGATCTCCCCTGATCCCAGGACTGCATATATCCACCACCTCATGGACAGCCCTGCCCAGACGCACTCCACACACACAGTGGCCAAGTTGAGGCCTCTCCTCCCCACCTTGCACCAGCTTCTCTTCCAGGGCTCCCTAACTTGGAGAATGGCAGCACTTATTCTATTACCATGACCGCACCACTATCTGTTCTTCCTCTCTGTACTGATGCTCCTTTCAAGGCAGCTCCTCCATCACTTCTCACTCACACCATTCCATAGCTCCTGGCTAGTCTTCCCAGCTCTCCAATCAGCTTTCAGCATTTCAACCCCCATGTTGTTCTCCAAGTTACTTCCTCTCCTAAAAGCTTCTGTGGTTCTCTGTTACCTCCAATGTAAAATCCACACCTCTTATCAAGATACTTAAGGCCTCCATGGTCTTGTCTCAACTACCTCACCTTCTACCTAACTATATTACATCGCTCCTTTTCTCCCCAAACACCAGGTATCTCTATATCTTAGGCTCTTGATCAAAATGTTTCCTTTGCCTAGAATGTCTTCTCTCCATCCCTCATTATACTGTAAGTGCTGCTTCATTCTTTAAGGACTAGCTCAGTAGCATCTTTTCTTTTTTTTAATTTATTGATTTTAGAGAGACAGAGGAAGAGGGAGAGAAAGAGAGATTTCTGCTTATTTATGCATTCATTAGTTGCTCCTTGTATCTGCTCTGATCAGGGATCGAACCTGTAATCTTGTCATATTGAAACAATGCTCTAATTTACTGGTACCCAGCCACGGCAGTATCACCTTTTCTTGATCCACGACTTTCTTGCCATACATAAGTGGCAGAGTAAGGACAGCATCTAGAATCACTTGCAGTTGTGTGTCTCATTCACACAGAGGTTAAAGAAGTGCATTTGACCTCAGAAATCTGAGGCCACGTGGTGAAGTACACAAACCAATCTGTGTGACTATGAATCGCTATGATCTGACTGTGGTACCACCAAGGTTGAACAACCTTCAGCAAGTCACTTTTCCTCTCTGGACTTTGGTTTCTTCCTATGCTTGTAACACAAGGGAGTTCTGTTTCACAGTCATTAGGTGTTCCCATTTAATGCTAATTATTCAGCCGCTCAAAAAAAAGAAAGAAAGATAAAACCCACCAGCATAGAACCATGGAAAACTGTCAAGTCATGCTAACCTGGGGTGCTGTGGAGTTAGGCATATCTGGCAACAGGAAATATTTCCTGAAGATGCAGGCTGAGGACTCCAGTAACCTGGAAGAGAGCTCAGGGCTCCTCATCAACATACACAAAACAGCTCCTCATCCTCTGGAAGATGCCCCCAGTCTTGGGCTTCTCTGCTGAGGCAGGCCTTGAGCTGATTCAGGCACCCAGCTGCCTGTTGCCATGGCAATGGTCCAACGTGTTTTGCATAGTGACAGGGATGCTAGGCTTTGCTAATAAAGTGCTCTGTAAAGGACTCCATGTCTTTGGCAGGAATAATTCTTCCTTCTTTGTCACACTGATAATTTTGGGGGCTGTGAGTAACTTGGCAAATCACTTTCTCTGTCTTGGCCTGCACCCCTGGGCTTTCCTTGAAGGCACAAGTTGGCAGCTTTTTGTTTTTCTATTTCTAAATTTACCCTCAGCACCCCACTCCTGTCCACTCCCCCTCCAAAGGAAAAAATGGTTTTTCCCTTACTTAGAGCTCTGGTGAACTCAATATGTTTAGGAAAACAGAACAAATGGACTGTTTTAATCATTTTTATACCCTTGACTGGTTGCTAGGTCAAATAGTCTTCAATGCCCTTTACTATGTTCAGGATGCCCAGTGATTTTCAGGAAGACTCTGTATTGTCCTAGTGAATGATTCCCTGAAGCAGGAAACATAATTAGAATTCTGAGTAAAATGGGAAGGAAGCCAGGCAAACCTGGATGAATCCTGCTTTCTTCATTTATAAGCTGTGTGATCTTGGACAAGTTATTTAACTTTCTTTGGCCTCAGTTTTCTGATATGTGCCATGGGGATAATAATAGTGAACTTTCAAGGACATTATTGTAGAGTTATAACAAAATTTAAATACATCTTATGCTTTTCCTGCTTCTCACTGTTTCCATTGCCCTGATCGTGGTTCATCATCTCTTGCCCTGACCAATACAATAGCCTTCTGACTTCCCCATTTCTACTCAAACCCCCACCAACCCATTGTCCACATAACAGACATGGTGGTCTTTTAAAAATTTAAAGCAAAACTTGTAACTTCTTTGCTTAAAACATCAAATAATGTCCCATTGCACTTAAAATTAACCCACCCTCACTTCTTCTACCCTAGATATGCTAGCCTTCTGTTTCTCAAAAACATCAAGATCCTAACTTCATGGATTTGGCACTTTCTGTTCTTTCTGTTGGTTCCTTGTCATACTCAGTTCTTAGATCAGAGAGACCATCCCCACTCACTTATCCAAACTAGCTCCCCACCTCTACCCTGTCATATGGCCATGTGGATTTTCTTATTGCACTTCTACATAGCACAAGCTAGCCCTGCCTTGCTTTTAATGGATGTGGTTATTGTCTGTCTCCTCTGATTGGATTGTAAGCTCCTTGTGTCTGCCTGCCCATTTCTATCTGCCAGTGCCCAGCACAGGACCTAGATATAATAGACTCAATTAAATCTATTGAATAAAAAAAATGTCTAAGGCATGCAAACACTGGGAAGAAAGTCTGAAAGAAAGTAGAGCCCAACACATTCTTCTGGCCTTCTTCTGCAATCTGGCCTCCAAAGTGGGTACATAATCTATTGGGGTACAGAAAGAAAAAATTAAAATTCCTATTAATATTCATTTTTATTTATTATATCTTAATTTCCATATTTATAATGTATAAAATCAATTAGCACAGTATAACATGTATATCATTTATACATAAATATCCATGTCAGGGGATCGGATCTGAAATATCAATACTTGGAGACCACAGCTAGTGGGATGCAAACTGGCAAGCTGCACACACTTCAGTTCTCTGTACCTCCTAATGCTTTTCCCCACCTACTTCACAAATTTCCCTGCCCTTCCTGCTTCAGAATCATGTGCATTTCCAACCACAATTAGGGTTTCATTTGCAAATCTCTAAAGACTCTTCTACTCTATAACTTGGTGCTAGTCTATCTCCAGGGGCAAGAATGTGAGAAAAACCAAGGCATAGAGCCAGCCCCACAAGAAGACAGCAGCTGCGGCCTCCCATTCTTGTGTCCCCTGTGACCAGAATGGTGCCTAGTACAAAATTGCTGATCAAATCATTTGACAACATACTTAATATGTTGTCAAATGTTGATTAATATCCGTACATAGGACAACCCCTTTCCAAATGTCTGAGCTGAGAGGATCCTCAAGGAACAAAAGTCCATATATTTTACTGCCCAGGTAGAACCCAAATGGGGGTCAGAGAGGCCCAGAACCCTCACACAGTTATGAAGCAGACAGCCAACACTCTGTCCCCAATGCTAGCCTTTCTGCTTAGCTCCTGGGTTTTATGCTCATTTATGATCTATTTCTTGGCTGGTTTCACTCCCTTGGCCTTAGCCTTGACCTGCTACTCATCAGCATCAGCTCTCTGAAGGCACTATAGCTTTTTTTATTTTAACAGGTGCCCAAATCACAATTCCATAGCCTTCCCTAAACCCACTTTCTATATACCCACACCCTCATTCCTTGGATGTTAATGGAAGGTGTAAATAGTTCAATCCGTTTTACAGACAACAACTCATTTAAGTCAGCCTTGAATATTCAAGAAATTACACATTTTATGCACTAGTTTCTCCTCTATTATTATTATTGGAGTCTAATGTGCATTAGAAAAATACATGCTCATTAAACTTAAAAAGCTCATCCATGTATATATAAAATTCCTTCTCACACCATGACCTCATGCACATAGCAAATATGTACTGCACTTCAGGAAACATTGTATTGTGCTGTGGGAATAAACAGAGGAGAAGGCTGTTTACATTTGGAGAAATGGGAAAAGGCTTGAAGCAGGAGGAGGCATATATAATGGACCTGACATTCACGAACAGGATATGGCCATGCAGAGCTGAATTAGCTTCTGGCTGCAAGGCTGAGAGAAAGCTTTATGGAGGCAGAGGCTGGGTCTTGAGAGATTATGTGACTTTTCAGGAGCAGAGATTAAAGTGGAAGAAAAAGCATTCCAGACAGAAGGAATAGAAAACAGACAACACTTATTTGGAACTGGAAGAGAAGGTGCTTTAGGTTTGAGGGGCTGTGATGACACACAGTTAGGAAATGTCTCCAATATGGAGCCCTGTGTGAACTGCCAAGGACAAGCTTCTGGTTGCCTACTGTCTGCTGGAATCAGAGTAGGAGCTGTGTATTAGAATTCAGTTCTCCTTATGGAATTTGTGCCTGTTGGTTCCCCACCCAGAGGTAGAGTGTATGCAGGTCATGGTAGGCAGGGCCAGCAGAGTGATAAAAACCTGTTTTGGTCCTAACCATGCCACTTACCTCTTTTCCTAAGTCCATTTCCTCAGCTGGAGAATGGGGCCTAAAAATCCACAGTCACAGGTGGTTGTGAGGAGTAAAGGAGCATAACTAAAGTGACAAACTGGCTCTTTTTTCATCTCTTGGGCTCTGGAATACAGTCTAGAGATAGTACTGCCCTGTACTCCCCACAGCCTCGAGTACAGATGGACATGGCTGATGAGGTGACAACAATGAGCTTTAAACACTATCAGTTTGGGGAAATGGATCCCAGAGTGACTTATTTCAGGCTTCAGACTTCTCTATCCCCTCTCTTGGTGCATCTAAGGCACCAAGTTAGGTGAGGTGCTGGTTGAATGGCCCTCTTTCCTCAATAGACACAGATCATCCTGCCCTGGCTCAGCTTGCTTATGTGCCATAAAGAAACTCTTTCTTCCTGAACTCCATAGGGAAGTACTGCAGAGGATCTAAACCCCCTTGACTGGCTCCCCACCCCCCAGCACAATGGTCAGTGCAAAGGATAGTCGGTTTAACACCTTTCCATGGTCAAAAGAGCTACCTCGACCACCACACACAGCCTTATATCCATCTGAATAGTAGGAATGGGTGTGAACATTTTGAGAGAACTCTTGGGTTGGTGTGGGCACAAGGACTAAACATGTGGAACTTTTGGAAGGATTGTCAGGGAGCAAAAGAGAGGTAGGAGGAAGAAAAGTATGGAAGGAATATGCATGGGCAGGGTGGCTTGGCCCATGCTGGTTCATCAGCAAACACTGAGACACCGACTATGCCAGGCCCTGGGCAGGGCAAACTCAGAGACTCAAGCTTCTGGGCCAGAGAAGTTTCATGAACACATGGAGAATTTCTAACAAGTTCAGGACAACTATGTTTAGGGACAGCCATGGCTGAAGGCACTTAGAAGAGGAATTGAACCCTATAGACTGGGGATGGGTGGGGAGAGGGGTTTCATGGGATGGCAGAGTTTGAAACTTGAGGAGTTGTAGGATATGGGAACCATAGGAAGAGATGGTGAGAATGGGATGAGAAGAACTTTTTGGCAAGCACCCACTATGTGCCTGCTGCCCGCAAAGTTAGATTTCCATAATCCTTTATAGAGATGGGGAAATGGAGGTTGTGGAAGCTGAGTAACTTTGCAGAGTCATATAGGTAGAAATGGCAGAGTGAGGATTTGAATCTAGATTTAGCTGACTCCAAAGCCTTCCCGGCTTGCTTTACCCTGAAATAATAAATCACAGGGATGAGGTAAAAGACAAAACAAGTAGCCCATAGAGTGAATGAATTGGCAGAGGGCATTATTTCAGGGAATAAAAAAAGAAGGTGAAGGAGGAGGTTAGATTGAGTGGGTTCTTCACTTTCAACAGATCATTGGAAGGTTCTGAGCAATGGACTGATGCTATTTGTTTATATTTGTAAAAGCTCACTCTGGCTTCTGTGTGAAGAATAGATTACAGGATGCAGGGGTGGAAGAAAGGAGCCCAATGTAGTGGCCCAGGGGAGGAATAATGGTGACTCGGACCATAGTGAGGGAAGTGGAGGTGACACTGAGAAACTTGTCTCTGAGACAGTTCTAAGGAATAACTTACAGGACTCACTAAATGGGGAGGGGGGGGCAGCAGAGGAAAGTGTTCAAGATGTCTAAAGGCATTCCCCATTCACTTCAGATTATAAATAGCGATATGGTGGAGAGAATGTACTGAATTTGGATAGAGACAGAGAGGGATTCAAATCCTGGCTGCTCAAAGTACTGGTTGGGTTCATTGTGTGAAGGAGTATGTAATCCCCAGTGACAAATAGAAGGGAGGTCCAATGACAAAATATGCTAAAGCAGCTACTGGTTGTCGCCACTGGGACACTAGTGACTAGGTGAGGAGAGCTCCATTTGGAGATGAGGATGGCCTGGGGATGCAGCAGGGCCAACAGAGAGGGGTAGGGGAAGACATGGGACACAAGACTCCCATTATGAGATGCTCAGACAAGAAGAGGCCAGAAAAGAATGACAAGATGGGGAGGAAAGACACAGGGAGAGGGTTCTGTGTCTACTGTCCTCTTTAAGTGTTTTTTTCTACTCTGGGAACCAGTTGAACACATGTGTAGACCCAGTGGGAGAAGTCAATAGGGATCTTGGCCAAGCTGCCTCCCCTTTCTCAGCCTCAGTTTAGGTGTATATAAAGCAGATTGAACTTTTACACCTTCCTTCAGGGCTGTTGTGAGAAGATCTATAATGATGGCTGAAAACTGTCTCTGTAGTACTGATTAGGTTCAGTTTCTTGACCTGAGTAGTGGATATATATGGGCATGTTTATTTTGTGATCATTCATTTGTTCCTTAGCCTCTCCCCATACACTTCTGTTCTTAACCAAGCTTCCTCACCTGGTCTCTGGGAATATACTCTGGGGTCCCAGTTGAGTTCAGTTCTGTTTTGCCTTTCAGGGTGGACAATTTAGAACCATCTCAAGTTGTCATGGTTCTGTGTCTCCCAGCCTCTCTAAGTTTTTTTCATTCCATGTTGACAACTTTAAACCAATCAAGACTCATACCTAGGACCCATCACAAGTGGATAAGAGGGCAGGGACCAAACATTTCTCTAACCCCATCTTTAAGGTTTTTGCCATGTTTATAGATCTTCAAGATGTTTACCATATTCATAAAGCAATTTTCCCAAGTTGCTTTGCTCTTGGCCCTTCACACAGGTCTTCTTTCCTCTTTCCTGGCCTCTGGAAGGCCCCCTTGTAGGCCTCCTGACACATTCTACAATGAGCTGCAAAGCCAAGTATGAATAAAATTTTCCTGTGACTTCTCTGTATGACTATCTGTCTCTGCCACTAAGTTGGGGAGCCTTGGACACAATGTATGCCTCCCTCTGTAGCCTCGATCTGGCATGGAGGTGGACCTGAAGGAATGTGTGAAATTGTTGAAGAAAACTGAAGAGACCCTAACAGCTGGGGGCCTGGCAGGAATGATTCCTGACAGGAGTAATATCCAAAATATTTAGCAGTATGCCCTTCCCCTTTCTGTGTCTGGCCAACTCTGCTTCATCTTTCATGACCCAGCCCAAGTGTCACCACTTCTGGGATGGTACCTCCTGCCCCTCCAGACTTTGGTGCTCTCATAATATGTAGATTCTTTCCCTGGTATAGCAGTGATCACACTGTTTTGTCATGGTGTGTGGATGTGTCAATTACCCCTCTTGGGTGGTGTTTTACACATTTGTGTCCCCAACACCTAGAGGAAGGCCTACCTGGCCAGAGCAGATCCTTATGAACTGTTGAAAGGATGACTAAATGATGGTTGTGTGAGTAGGTGTGTGGGTGGGGGGAATGGATGAATGGATGGATGAAATGTGCTGTCCCAAAGTCAGAAAGCTCCCCTCTCTGGGTAGCACAGTGCCCCAAGTCTGCTGGGCTGATGCTCTAGCTGGACCTCCGCCAACAGTGCTCTATCACTGTGACTATGACAGACAGGTCTCTTGTCAACAAGAGTGTCTGATGACAGCATCAGTCAGTACCACAACTCTACTAAGTAATGTGAAGTCACACAAGATTGCCTAACTCTGGAAGAGTTTATTCCAGGAGCCATGGCCCTTCCTTGCTGCCAAGCTATTGGAGCTACAATGAGCTGCTGAGTCAGCACAACCTGCCCCATGTCATTTATCCCACAGGACTATAGCACTTATAGTGATTAGCTGCATGTGCACAAGTGTGTGTGTGTGTGTGTGTGTGTGTGTGTGTGAGAGAGAGAGAGAGAGAGAGAGAGAGAGAGAGAGAGAGAGAGAGAGAGAGAGAAACTGAGAGCATGCCCATGGATTTGCAGTGGGACTCATGGAGGGAGCTCTTTCATTGGCTGCCAAGGGTCCCAGTTCTAGTCTGTGAATCTCTAAGCTGCCAGCTCTGCTATCCCCCAAAGAAGGCAAAGCAGGCACCAGGGAATATGAGTGTAGTGGGGCTTCCGGTGTGTCTTTCAAGGAGGCAGGTACGCCTTGTGGCCAGATAAGAGATATTCAGCTGTGTTAGCTCCAAGCTTGCAGCCTGGCAGTAACAAGCTCTGCCCAGATTTCTCCAGGTCTCTGTCAAGACTGGAGCCCAGAGTCCATTGGCAGCTGTCACTTACAGAACTGGATACATCCCCCAATGGAGCAGAGAGCTGTGTCACTTAGAATTCCTGGGTAGCACATTCCTTTGCTGGTCCCCGTCACACTCCTGGATTAGGCTGTTATTGGCCCCTCGCTCCTGCGCTCCTGTGAGCTTCTGCAGACGAATGAGCTCGAGCTCTTGGCAGCAGAAATGACAGCGCTGAAAGCAGAGGCAGCCAGGGACAGTGAGGGCAGGCGAGTCGGTCCCCCGAGGGCTCCCAAGCTAGCCCCATCTGCAGAGGCAGATGAGGCGGGGGCTATGCTCAAGGCTTGCTAAGGTTCTTCTGGAGCCTGGGCTGCTCAACCTGAGTGTAGCACTAAGCAAGAGGGAGGGGGAGGGACAGAAAGAGACAGAGGAAGGGAGGGAGGGAGAGAGGGAGGGAGGAAGGGAGGGAGGGAGAAAGGAAGGGAAAGGGAGCGAGAGAAGGAGAGAGAGAGAGAGGCTGAGAGAAGCTCCTAGCAGGCTGTAGTCCAAGTGAGAGGGTCAGGTCTGAACAATTGTGTGCCAGGACACAAATGGGATTTGGATGAGCTATATGTGTAAGAAGCAAAGCTGAGGTGATGTAAGCACCTGGGGAGGAGCACAGGCAGAGAGGAGGAGGGGGAGGGGAGGAGGGGAGGAGTGGGGGAGAAGGGGGAGGAAGAGGAGGAAGGGAGGAGGGGTAGAGGAGGAGGAGGAAGAGGAGGAGGAGGAGGAGGAGGAGGGGGAGGAAGAGGAGGAGGAGGAGGAGGAAAAGGAGGAGGAGGCGGTGGAGGCGGCGGCGGCAGCTACTGGGCAGCTGCCAGTCCAGAACAGAATGATGGGCAACTCTCACCACAAGCAACCGAGGAGTAAGAGCCAAAGCAGGATGCATTCAGCAACAGGTACTCTCTTCCCTTCCCTCCTTTTTCCGCGGCTCTTGCAACCAGGGCCTCCCCAGCTGCAGCCGTGGGGCCCTGACCCTTAGTGTGATTCGAAGGAGCTGGCAGGGGGCGGGGAGAGAGCCCAAGGGAGATGCGGATGAACTCCCAGCTCCCCTGCTCTCCCGCCAGCCTGAATTGCATAAGTCAAATGTTTCTGAGCTGGCAGGGGCCAACCTCTTCGCGAGCAAGCCCTTGAAGCCTCTGGAGGGTGGCTGGAGCATCAGGGAAGTGAGCAATGTGCTGTGGACTGAAGTTTATTGCTAGGACTGTGCTTTCTGTCTGGATCCAGTAGGCAGAGACCTGGAAGCATGCATGGCTCATCCTTTATGAGTCTCCTTTGTTATCCAAGCCTTCATCTCCTCCAGCCCACCTCCCACCCACACTGTACACCTACACCTCTCTTAGCTCTACCTCTTATGCTGCATGCACAGAAGGGACAAGAGGAATCTATTTCTTGCTGTGTAATGCCCTGCCCCCATCTCCTGCCCCAGCCCTGGCAGGGAGCTCTTCCTACTGTGTGGATGACAGCAGCATGTGACAGCCCTGAGCTTGTTGCCCTCCTAACCTTGGTGTGCCCTGCTTTGCTCCTCGGCCCTCTCCAGACATGAATTCAAGATGCTGGGGTAATTCCCCCCCAACAATACTTCTCTAGATGCTGACAGAATGGAAATCAGGGAGACAAAATTTGGAGACAACTTTTCCTAACTCACCTTCATAGGCAGTGCAATTTGGACTCAGTTTCTCTTGTCCCATTCACCCACCACCAACTCTTTTCCTCCTGTCTGTTCCTTGGCCACAGGGAAGCATCTTCCATTGCTGCCTCAGATCAGGCCACATGCATGGGGTTCTCTGCCAGGGGTATTCTTCCTGCCCTGGTCCCTTCATATCAATGGTGCCTCCGCTTTGCCCTTTTCAGTACCCCTCTTCATAGAGAAGCCCATGGGGTTTTTTTCTGTACCCATTTTGGGAGGACCTCATTCACCATCAGGCCAGTGGGAATGAAGAGAAAGTTTTTGTCAAGTTTACCATAAGAAAGCAATGAACAGTTTGGTGTCTTGCTGAAAGTATGCCATGCTCGGGCCCAGAGAGTTGTCTCTGCCTTTTTCTGGGAACTCAGCTGACCTTGTTGTTGAGGGGAGTTGTCTAGAGCCAGCCAGTCCTAGGGGCAGTTCCCAATGGGATCTCAGTGGCCATCCTAATGTCAAATAACATTATGACATGTTATTATGTCTGCTATATCCAATCTCACTGAAGTATGGTGGAATCTCTAAAGAACTACTTATGAAGACAGTTGAGCAACATGGACAATGTTTATAATAAGAAATAACATACAAAAGGCACAATACAAAAGTGTATCTATGCTGAGCTTTAGAAATCCTATAGAAAGTATGTCTACACATGAGCAAGAACTGAAAGGGAATTGTGGAAAAAGGAAAACTTGATTTATTGCAGGTGGCAGGCTTGTTGGTGAATTTTTCTTTCCCTTAGACTTCCATTAATGTTGTTCTAATATTGTTTGTGCAGTAAAAGATAAAACCATTAACACATAGAACAATTACACTGGCAAATAATTCTATCAAGCTGAGAGACCAAATCATATCATTTCCCTGAGCCAGCAAACACACTTGAAAAACATAAATGCAAAAGTAGAAGCAGCCACAGGGAATGAAGTGTGTGGATTTCGTGTGGATGGCCTCAGGTTTGAATTCAAGTTCTGAACCTTACTTTGGTCCTTTGGGGAAAGTATTTCACCACTGAATCCTCAGTTTCTTCATATGCAATATGATAATAACAGTAATAACTATCATCACTTTATAGGACTGTTACAAGAAGCAAATGATGTAGGAGGTTTTCAAGGGCTTTGTGAGCTATAAAATGCTGCACACCTTATCATGGGATATACAGTATACAAATACTTTTAAACCAAAGTATTAGGTACTGTTTGCCACTGTCCCACAGCAGTTGACAATGAAGCTCCGCTGGGCCTGGGCTGCTGAGTGGCTTCAGGTGGCAGCCACCTTGCCACCTCTGAGTGCTGGTTGCCATTGAAATTTGATTAAGCAAGTGAGGTTTTCTGGTTTAGCCATGATTGGGGACTAATTGGGGAAATGTGGGGTTTTCTCCTCCTCTAAAATGCTTAAGCTTTCTGGCAAGAATATTAGAATAATTGATAAAGAACATGGGGAAAACTTCCCCAGCGGTTTGGGTTCTCAGCCAGCCTCAGCTACTTGTGAGCTGTGTGCTTTTAGGGAAGTGACCTAAGCCCTTGGAGCCTCTGCTGCCTCATTGGTCTGCTGGGATTAACAGAACCTACCTCATAGGATGGTTGTGAGAATGACATGAGGTAAATGTGAGCATGGAGCACAGTTTGCTGCCATTATTGCCTCAAAGTGTCAGAGTAGTAGGGTCTCTGTGGATCACTGATCCAGGGCTTCTCAGCAGGTGCTGAGAAGAGTGTGTAGGGAGTCTTCAGGGAGCATAGTGTGTATATATTACTAATTTTTCACGTCAATGTTAAATAGCAGACTTCTTGTCTGTCATGGTGGAATCCATGTATTTTAATAAAGGTGAAATGATGCACTTGGAAACCACTGGTCCCCTACAAACCTTTCATTTTATAGACCCATAGAAGTGAGGTGTTGTGCCTAAGGTCACCCAATCTCAGAGATTAATGTGGGCCACAATCCAGGTGTTCTACCACACACACACACACACACACACACACTGCCATCACTACTGGTCAGAGTTGTACTCATGCCATCTGGGATTTCCTTATCACCTTGGTGGAGACATTCTGTGCCACATATCCACATCCATTATTAAGCTGAAAGAAACCAGACAAGGGTCTGACATTGAGAAGAGGCAAAATGATGCTTTAAATGACAAGGAAAGATGTCCTTGGTGGGGGGGGGGGTGTGTGCTGCACACTGACAGGTCAATTCTGCTTCCCTCAGGCAGTACTTTCAAACAAGTTAGGCTAATGTGGCCTCCTAACTGCCATCTGCATCCCTGTGGAGTACAGGGTCTTTCATGCATCCTTCATCTCTCTCAACAGCAAATTTTCTATTTTGAAAGTCAATAACCTGTCAAATTCTCTAAAAGCACATGTGAAGGGACATGGGGTCCCAAGAGCAGGATGAGGCTTCCAGTTGCTCCCTGCCATATGTGTAGAGTGTCTCTGAGTTGTATCTGGCATTGGAGAGGGTGGCACAGAGCCACCTCCATGAATTCTTTTTGTGGAATTTGTTGACCTGGAGGCCAAGGGGCAGGGGTTACTGTTTAGGCTATAGGCTTGCCTCAGAGAAGGTGTGCACCCTGTGGTGCCACACAGGATGTTAAAAGCACATGCCATCTCTATCACACAACTCCTTTGAAATGTTCTGACCCAGTCTGGGACCCTGCTCCTGCTTTGGGGCCCTAGCTCCTGTGGCTTAGCTCCATACATTTCTGCCCTGGCTTTAACTGTGGAACACTGATATTCAACCCTCTTTCTTCTCAGACCCTTAACTTCCCAACCCTGTACCATGACTATCTATCTGGACATTTGCCCCAATCTTTGCTTCAGTTACCAGCTCCCTTATATTCTCTTGGTGCTGCAGGGTCTAGCTTGGAGGATAGGATCTGTCTGCTCAAGGTAAAAAAGCAAAATTGGAAAGGTTAAGGTCTCTTTGGGTGGCCACCCAAACCAGGATCCTAGTCCACAGAGCTCAAGGATACACTGCTGGTTTTTAAGATGAAGCCAATCCCCAAGCTCACCATAGTCAGGCCTCCAGTCTCCCAAACATGTAGTCTGTGTTGTGGAAACTGACACACACTAACCATTTCCACACCCTAGGGCAGTACTTTGCCCTGACTCCAGCCAAAGGAACTAAAAAACTTGAAATAGAATTATCAGCTGAGACTGTAATTTGTATCTTTCCATCCAAAGCAATGTGGCTCTGGTCACATACAATGGCAGCTCCTATCATAGCAACAGCAGACAGTTTCAGCCCAAAGGAACCCAGGTTAGAAGTGGCTTTTGAGGGGATGACAGGCACAGGCCTGTGGGAGGCAGACAAAGGTTGATGGCTGATAGAAGACCAACAAATCAAAGGCAGGACCAAAAATGTTTTCTGTTTTTTAAATATAACCCATTTTGCCCAATTCTGGTTATTTTCATATATATATATATATATATATATATATATATATATATATATATATGAAAATAACCAGAATTATATATATATGGAAGGGGAAAGAAAGATAGAAATATTGATAATGAGAGTTAATCATTGATCAGCTGCCTCCTACAGCATGTGCCCTTGACAGGAATCGAACCCGGGACCTTCCAATCCTTAGACTGACGCTCTGTCCACTGAGCCA